>NC_090938.1:691199447-691513822 GCF_040938575.1 Ambystoma mexicanum
ACTTTTTGGGTGGCTTATAACTTCGCTCCCCCTGGACGAATCCTCACCAAACTTTGCAAAAAAAAGTATATGGCCCACTCTGAATTTTTTGTAAAGTTTGGTGAGGTTTGGTACAGGGGTGGCAAAGTTATAGGGGGGTCCCAAAACTTCTGTTTTTCCCATAGACATAATGGGAAAAAAACTTTGCTCATGCCTACAGCCCAAACCGCTGGACAGATTTTCACCAAATTTGCGGCAGGAGCAGCGGCTTGGTCCCGAAAGCGTGCTTTTGTTAATTTGGTGCAAATCCGTCCAGTAGTTTTTTTTAAATGACCAAAACGTAAGGCAAAAAAATTAGTGATATCTATGTCCGCTCCGCGGACACACTTCCCTGTTCGCTCCGCGGACAGGACACAGATTGGCCAAGCGGCGTGCGTGATGTCCGCCGACATGTGATGTGCTCTCCAATTGGCTGGGGTGAAGCGTGAAGTGCGTCAGATTTTTGGAGACGCCCGCCATCTTGGATTCTGGTCCGGTGTCCGCGGACATCACAGTAAAACATTATAAAAAACACAACATTGCACTCGTCAAACTTATCAAAGAATGTTTGGGGAGGTGAGGGGTGATGAGGATGGGATGGAATATGGCTGCAAGAAGCAAAAAACTGTGTTAACTAAAAAACATCCGAACACAAAGAAAGCACGTAGCGGTGTAGACCACGCTCCCGCAGTAAAGCGCAGCGCACAACTACTTCACCCGCTCTTGAGATATACCGCGCCAGTCAAAACGCGAAGACCCTTTCTTTTTCAAACTTGCACGCGCGCCTCATCCGAACACGGACATGTGTTGAAGAAAACATGCAGAAATGATGACCGCGCACAAGAGTTAACGGAAGACACGTAGAAGTGAAGACCGCGCACACGCACTGTAGAAGCCACATAGCTGCAAAGACTGCACACACGCGATGTAGATAACACGTAGCGGCGAAGACCACGCACATGCGCTGTAGATAACACGTAGCTGACAAGACCATGCACATGCATTGAATGAAGCACGTACATGCGCTCTTAACAGATGAATCCGAGCTCACACACGCCTTATCCAAACATGCACACGCGTTGAAGAAAAACACGCAGAAATTAGATGAATCCGAGCTCACACGCGCCTCATCCAAACACGCACACGCGCTGTAGACAACATGTAGCTGCGAAGACCGGTCACATGTGCTGTAGATAACACGTAGCTGCGAAGAGCACGCACACGTGTTGTAGAAAACATGTAGCTGCAAAGACCACGCACACGTGTTATAGAAAACACGTTGCTGCGAATATCGCAAACGCGCGCTGTAGATAACATGTAGCTGCGAAGACCACGCACACGCGTTGTAGAAAACACGTAGCTGCAAAATCTGCACACACGCGATGTAGATAACACGTAGCTGCGAAGACCACGCACTGTAGATAACACGTAGCTGAGAAGACCACGCACATGCGTTGAATGTAGCACGTACATGTGTTGAAGGAAGCACGTAGCAGTGTATCTTTTTCAAACTCGCACGCTCGCTCTTAACAGATGAATCCGACCTCACACGCGCCCTATCCGAACACGCACAAGCATTGAAGAAAAACATGCAGAAATGAGATGAATCCAAGCTCACACGCGCCTCATCAGAACACCACACACGTTGTAGAAAACACGTAGCTGCAAAGACCGCTCACACGCGCTGTAAATAACACATAGCTGCGAAGAGCATGCACACGTGTTGTAGAAAACATGTAGCTGCGAAGACCACGCACACGCATTGTATAAAACACGTTTCAGCGAAGACCGCACACGTGCACTGTAGATAACATGTAGCTGCGAAGACCACGCACATGCGCTGTAGATAACACACAGCTGAGAAGACTGCGCAGACGTGTTGCATGAAGCACGTATCAGTGTATATTTTTCAAACTCGTACACGTGCTCTAAACAGATAAATCCGAGCACACACATGCCTCATCCGAATACGTACACGATTGAAGAAAAACACGCAGAAATCATGACCGCGCACAGGCATTAACGGAAAACATGTAGCAGTGAAAACTGCACACACGCGCTGTGGAAAACACGTAGCTGCAAAGACCACGCACACACGTTGTGGAAAACACATAGCTGCGAAGACCGCGCACACGTGTTGTGAAGTGAAGAGGGGCCCTGTATGGAACCCCGCCTTCCCTTTCCATGGTGGCCATCTTGGTAAAGGATTTTCCTTCCTACACCGGGACGCTGCAGGCGTACCGGTGAGGGAAGAAACTTTTTTTTTTTAGCACCCCGGGTTCCTGCTTTGGGAACCTAGGGTGCTAATAGCCTTCATCCATTTAAAAGGACGTTATGGTTAAGTTGCACTAATAAAAACCTATGAAATTTAGTAAAAATCTTTGTTAAAGGGACATTATGGTTAAGTTGCGCTACTAAAAACCTATGAAATTCAGTAAAAAAAACTTTGTTAAAGGGATGTTATGGTTGAGTTGCGCTACTAAAAACCTATGAAATTCAGTAAAAAAACCTTGTTAAAGGGACGTTATGGATCCAAGTAAACCCGAAAAACCCATGAAATTCGCCAGTTATGGTAAGCTAAGCAACCATAACTCGCGCTACCACCGTGCACTGCTAAGACTAACACCCAGGACATTAAAGATGACATCACAAATATCATTGATGACATGAAATTCATGTCCTCCTCTGTGTGCCTCCTCCCCCAAACTTATCCTCCTCAGGGACTTTAACATCCATCTCGACTCTCCTGATGCAGCTACTGTTCTCTTTTGCAACCTCTGCGACACTCTTTCCCTCTCTATCCTTCCCTCTGGTCCTACCCACTCTGCTGGACACACTCTGGATGCTCCCATCTCAACAGACATCCCACTCTCCCAGCCTCTTACTACACCTCTCGCCTGGTATAACCACTCCTTCCTCTCTCACCACCTTGACCTCCCCATCCGCTAACAATGCCTCTACCTGCCCTACCAGACTCCTTCTCTGTCATTCGACCAATGAAGCATGTGTCGCTGCATTTGCCTCTTTCTTCATCCATCCTCTTCCCCCTTCATTTGACTATCTCTCTAACACCCTGGACATCTTTGCCCGGGTCATGAGGATCTGCATGAAACCTGCCTCCAAATGCAACTCTTGGCATGACTCTGACTTGGCAGCACTGAAACGCAAGTGCAAAGCTGCAGAGAGGAATTGGCAGGCATCTGGCTCATCCTCTGACAAACTGGCCTGCCGCCTACTCCAAAGGCAATATCATTTCACCATCTGCTCCAAAAAGAGGGCTCACGTCCAGGCCTGCATCGCTGAAGCCTCCAATAACATGGCTGAACTTTTTAAACTCTGCAAGGGACTTACCAATTCCACCGCAGTCTCCTCCTCTGCTCCTCCCTCCCAGGCCCTCTGCTCTGCACTGACCACCCACTTCTCCAAAACTCTGGACATTATGTCCTCTTCGGTCTTCTGCTACGCCTGCACCTCCCCATTATCTTGCCTCCCTTGGCCCTCCTCTTCACCCAGCCCATACTCTCCTCCTCATCTCTCTTTGCACCAGATGAGATCTCTAGAGCTGTCCACTCTATGAAAGTCTCCTCTAAACCGGTTCTCCCGTGCTCCTCCAGAACCATCAAGGACGCATTCGTCCCTCTCGCCCCAGCCTTGGCTGACCTCTGCAACCACTCATTTGCCACTGGCTCCTTCCCACAACCCCTCAATCAATCTCTGGTGCAACCTTTCGTAAAAAAGCCATCTGCTGACCCTTCATGCCTGGCTAACTATCCCCTATCTCTAACACCCCTTTTTTGGGCCTACTCATGGAGAAGCTAGTAATCCCCCAACTGACCCTCCACACCGAAGTGGCCGGCAACCTCCACGACCACCAGTGCGGCTTCAGGGCATCCAGAGGCACAGAAACTGCTCTCCTTAACATCCATGAAGACCTTCTCTCTAATCTGGACTCAAACATTCTCTCTGTTCTGATTCTCCTAGATCTTTCTTCTGCCTTTGACACAATCAACCACTCCATCCTCATAAACCGTCTGCATGATACCCTAGGCATCACAGACAGCGCACTGGCATGGCTTACCTCCTTCCTTTCAAACAGACCATCCCAAGTGCAAAGGGGTCCTTTTCTCTCCTCCACCTCACTCTACCTGTGGCATCCCTCAAGGCTGTACCCTATCCCCATGGCTCTTCAAGATCTACACGGCCTCTCTGTCCCACCTGATCTCCACCTTCTCCCCTCATTTCCAGTGTTATGCAGACGATACACAGCTCTCTTTCAAGCTGCCACCCTCTACCTCCTCCCTCTCCCCCCTTATACCTGGCTGCCTGACTTCTATTCAGCCATGGTGCTCTGCCAATGATCTCTGCCCTAATGCCAGTAAGAGCGATTCTTCTCATTGGAACATCTGCTCCTTGTTTCCCTCCCACTCTCTGGCCAGCCTCCTTGGGTCCCCTCCCCTCACCCACTTGTGAGGCAAACAACCTTGGGATCATCTTGGACTCCTCTCTCTCTTTCTTTCCAAACATCACGGACCTTGCCAAGAAGCCCAACTTTTAGCTGCACCTCCTCAGGGCCATTCTACTGTTCCTCACCTTCCCCCAGAAGCTTGATGTCACCAGTGCCCTGGTTTTCTCTAGGCTGGACTACTGCAACAGCCTCTTCCTCAATCTGCCTCTTTCGTCCCTTCGCCACCTTCAACTAATCCAGGATAGGACTGCAAGACTTATCATTGGCCTCAAGCCAAGGGACCACATCTCTCCAGCCCAAAAATCTCTCCACTGGATCCTGGTGACCGCAAGGATCAAATTCAAAACACTATGCATCACCCACAAGGCTGTCTGGGGCCTGGCACCTCTCTACATCCAGTTCTACCTCCCTAAATACCTCTCGACCAGAGTCCTTCAGTCCTCTGGCTGCAACTCTCTGCAGGACAAACGCTTCTGCAAACAGAGAGTGGGAGGTAGATGCCTTTCCTCGGCTGCGTCCACCCTCTGGAACGGCCTCCCTGCCCCCCTCAAACTTGAGCCGGATCTTCTTAAGTTCCAGAAACTTCTCAAGACTTTCCTTTTCTCCTCTTCCTTCCCTCTCCCCCTCCTGTGCTAACTCTCCTCCTGCTGCTGTGACTAAGGGCCCCCTAAGAGTCATAGAGTGGCCAGACCACCCCCTATGAGTCACCCAACATCCCTTGCCTGCCCTTGCCCTCGGGCTCCCTTTCCCGGACTAGCCCAACCTGGTCCTCCCTGTCCAGCGCACTCATCCTCCCTCCCCCCCTCTTTCCCTGGCACTTGCCACCTTGCCACCTTGGCCCACCCAGCACTTCTCTGCCCCCGCCCTTGAGTGCACCCCACTCCTGCACTTCTCCTTCTTCCCCTTCCCCCGCTGCACTTATCACCTTGTCATGCACTTGCAAGGTAGGATTGTCTCAAGGCAGATATAACTGTTTTTTGTTGCTCTACTTTTGTGGTTCCCATGTCCCCCCCCACCCCCCCACCTTGTCTTGTGGCACCTGCAAACACTTGTGTATAGGCACCATACAAATGTCCAATACATTAAATAAATAAACCAAATATGAAAGGACTAAACCAATAGATGGCTAAATGCAACAGATATGATCCAAAATATGTCTGCAAAGGAGATAATTAACCTAAAAACTGAGACATGTCTATCATTTCCTAACAGAGTCTCTGCGGTACAATCAATCGTCATCTCACGGCTGGACTACCGCAACCCCCTATACCTCGGAATCCATGCCTACCAAATGAACAAACTTCAAAGAGCACAAAACGCAGCGGCCAAAGTGTTACTTGCGCTTGGTCCAAGAGACCACGTATCCCCAGCCCTCAAGACACTGCACTGGCTTCCAGTAGCCCGTAGGGTAGCTTTCAAAACCTTATGCCTCACCCATCGAGCAGTACATAAAACTGGACCGCAATATCTTCAAGAAAAACTAATAGCTTGTCACCCCACTCGCACCCTCAGATCAAGCACAGCCGGGCCTCCTAGTAATTCCTAAGACTAACTCAGTCAGGTTAGGCGGAGCATCATTCTCAGCCCTAGCCCCAACCCTGTGGAACTCTCTCCCACCCCACATCAGGCTAACCGAGGAGCTAACAGCTTTCCGCAAACTACTGAAAACCTGGCTCTTTCCCTAAACCAACCGGTTCCGTGCTAGCATCATCAAAATAACACCGACCCAGCGAAGCACCTAAAGCAATACCAAAAGCAAAAAAAAAAAAAAACGGATTGTATCAAATGTTCACAAAAGAAATTAAAACGAGTAATGTAGATCTAAACAGTGAAGTCAATAACACGAATTGATCACTGGACAAAAGAAAAATAGAGCGTGGGCGAGCTTGGAAAGCCGATGAGTGTGGTGAACGGATGAGTGAGAAGGGCGAATGAATAAAGATGATTCTAGACAAGTATAAATGAATGTGGAGGATGAAAGCGGTTGACAAGTGCGTCTGGAAGACGGTTGGGTCTGGAGACCCGATGAATAATACGAGCAAAATCAATGGGGGTGACGGATGAGTGTGTAAACCAATTGACTGTAGAAAGCGGTCCGAGTATGGAGAGCGGCTATGTGTAGAAACTGGAGGAAGATGGAGAATGGAAGAGCATGCAGAGCGAAGGAGCCTGTTGAGCGAAGAGAGCATACAGAGCAGAAGAACGTGGAGAGCAGATGCGCGTAATGAGTAGAGAAAAGTATCAGTGACTGAATGGGGGAGCGACTGGGTGTGGAGAGCGGAAGAATGTGGAAAACGGAGGAATGTGGAGGGTGAGAGGCCGGAAGTGGGAGACCGACTGAGTACCGACGAGTGGAATGCGCGTGGAAGATGAACGCTGCTGACAGATGATTATGGAGAGCCGATGACTGTGGAAGGCGGATGACTGTGGAGGGCGGATGACTGTGGAGAGCGAATGACTGCGGAGGGCGGATGATGGCGGAGGGCGGATTTACTGCTGAGGGCGGATTTACTGCTGAGTGCGGATGATTGCGGAGGGCGGATGACCGTGGAGGGCGGATGACCGTGGAAGGCGGATGACTGTGGAGGGCGGATGACTGTGGAGGGCGGATGACTGTGGAGGGCGGATGACTGTGGGGGGCGGATGACTGTGGGGGGCGGATGACTGTGAAGGGCGGATGACTGTAGAGGGCGGATGACTGTGGAGAGCGGATGACTGGGCAGGGCGGATGACTGGGCAGGGCGGTTGACTGTGGAGGGTGTATGCCTGTGGAGGGTGTATGCCTGTGGAAGATGACTGTGGAGCGCGGATTACTGGGGAGGGCGGATGACTGTGGAGGGCGGACGACTGGGCAGGGCGGATGAATGTGGAAGGTGGATGCCTGTGGTAGATGACTGTGGAGGGCGGATGTCTGTGGAGAGCGGATGTCTGTGGAGAGCGGATGTCTGTGGGGAGCGGATGACGGTGGAGGGCGGATGACGGCGGAGGGCGGATGACGGTGGAGGGCGGATGACGGTGGAGGGCGGATGACGGTGGAGGGCGGATGACGGTAGAGGGCGGATGACTGTGGAGGGCAGATGACCGTGGAAGGCAGATAACTATGGAGGGCAGACGACTGTGGAAGGCGAATGCCTGTGGAAGATGGGTGTGGATGGCGGAAGACTGTGGATGGCGGATGCCTGTGGAAGATGAGTGTGGAGGGCGGATGCCTGTGGAAGATGAGTGTGGAAGGTGGATGACCGTGGAGCGCGGATGACCGTGGAAGGCGGATGACTGTGGAGGGCGGATGACTGTGGAGGGCGGATAACTGTGGAGGGCGGATGACTGTGGAGGGCGGATAACTGTGGAGGGCGGATGACTGTGGAGGGCGGATGCCTTTGGAAGATGAGTGTGGATGGCGGATGACCGTGGAAGACGGATGACTATGGAGGGCGGATGACTGTAGAGGGCGGATGACTGTAGAGGGCGGATGACTGCGGAGGGCGGATGATTGCGGAAGGCGGATGATTGCGGAGGGCGGATGATTGCGGAGGGCGGATGATTGCAGAGGGCTGATGACTGTGGAGGGCGGATGACTGTGGAGGGCGGTGAGCGTACAGAGCGAACGAATATGAAGAGCCAATAAATGTGGTGGACAGATGAATGTGGAGAACACACGAGTGTAGAATGCGGCTGAATGAATATGGAGAGCACATGAATGTAGAAAACGGTTGAGTGTAATGAGGGGAAGAACATGGACCGCGGAGGAGCTTAGGGAACGGCTGAGTACAGCTATCGGCTGAATCTGACGAGCGACGGAATGTAGCGAGCGGCTGAGTATCGCAAGCAGCTGAGTATGTCGAGCGACCGAGTGTAGTAAGCGGCTGAGTATGGCGAGAGAACGGGTATGCGTTGAACGAACGAGAAATAAGAGCGAGAAAACGAGTGTACACAAAACAGTTAAGTACATTGTACGGAAGAGTGAACGGAGCTGATGAATGCAGAACTGACAAGTGACGGATGAGCATCTGATGCGAATGAGTGCGTAACAGATGAGCCTGGGGAGCGGGTGAACGCACGAAACAAATGAATGAATGGACCAGAGCGCATGATTATGCTAGATGGAGGAGTACGCTATACGGAAGAATTCGCTGACCCGATGAATAGTGCATAAGAGCAGATGAGAAACAAAACACATCGCACGGTCCGGACCGGACCCCCCTGAATTGCGTAATGTGCAGACTCTTATGTGGAACGCAAGGAACCGTTGTAAGAGCATACTTCATTTCACACCCCACGCTTACTCTCTCCTTACACCACCACTCAAGTAGAACACAGAGATACTATGACACCATTCGGTATATCTGTTCTCATATCAACATCCGCCGCTCACTCCCCATCACTCTAAGTAAACATTGCTGGTTTCTCACCCCCAGCCAAGCGTTCTCGTCAGGCCTAACGCTGCCTTACTCGGACTGGATAACTCCTGCCAGACCGAACACATACTCCTGATTCCTCAACCACCACACCTATCGCTAGGAAGCAGCTACCACAGAAATTCCGTACCAGCTGCACACATACCTGGTGCGCACACGCACCTTTGACCCTCTCTAATCTCTCCACTGACCCGAACCTCGGTTCCCAAGGGCGTTCAACCTACCAGCGCCTTCAGACCATACCAATGGTATATAAGGCGCTATATAAATGCAAAATAACAATAACAATAACAATAACATGTCCTTCATATTTCGAACTGGGATACAACTACCGCATATATGCTTGATACAGTCTAGTACATTAAATTGGTCAAATAAGAAAATCCCCCAAAAAATAAATATATAAAAGAAATTTCCATGAAGTTACTCAAAATGACAGGGGTACCTGGTCTACAGTTAGATCCAGTGCCAGATACATACAGGAGGAATTGGAGTACAGGGATCACGCCAGGATGCATGATTGGGTGTAGGACGAGATCTAGTGTGGAAGGCGGGTTGGGGTATCTTCAGAGTAATCCAGTAAAATTCTAATGTGCACATTGTGATCCACTACCAAACTGGGGTGAGTAGTGTATGGTGCAATACAGTAATGGATACAGCGGTATGGGCTGTTCATTGTAATTCAGTGGCAGATCTGGGGTGTCAGGGGGGAAAGAGTATGATAATTGGGCATGGGTGGGTGCAATTTGATCCGAGACCTGATTCTAGGTGGTGGTCACACACCATGATCCAGGATCAAGGTGCAATGTAATCCTTGGCCAGATCCAGAACTCTCAAGTTTCTCCTTGCCATGAGCGAGAAAGCCAGTCAGCCCTGTTTTTTTTCTTCTTTGAACTTTGGGACATGGCCTGGTGAAACTAGAGAGCTCTGAAGATCTTCAGAGCGGGAGATACAATGAGCAAGCCAGTACCAGACGGTGTGCAGTCATAATGTCGACATCAATAATGTCGACAGTCAAAATGTCGACAAATTAATGTCGAAAAACAATAATGTCGACAAACAAAAATGTCGACATTTTTCGATATTTTTTCGAAATTTAATTTAGTGTATGCATAAATAAATAAATAAATATATATATGATGTGTTGAGTATGAGGGGTGGTTGGGGGGGTGTGGGGGGGTGGCAGGGGGGTGTTGGGTGAGGGGGGGTTGGGGGGGGACCCCCCCCATAGTAAATACAATTTTTATTTATTTAATTATTGAATGAATAAATAAATAAATAATTGGTATGTGTTGAGTATGAGGGGTGAAAGGGTGGTTGGGGGGGTGTGGGGGGTGGCAGGGGGGTGTTGGGTGAGGGGGGGTTGGGGGGGACCCCCCCCATAGTAAATACAATTTTTATTTATTTAATTATTGAATAAATAAATAAATAAATAAATAATTGGTATGTGTTGAGTATGAGGGGTGAAAGGGTGGTTGGGGGGTGTGGGGGGTGGCAGGGGGGTGTTGGGTGAGGTGTTGATAGTTTTAAGGGTTTATAGTCATAATGTCAAAAAAAAAAGTCGACATTTTTTTTTCGAAAAAATGACTTTTTACATTATAAGTATAGGATGTTGACATTATTATTTTCGACATTTTTTTTTCGACATTTTTGTCGACATTTTTTTTTCGACATTATGACTATAAACCGTACCAGACACATGTGTTGTGGTGCACAGTTTATCCAGTAGTAGATGCAGCTGTTAGGGGAGTGCAAGGACCAGACCAGGGTGCCCGATTGGGGCACAATCTAGATCTGGTAAGCAGTATGATACAGTAATAGATACCGGAGCATACAATATAATTTATTACCAGATAAAGGAGGTAGAGGGTAATCGTACCAAATCTGGAACAGTTAGGGCAGTGTGATTCAATGACAGATCTATTGGGTATGTGGGCTCGATGTGATCCTAAATCGAGAGGGGGTGGGGGTTATGATGGGGGAAAGCCAACAGGACCATATCTATCATCATTCTAGCACCCATGTCCACGATAACCACCCTTTTTACATCACTGCCATGTTCTCTCCTTTCCCTCGTGGGTAAGATGTGAAGTAAACAAATATGTAACAAAAAAAATAATATCCCAGTTAAAGACTGCGCTGTACATGGAGCCAAGTTAGCTTCTTAATGAAAAGATGTGTGAGACGGATTAAAACACAAACGATTCAGCAATAAAAATGCACTTGTATTAAGATGTTGCTTGAATAAAATGGTAACTTCAGCTGCCTGAGAATAAGAAGCTAACTTCCGCGAAATGCGCTGTATCCTGTCCCTCAGACCAGCGAAAGCGAGAGGGCAGTCGAAAAACGTTCATCGGGTGCTTTAAGTGAGGTGCTTAGAAACGTCCCGACAGCCTGTTTGCCACTGAAACGCATGTGTTCTTTTTGTATCAGTCTGACAAGAAACTCCTCCCTCGGTACAGACATAGCTCTCAACTCACACGCTTTTGGCGGGTGGTACCCGCCTTGTAAACAGCTGACTCACCCGCCAAGCCACCTTCACGCCCATTTGTTTCAATGGGCCTCTCACCCGCCAAAAATAAAATCGGGTGTTTTCACCCGCCTTTGCAACATAAATGGTTGAGAGCTATGCGTGACAGACACTTTGCGCAGCAGTTTAATAGTTTAAAACACTGTCTGGAGTCGACTCGTGGGCTGAGAAAGGGCTATACAGTATAGCCTTCTCCTAGCCCACGAGTAGCCTAGACTTTAAAAGGGAGTCAAAACAGTGGGCTCCATTCGACCGTTGGCGCCACGTTCCCCATTGAAGCGCGCGCTCAACTGCCGCTCGTTTAAGAGCGCGCTCAGCTCCACCGTTGCCTAGACGATCTTGAGTAAGGCGCGTCCTGGGCACCTGTCTCTTGCGGGCACGCGCACACTTCACCTGAAGTTCTGGGGCCGCACTCACCTGCAGTCCGGGCACGAGCTCCAGATGCTTCCAGCTTCGCTCAAGACTCCCCGGCGCGCGGTGCACACACAGGAAACGCGGGGGCGGGACTGTTTCGCTGCAACTGCGCCCCCATCCGCGGCGACATGACGTCAGACCCCTTGTGGTTACAAGTAGTTTCAACCGTGACTTAGATATGGGTGCACCTGCACAAAAGCACAGCATGTGCCGTAGCGCACCCCACTGGCATGTCGACTTCCAGGCAACAGCACGCAGGCACTGGACGCAGCACATCTCCATAGGTTAAGGGAGCAGCCATACTACTTGTCACATTAGTCCTCAATTCACACGGCTTTGGTGGGTGTCACGCCCGCCTTGCAATCAGCGGACTCTTCCGCCAAGCCTTTTGTACGCCCTTTCACTTCGGTGGGCTCTTACCCAACCCCGTCAAAAAATCCGGTGTTTTCACCCGCCCTTTGAAAACAAAAAGTTGAGAATTATGTGACAGCCTGGTGAGTGTCCAGGCAGGGTGAAGTCAAATGTTTGGGAGGGTAACTCTATTGATGTGTATTTTAGCGTGATGATTAAGATGATCCTTTTGAAGTTTACAGACGTCACATTGCATTTTGTGAGGCTGTTAATTCAAGGTGGGTGACAGCCTTCAGGTGAGGGTAAGTCGGGAGTACTCTGGCAATATCTCAGAACAGGCCGCTGAACAGAAAACATCACTTCCTGTAGCATAATGTAGGTAACTCATAATAAAATGTAAGGGTCGCTTTGCCACAAGCATACAATGAAATAAGTAAACCTCTGCACTATGTTGATGTACAATAAAATTAAACACAACACTAATATATGTGCACAAAAAGGTCTGGGTGGGACCAGACTGATATGCAAATGGGTATTTCTTCTCTGTCAAGGGGGCAGTGAGCTAAAACGTGGTTGTAGACCTTCATGAATGAAAGACATTCCATAGAACTAGGTACTTGACCCATGTTAATATCAGCAGAGGGGCTCCCACACTCTTGTTTAATTTGCAAAACTTGGGGTTTCACACTAAGTAAACCAGAGCAATCTAGGCGTGGCCCCCTTGCTCATTGTGCTTCAGAGAGGCTCAGCTTCACCTCACTGAGGAGCCTCAACAAAGCCGAAACACAATGGTGATGGTACTCTTGTTTAGAGGAGAGTTGCCTAGCACTTTAGTGCTGGAGTGCCCTTGTTGGTGGGACCAGACTGATATACACATGGCTATGTCTTCACTGTGAAGGGTGCAGTGAGCTAAAATGTGGTTGTACACCCTCCTCAGCGCAAGAAATGCCATAGGGTATTTGTCCCATGTTCGTTTTCAGTAGAGGGACTCCCATGCTCTTGTTGAATTTGTGACACTCATAAGAGAAAAACATATTATTTATTTTTATTAAATGTAAGTAGAAAGGTCATTGGAAATGGGATTTATGGAAATATACACAAGGTGATGTGCCCTGTAAGTGTTCTAACTGGAATGTATATAACCGGTTTCCTTTAAAAAAGACTTTGTTCCTCTAGGGACAAACACATATACAAAGTCACCATTTTAAAAATGGCACCTACTTACCTTATTGGTCACTTCTCATATTAGCTGACGTTTCTGTCCCAGCTGGGGGACACATCTTTTCGTGAGGTGAGTTATTTCTAATGCTGTCACCCTTTCGGGGGCAGTGCCTGAAGGCGCTGCACTGTGTTGTGTGCTTAGTGATTTCTCACAAGTCTGGAAAAGTTTTTATTTTTTTAGTATCAAGGATAGAAAAGGGGACCCTGCCTTGCCCTGCCTCAGCTCACAAACTTCCACCTTCGAATCCCTGTCAGGTTGTCTCATGGCGCAGGACTGTGACACCACTAGGTTCCATGGCTCATGCACCACATACATGTATCAGACTACAACACAATCTTTCCCATAACATTTTAAATGGTGAAACCCATGTGCAGAACAATAATTAAACCATAGCTAACACACTATGCAATGCATACAAATCTAAACTAAAGGAATTAAAACTACAATACTAACATTGCTAAAACTATATCACACTAAAAGAAACTAAAACTACATTGCTAAACTACGTTGCAATAGTATACATATAATCTACTATTTTGAACTGTGAGATGGTTTAACAATCTAGGTAGATCATCATGTAATGGCGAAATCATGGAATTTGTCAGGCATTCTCCTGTTGCGCTTAATTCTCTTCCCATCTTCCTTTTCTCTACCATCTCTGTCAGTAAACCTAACATCGCTAGATTATTTATCTTTAGGTGTCTCATCTGCAACACTGCTTGCAGACTCACACGGTGCATCTGATGATAATGTGTTGCAAGGTAAACTAAAAGACTCATTGGATGGCACATTCCATCCATCACCCCAAATCGCCCATCTCTGATCTTCTATTTCTCTACACACTGCTAATCCTTTGCTTTTCTTTACTCTATTAAAATTCCGCGTGAGTCCATCTTGTACTCTTACTGCATCAGTAAATACTTCTGTGATTTGTTTTGGCTCAGTAAACTTAGCTTGGACTCTCCCATAAATCTGGGTTAACCCTTTTTTATTCTGACCCGACCCCCTGGCACAACATTCTTGGTAAATGGATTTTCCTACAGTCATGGTACTTGTACTTTGCTTGGGCATCACACAACAGTTCCTTTATAGTCTGATCAGAAATCTTTACTTTACCAAACATTTATTTACCCAATTCAGATTAACAGGGTAATTCATAGATTTCAGCGCAGAGGCAGCGCATGCGAGCAGCGCAGAGAGCTAGCGTGCGCCAGCCGTGTGCGCTAAACAGCGTTCTGGTGCACCGCGTATTCATGCAATATCAAAGCCATTTTGAGCTCTGGCGCAGAGAACATCCCGCAGCGCCAGTTACGCCCCCAAGAACGCCCCTTGCGCAAGGATAAGGCATTGAAATCCCCAATGCAGTGCAATTGGCCGCGCTAACCCTGCACCAGTTCACAGGACCGGGACAGTGCATTTGGGGGGTGCGCGATAGGCTTTGTGCGAGCGGGGTACGTGTATTCCGAGGGGTGCGCGGGGAGACTCACACGCGATAGGCCTTGTGCTAGCGGGGTACATGTATTTTGGGCATGCGTGTGAAGTATCACACGTGATAGGGCTTGGGCTAGCGGGGTACGTGTATTCTGAGCAGTGCGCGGGGAGAATCACATGCGAAAGGCCTTGTGCGAGCGGGGTACGTGTATTCCGAGGGGTGCATGGGGAGAATCACATGCAATAGGCCTTGTGCTAGCGGGGTACGTGTATTTCGGGGGTGCACATGAAGTAACACACGCGATAGGGCTTGGGCTAGCAGGGTACGTGTATTCCGAGGGGTGCGCGGGGAGAATCACACGCGATAGGCCTTGGGGAGCGGGGTACGTGTGTTCCGAGGGGTTCGCGGGGAGAATCACACACGATAGGCCTTGGGGAGTGGGGTACGTGTATTTCGGGGGTGCGCGTGAAGTAACACACACAATAGGGCTTGGGCTAGCGGGGTACGTGTATTCCGAGGGGTGCGCAGGGAGAATCACAAGCGATAGGCCTTGGGAATGGGGTATGTGTATTCCGAGGGGTCAGCGGGGAGAATCACACGCGATAGGCCTTAGGGAGGAGCGGGGTACGTGTATTTCGAGGGGTGCGTGGGAGAATCACACGCGATAGGCCTTGGGGAGCGGGTTATGTGTATTTTGGGGGTGCGCATGAAGTAACACACGCGATAGGCTTTGTGCGAGCGGGGTACGTGTATTCCGAGGGGTGCGCTGGGGGACTCACACGCGATAGGCCTTGTGCTAGCGGGGTACATGTATTTTGGGCATGCGTGTGAAGTATTCCGAGGCGTGCGCGGGGAGAATCACACGCGATAGGCCTTGGGGAGCGGGGTACGTGTATTTGGAGGAGTGCGCGGGAGAATCCCACGCAATAGGCCTTGGGGAGCGGGTTACGTGTATTTTGGGGGTGCGCGTGAAGTAACACATGCGAAAAGTCTTGGGGAGCGGGGTACGTGTATTCCGAGGGGTGCGCAGGGAGAATCACACGCGATAGGGCTTGGGGAGCGGGGTACGTGTATTCCGAGGGGTGCGCGGGGAGAATCACATGCGATATGCCTTGGGGAGCGGGGTACGTGTATTCCGAGGGGTGCGTGGGGAGAATCACACACGTTTTCGCTGCCACGGGAGGGGTACGTGTACTCCTGGTGTGCCCCAACGCGAATTGGCAGTGTGTGTCCTCCCAGGTGTGCCCTCTCACCCCTCCCCAGGCCCTGCAGACAGCCCACAACACAGGGGACTACCCTGCACCCCTGACCATGCCCCGCAGGCAGCCCATCCACCCTGGCCATGCCCCCCAGCCACCCCACATGTCACCAGGCACAAGTGAGCACCGACACATGTCCCCCTGCACCCCACCCACCCAGCAGTGACAGGCACCTGCCAGCAGGCCCTGACTCATGTCCCCCTGCACCCCCACTCACCCAGCAGTGACAGGCACCTGCCAGCAGACCCTGACTCATGTCCCCCCACCCACTCACCGACCCAGCAGTGGCAGGCACCTGTCAGCAGGCCCCGACTCATGTCCCCCCACCCACCCACCCAGCAGTGACAGGCACCTGCCAGCAGGCCCCGACTCATGTCCCCCCACCCACTCACCCACCCAGCAGTGACAGGCACCTGCCAGCAGGCCCTGGCTCATGCCTCCCTGCACCCCCACCCACCCAACAGTGACAGGCACCTGCCAGCAGGCCCCGACTCATGTCCCCCCAACACCTCATGACGATCCACACTCATGGGCCTTATGGCCACCCAAATCACACCCCACGCCACCCCAGTCCAAACACACAACCAGGTATTACATCCACCCCACAATTAAATCCCCATCACATGATACATCCCAAATGGCAAGTATGCACATCAACATATTTCCGTCACACCCACACAATGGGTGCAGGTGATTGAGAAAACACACATTGTGACATGCATGAAACCAAAGAGAAAATACCACACATTGAAGTAGGAAATAAAAATGCATTAAACACAAAAGCAAGGGAATGAAATGAAACACACAAAAATGGAAATAAATAATGAAAACCTGCATGTCCAAAATATAAACCAAAATGCATGATAGCAAAATCCAAATCAATCCAAAAGCACATGTCCAAAGTGTCAGTCTGGCAAAACAAATCCAAAGTGCAAAAACAAGAAAAAACCATTGATCCATGGAAAAAAAGAAATAAGAAGCCAAATCCATTGTCGAACTATTTACCAAGTAAAAATCCAGGGTCCATGTGCCCAATCATTGAAATGAAACCTATAAATAAAACCCCTACCTACCACAAAAACGTGGGGCATTGTCCAAGCTCCCCAAAATAAATAAAAACAGAAAGGAAACCTAACACTAACTAACTATATACAATGGCGGCGGGCAAGTCCTACGGCTCACTCTGTGATGTTCCGGACCATGGCATCATCGAACTCCATGTCGATGTCTCGGAGGCGGGCCTCTGTCCTGGCCCCGAGGTCTCACAGGGATGCAGTCATGGCCTGTTCCAACTCCCTGCGAGTTGCCTCGAGGCACTCAGCCCGCCTCAGCGCATGGACAACTCCGCCCTGACCATGGTGAGCCGCGCCTCTTCCGCCCGCCGCCGCTCCACATCTATCTGCTGGCCCAACCGCTGCCACACGGAACACACTCCCATTCCAGGGTCCTCCTGCCCTCTGGCCGATGCCTGCCCCTCTGATGTTGATGGTCGCGAGCCATCATTGCTCCCACCTTGAGCCTGCTGCTGCTGTCCATGTGCCCTGCCCGATGAAGCCGGCACATCCTCCATCTGCTGGTCTCCAGTTGGTGGGCTGTCCACCCCTGCTGGACCTCCGACTCCCGACTGTGGCAGGGATGGGAGCTCCACCAAGCTGGCTGCGTTGGTCGGGCCAGGTCCACAGGGGGCCCTGGTGGAATCTGGGCCGGAAGACGGCAGGGAGAACGACTGGCGCATAGTCTCCACAGAGGAGTAGAGGGCCGCCAGAGTGCTTGACACATGTAGGAACCCTCCGACCAGGGCCCCTCCCAACTGTGCCACGTTCCCACGCAGCTCTTCGTGATGGCGTGCGTGGTACCCCCAGGAAGCAGGCACGTCAACACGAATGACACGCGTGTGCAACACGACACCAATCAGGACGGAACCCACACGGTCAGGGGTAATGGAGTTCCAGATGACGTAGGCCTCCCCCTACCTGCGGACGAGCCTGGGACGGGGCATCCCAAGTGGTGCATGGTGGTGCAGTCACAGGGTCAGGGACAGTGACATGCACAGGCCCCTCCGCGGCAACCTGTGCTGCCTCCTGCCCATGGCCCTGGACGGCACCACTTGCACCAGTGGTATTACCCCCACCAGGCCCCATGTGCGGCTCAGTAGCGGCCTCCTCCTCCTCTGTGGAGACCACCAACCTGGATGTCTCAGTACCGTCTTTCGCCATCGCAAGCCCATGTGGGGGTTCACCCGGCCCTTCTGCTACATCCGTAGTGGCAGACGCGGCACCAGTCCCCTCGCTCCCAGATGATGGCAATTCCTGGGAGGGTGGCTGGGCCTTGCGTCGCTGCCCGGTGGAGGCATCCCCGCCGTTTTGCTCCACAGCGCCGTCTCCACCCTCTTCTTCACTCGACGCTGTGTAGAGGGAGACATAAAACACAAGCATCTGGGTACTATACAATAGTCCCCTAGAAAGGAAGCAATAACACAGGGTCATGCATCAGGGCTTGTACACCACAGACACAGTGGATACAAGGATGACTAGACTACATAAGTGAATCAACACATCGTCACGGACATGTGTCATGCATCCATGGCGTTTCAAAATCACACACACGCTACTCAGACACACAAACATATACACCATACATGTACATGAGAGCAGCACCCATCTCTCACTCCCCATCCATGTCCAAGAACAGAGACAGGCATGCATTCATGTGTGCATTCCACATGCTGCTCCCCATGTCGCATTGGAACCCATGCACCATCCATGTGGTTCATGCATGACTGGTCTCACATGCGTTACCATGATGGCCCTGCACACACACATCCATACATGGCCTATGTCACACATACAGGCAATTAGCTGACTACCAGCATACTGCAACATGCCCTGTTTCACATAGCAATGCATGGCCACTTACCGCTCAACTCCAGACGGGTCTGCCTCTGAAGGATCTGGACGTGGAGTGCTGGGCTTATGCGTTCCAGGACCCTCATCTGGATGTTGGTCAGGCTGACCCGGCACCCCTCTGCATCCTCTGCCTTCAAGAGGCGCCGGGCCTTGTTGAGGGTCCTGGACCTGAAGTCCTCCCAGCGCTTCCGGACGTGTTTGATGTCACGGGTTGCCACCCCCTACGCGTTGATGGCAACCACTACGTCCTCCCAGATCCTCTCCCGTCCTTCCTTGTTGGTGCGCAATGGTGTGAAGAGGGCATCATAATGCCCCAGAACTTGCTCCACCAGGGTACCAACTACCTTATCGGTGAAGCTGGTAGCCCTCTGCCTCTCTGGCTGGGGGTCACCAGTGGTCTCCGATGGTGTTTGCCCCGACATGGCGACCCCCGAGGCAGGTGTAGGTGGGCAACTGGGTGCTGGGGCTGGGCTGTGGAGCGATGGTATCCCAGTCGGGAGTCTTCTGTTCCAGCAGGGGTGGACACAGCAACTGGACCCCTGCAGATGCTGATGTGCAGGCAGCAAATAGCAGGGCACGTGGGCAGCAGACAGGCAGCAGCAGATGGCAGGTGGGAGCGTGCTCAGGGCTCTGGGGGGCAGGAAAATGGCCTTTTGGGCAGGAGCGTGGTCTTTCGTGTGTTGTCGCCTAAGTGATGTTGCACGTGTGGGCTGGCTCAAAAGGCACGCGTATGACGCCATTTCTTGTACGTGCTTTTTGTGGAGAGCGAGCGGGTGATTCTTGTACTTCTTGTCGGTTCACACGCGATTACTTCACAACGGTTCCAGTTCGTACTCCCTGTTTACTCAGACAGCGTTCAATTCTTCTTTTGCCGGGGGTGTTGCCAACGTGCATCTTTTTCACGTTCTTTTTCCAGGCAGACGGTGAGTCACGCACGTATTTTCCAACTGTGGTTGCCCCCGTGTGTCGCGTACCCCTTCAGAGGTCATTGTAGGCTGTGTGTATCACGCGTATGCTTATTTTTGTGTTTCTGGGTGCCACAGTGTAGTGCGGGTTAATTTTTCCACGCACGTGGTCTACCAGGGGTTGCATGCACGTTTAATATTGTTTTTGGGGTGCCTGTGCATTGCGTGACCCGTCATCTTCCCCCAGGGGTCACAGACAGCTTTGCTAGAGCACTAGGGTACAAATTCCATCTAGTACCCTACCCCTTTCACCCCAATTGCCCAGGACAATTGTTAACTGCAACTCCCATACGCACAACAACATCAGTGCCATGGTTGGGAGGCGACCAAGCAGTAAGGGAGGCAAAGGCGGCCGAGCTCAAAGAGGTGTGCGCGATAGGGGACGTGGCCAGGATGTGCAGGGTGGCCCAAGAGGCCAGTGTGTGGAGGACCAATCGGGGACACCTATGCCCCCCCCAATGGTTGGGGGAAATGTAGCTGACACCATCCCAGCTCAGCCCTTGTTAAACCGGCCAGTATTGTCAACTGAACCGGCACAGGATGACTCCCAGGTTGACGTCCGTGTCACCAAGTCTAAGCCACGTGTGGCGGTGAAAGTTGCTGTCACCAGGCCACGTGGACCTGGGGCAGCAATGTCCTCTGCTGCCCCAAGTAGCCAGGGTGAGGAGGCTGCAGGGGCAGCTGCAGCTCAATCCACCCCAGCTCTGAGTCTCCCAGCCGGAACAGTGTCGGTCCAAGTCCATCACACTGAGGTTGGTCCTGCCAACATCACCCTTCAGCCAATGCCTGCAGTGAGACCTTTGGTCATTGTGCCTTTGGAAACTTCCAGTGCCCAGTCCACCTGCGCTTCTGCCCCTACCAACCAGAGCGGCATAAGCCACTCAGGGTCCGCACCACCTTCCAAGAAGAAGAAGGGTGCTCTTGCAGTACAGGCTGGGACCCCAGACACGGCTACACACTCTGGCACGTCAAGGAAGCCTAGTTTCAATGATGCCGAACTAGATGCACTCGTGGCCTATGTGTTGGCACATAGCCGCAAAATGGTGGTGACTGCAGGGTGCAAGACCACGCCTGCTCAACGTAGGGCCCACTGGCAGACCATCGCGGACCACATTAGTTCCCTTGGATTCGTGAAGCGCACAGCTGATGATTGCTCTAAGCGGTGGACTGACCTGAAACGCAGAGCAAAGAACAAGCTGGCTTCCAATCATGCCTCTACTCTGGTGACTGGCGGTGGGTCTCCACCAGAGGACGACCAACTCACTGAACATGAGTCTGTCGCTGGAGGCTTCATCACAGAGGATCAGATCCGAGGCGTGGGAGACCTACCAGATCTTGAAGCATTGTCCGGTGAGTGCCCATGCATGTGTGTGCAATCCATGTGTATGTTGCTTGGGTGATGTGTTCTGATTGAGTGCCAGGTGAGGCTGTGTAGTCATGACTGGTATGGGTCACCCATGTGGTCCCTCCAAACCATTCCCCGGCCTTGGGTCTGGGTATGACAGTATCCCTTCTGAGCACAGTTGCCAATTTTCACCAGATTATTGCAGTTGGCCTTCAACTGTCATCTTGCAACAACATTGTTCAAAATGTTTTCCTGTTCATTCAGCCTGATTGTTTTAATCCTTGCCATTTTTACCACGAATTTATTTGCTGTACTGCCACAAATGTAACATACTTCTGTCATAGATTACACCCCACAATGGCCCACATTTATTACCTTGTTATGGGAATTATTTAACCATTCAGGCTGATTGAGTAATGGCCTGCACAGAATCATTTTTGGGCCCTGTTTGAATGTTGAACATGACTGTTGTCGTCTGTCATGTTGAAGTGACCAACCATTGATGTATCCATCTGCCTGCCATCCCTGCATCAGTGAACACTGGATTTGTTGCAGCGTGTGGCACATGCGTGTTTTGTCACACTGTTTTGCATGTTTTATCTCATGATGTCCATCTCACATGGATGGGTGACAGTACTTATTTCCTACCATATGGCTGTACTTGTCAAATGTACCATGGCTATGCTACCTGCCATCTGTGTGCTGGCATGTGTCGTGTATGTGTATTGGACATGCCACTCACAGGCTAATGTGTGATGCCAGTGCTATCCAGCATGCAGCACATGTGTTTCATTTCCATCTTGGAGTCCTCAGTGTCTGCTTTTTCCCTCCCCTTCCAACTCATTGACAGTGCATGCATGCCAGGGTTATTGTCATGTGGGACATGTGTAATTTATGTACTGGATCTCTGCCTCGTCAGGCCTATGTGTGTGTGCTATGGTGCTCATGCCTGTTTCCATTTGTCATCTTTCATGTTTTTGCAGGTGATGAGGCACTTGATGCTGTTGAGGAGGAGGAGATGGTGCAGACCCAGGAGGAATCACAGCCACAACCGGGCACAACTGATGGACGTGGGGTGGTGTTAGGGGAAAACCCATTTCTCCTACAGACCATGCTGTCCACGGGTCTCTGGGTACACCTCCGGAGACCTCTATGAATCAGGTGCTGAATCGGACATTGAGACATATGTGCCGTCGCAGGTGAGTGTTTCTGGCAGGGATGCTGTTCTGTCCAACCCACCTGCACCGGGGTAGACCCCTCTATGGGGATTTCAGTGTTGGAAAGTCCGCCTGTGGCGGTTACGGATGCAGGATCACACTCCACATTATTTGCCCCTGTTCCTGGGCCAGTAGATCAAAGGAGGAATGCAGTCCTGCTGCCTCAGGCAGTGCCAGCACAGCAAGGTGCACATCGCCTTGCCCCAAACAGGTGCGGTGCCCGCCAACCCGGTGGCCGTGCGCCACCATGCAATACTGTGAGGGAGAACTCCATGTACAGTATAGCAGCACAACAGGGGGCATCGTGTGAAATGATGGCTCAGGCAATGGATAGGGTGGCCACTTCCATTCTCCCCCCTGAAAGGCAGATGGAGCTCCAGCAGCAGGCAACAGACTCCATTTGACACTCACACAGGGAGGACATGTTGGCGTCCAACAGGGACCGACGGGCTGGACTGGAGACTCTGCGCACAGCCATATCTGTAGAGTCACAGGCCCACAGGGCAGCCCTCAGGTTAGAACACAGCTCCCTCAGAGATACTCTGGGTGAACTTGAGGTGTCCCGGAGTACAAGGGCAGAACAGCAGCTGGAGCAGCTGACACGTACACTGTCAGCTGAGCTCCAGGCAACCCGTCAGGAGATCCGGGCATCACGCGAGGCCATGCAGGCAGAAATGCGTGCTACCCGTGAAGTGCTGCATGGGGATCTCCGTACCATTATCCTCCAGAACCAAACCTTCCACACCTGCATGCTTGCTGCCATGCAGGACCATACTAGGGCTTTGCATGGTCAGCCTCCCATTTCACGGCCACCTCCTGATGTAGCAGCAGAGGGTGATGACAGCGACGACAATTCTCCCACTGGAGCGTAGCCGTGCAGGCCTTGAGCCCATGGAGGGTTTTTTTTTCTCTCAACATCCACGCATGTGGGTTTTGGGGTGCACCCTGTACCTCGTCCCTCCTGGGTGGCCTACCCCCCTGGTCCACACATGGCTATTTTGATTTCTTTTAAACATTTTTCTACAGTGTGTTGCTTTGTGTGGCTCCCGTAGGCATCCACTGTGTATTCCAGCTGGGCACATGCTTGTCCTGTCTTTGGGTTAGATGCTTGGGTTCCTGACACACCCACCCCTCCTGCTTCCCCTTTCCATGGGCTTGCAAAGGGTGTGACCAAGTGACAGTAACTTACACAGTGACATTGGGCTCCCATGAGTTGTGTGGCCAGTCTGTAGTGAAAACTGTGTGTACATCCCTAGTGGGGATTTTTGTTCTATTCTCCACTGCATGGGGGATTGATATTTGCTTGTGCATCCATGTCTTTATCCTTATATACATGTAGCTTTTTCATGTCTTAACAAGCCCATCACCTTTGCAGATGCAGTTCATGTTGTATGTAGTACACTGACACATTTGCCTGACAGCAACACTCTGCAGTTGGAAGGGGTCGATGTGCTGCCTTAGTCAGGTTGTGACACTTGCAGTACTTTTTACTGTCATATATTGCCACTGTTTCATCCTGTACTGATGTTTTGTGTTGCTGGTAAGTATATGTTCATGTGTGCTGTTTCTTATTGATTACTGAGAGCATATTGTCTGTGGCCTGTTTACATTAGGGACAGTGCACTTTGTGACACTTGTGTCATGTGTTGTGCATTCATTTGATTGCTTTCATATTGCATGCTATGCCATGGTGTGTTGGGTAGCTGAGATGGGGAGGGGTTGGGTGACATGGCACTATTTTGATGTGGTATTTTGCAAGGGGGTAGTCATTCATGCTGCATGAATGTGTGTCTTTTTGTGACACAGCATTGGGTGTCTTTAAGTAGCTAGGGATGCACACAATGTAACACTTCCAGGTGAACAATCACAGGCTGGTATGGTTGTGACAGTTGACTGTCCCTTTTGCCATCATCATTGATTGTCAGCTGGTATGTGCCAGGGCTGTGTGCACTCCGCAGGGGTGGGATTTTAGGTGGAGTAATTTGCCACCAGCTGGGTACGGGCTGCCTCACCACATGCCCTTTCACCTCCCATGCGCAGCAGCCGTGCATGTGGTTGGGGATATGGGGTCACCACCATGTCCACTGGCACGCCCCGGCAGGTTGCAACGTTGTGCAAGACACATGCTGCCACTATGATCCTGCACACTACTGGGGGCGCATATAGCACCTGCCCACCAGAGCGGTCAAGGGAGGGAAAGCATGACTTGAACACTCCAAATGTGCGCTCCACTATGCCCCGGGTTGCAATATGGGCTGTGTTGTATCTTACCTCGGGTGGTATAGTGGGGTTCCGAATTGGCGTCATCATGTAGGTGCCGAGAGGGTAGGCACTGTCCCCTGGGGAGGTGATAATGGCTATCATTAGTGGGGTTTTCACATTACTCAGTGTCTGACATGCATGCATGTGCAGAGGCATTTATACTCACCAATCAGCCATGTGTCGCCATGCCGGATAGCTTCCAGGTCCCGGTTTAGGGGTGACATTCTGAAAATGAAACTATCATGGCTTGACCCTGGATAGTTGGCATATACTGAAGTGATGATTCCCTTGGCATCACATACTACCTGCACGTTGATTGAATGCCAGTGCTTGTGGTTTTGAATGCCAGTGCTTGTGGTGCTCAGTGGCCCTGGGAGGACGTAGAGCCACATGGGTGCAATCAATGGCACCTAGCACTTTGGGGAAGTGTGCCGCCCCGTAAAAGTCCTGGACCATGGCCTGCCTTTCTGCAGGTGTTCTGGGCATGTATATGTGCCTGCGGACTGAGGGGCGTGCGGTCATGATGGCCACCACCTGGTGTAGGCAGCGTGACTGCATGTCCTGTGACACACCCCCCACTATGGCACTTGTCCGCTGAAATGAACCAGTAGCCAAGAAGTGCAGTACATTGAGCACCTTTTCCAAGGGGCTCAGTGCTTGCGAGCACAGGGTGGGTGATGTGAGGTCATCCTCCCACTCCCTCACCAGGTCTAGGTTTATGTGTGGTGGAAACCTGTACCTCCCATACACCTGGTCATCAGGCATCCCAAAAAGGCTGGTCCTGGGTAAAAAAATGCGGGGCCTGGCTATCCTCCTCCTCCTGCGGTGTCCCACGACCACTGCTGCGAGGAACGGTATATTCATCGTAGCGTCTGAGCTTGTTCGTTGTTTGCGCACACTTTTATGCTGCGCGGGGCCGCTTACGCCTGCTTCCTGCTGGCGTACGTGTTTCCGGATTAACGCTTTTTTTTTGGTGCACGCCTTTCCCCTGTTCAATTACACGAATACGTGTTGTTAGCGCGCGTGTGGGCATTGCAAGCATTTACCTCCTGTACTTCCCCCTTAACGCCCACATTTTCATGCGTTGTTCCCCATTCCGCGTGTTTCGCCCTGTGTTCCGCCCACTTTTCTTCTGTGTGCTGCGCTATTTGCGCTTTCCCTGTGTGTGTAGCACACGCCGTTTAGTGACGTGTGCGCCCCCGTGTGCCACCAATGAATTTAGCGCACATCCCAGGATTTACACGCTCACTGAATTCCATGAATCGATGTGCGCGGCTTTGGCACGCGTGCGCTGTGATTTTCAAGCTTGCGCTCCCCTTTTCGGCGCACATTTATTCTATGAATCGGCCCGCATATCTTTTAACGCTGGGTGGATCTCAATGTTGTTCTTTAATGCCTGTTCTATGGTTCCACTGATTACTTGATTTAACCTTCTATGATTGAACCTTTCAACTAAACCATTATACTCTGGACTGTAATTAGATGTAAACTTCTGTTTATTCTTAGCATATATAGATACATTGTCACTTCAGAATTGTGGCCCATTATCACTCATCATTACACTGGGATATCCTTCTCTCCTTAAAATTTGCTCCACAAACTGTATTATTTCATATTCTGTAAATGGCTTAATTATTTTTACCTCTGACCGTTTAGAAATATGATCCACTATTAGCATGATGAATATTGTGCCTTCTTTAGCCATTTGATATGGCCTGAGTATATCAATCCCCAAACGCTCCCATGCATCGCTAGATGGAACTATGGGGCATAGTTCTTGCTTTTGTAATTGTAGTAAGTGGCCAGTAACGAGATGAAACTTCAAGGTACGTAGAAAGTCTTTATTAACAGACGACCCAGCGCTCCCTCTCCAACCACCTATCCACCTCCAACCATCAGCTCACTCTCACACACTCCACCTGAACCTTCGATTCCAGCACCCCACATTCTCAGAATCCGCACACTGGAGGAAGCGCTAGCCCAATAGAAAGAATAACAATGAGAACACAACACACCCCTACCCCTTTTCAACAAAACAACAAATTGAATAAAAACAACCTGAAATACAACTAAGAAAAATTATGAAGAGAAACAAAAAAACTGGATACTGCATTTCAATCATCATCAGTTCATGACAGAGTCTCTAGAGCATACCTCGTACCAGCCAACAAAAACAAGTAAAGAACTAAACAAAATATGATTGTTCATCATCAGTTCATGATATTGGGCCTCATTACGAGGTGGGCGGTAAGGGATTACTGGTACCGGTAAGGGCACCGGTACCGGTAATCCCTTACCGCCCTATTACAAGTTCCCTTTGCGGGTCCTCCCTTGACGCCTAGTTTTACCAGGCGTTAAGGACGGGACCCACAAAGGGACTTTGGTGCTAATAGCGGTACCACAATTTGCGGTACCGTTATTAGCGCCTACCCCATTCGCATTGAGCCCTATGGGGGCTCAAATGGGAATGGGGAAGGGCCCTGGTGAATGGGGAATTACCGCCCCCGCCAACCTTGGAATGGGGCGGTAATAGCTCCATTCACCAGGATGGAGTCGGTAAGGATTTGGAGGCAGCCAAGGCGCTAATAGCGCCATGGTTACCTCCAAACTCCTAATGAGGCCCATAGTCTTTAGACCACGCTGGAAGTTTCCTAATCCTACTCCTCGATATACCTGTCTTCTCGTTCACATTATCCACACCCACTCCTGTGGACTCACTAGCATGCTCTCCTCTACTCCAACTTCCTTGCCTTCCACCTTCTTCTTCAAATAACTCAATGCCATTCCTATTTCTTTCCTCAATCCTCACAGTCTCTCCTTGCATCTCCATTTACTTCCACAATCCCAATTCCATATGGAACTATCTTGGATCCTGACTGCATTCTTGAACACTTCTTTGACCCTCACAGGCTTGGTGTACTTCGACTCCCCCTTTCTCACCATCCTCCCCTTTCTTATTCTGACAAAATTACCGGGCACTACTCCCATTCTACAGGAACGCTCAGTCTCCTTATAATCCACACTCTTACCGTCATTGATCTTTAATTTCCTATGATTTACCCATATCGGATTCAATACAGTATTAGGTTCCCTACCTCTCATCAACTCGAACAGTGATTTGCCAGTATCAGCACTAACCGATGTTCTGCAACTCACAACTTCTGCTCTAGGGCCCTTTCAACTGACACATTGTTGCTCAAAGCTTGTTCCACAGTTTCCACGATTAATCTGTTACACCTCTCCACTAACCCATTAGTTTGGGGATGATAATTGGCAGAAAATCTCCATTCAATACCTACCAATCTGGCAAATTCCATCATCTCTCTGCTTCTGAACTGCACACTATTATCACTGATTATCACCTTAGTATATCCTTCTTTTCTGAACACATGCTGCATGAATCTAACCATTTCACGAGTGTCCATTATATTTACCAATTTGATCTCCATCCATCTAGAGCAATAGTCCACCATGACAATCAAAAACCTCCTTTTATTCGCTAGATTATCGTAAGGACCCACTAGATCAATACCAATCTGCTCCTATGGCTGCTGGCTTATGCATGTTAATATGCGATGTTTTCAACACCTCGCAACTTTTATATCACAATTTTGGCAAGGCCAACTACACCTCAAAAACCTCTCCACCATGAGATCAACTCCAGGCACCCAATACTTGAAACGAACATTGCGTTTGGTGCCTGAGGAACCCGGATGTCCCTGATGGGCTTTCTCTACCAACCCTTCTCGCAAACTCCGGGGTGTTATTAATTTGTCTCCCCTCAACAATAAGTCATCCTCCAAGGAACTTTCGTCTTGATTTCCCAAAATGGAAGACACTCTTCATCTACTAGTCTCTTATCTGGCCAACCATTTCTAGTATACACAATAAGTTTACATAAAACTTCATCCTTTTGAATTTCCTGAATCCACTTTTCTCTCGGAGTGACTCGCAAAACCACAGCTACACCTCCCACATCTTCACCCTGTACTGCCTCCTCCATGTCGAGCGGCAATCTTGCAAGAAAATCTGCTACTTGGTTCTTTTTCCCAGGAACATATCTCACTTTCAAAGTGATAATCTTGTAGTTTCAAACTCAACCTAGCTATCCTGGGAGATGCCTTACACATTCCTCGCACTGATAACACTTCCACCAATGGCTTATGGTCCGTACAAACTACAAACTTACTTCCCCATACATACTTCCTGAAATAATTTACTGCCCACACACAAGCTAGCATTTCTCTCTCAATCAGAGAGTACCTGCTCTCTATCTCTGTTACTGCTCTTGACGCATGACATATGACCTTCTCACATCCACTTCCAGAAACGTGTGAAAGAACTGCTCCCAAACCAACCCCACTAGCATCGACAGTTCTTTTGGTTTGGTTCCCAAACACGAATCCACCTAGCTCAATAGACTCACATTTGCCTCTCCTGATGCATTCTGCTGACATTTCGCACTCAGCATCCCACTCAAACTTGGCTTCCTTTTTAAGTAACCTTCACATGGGTTCTGCTATACTGACAAAATGCTGCACAACTTTGTTATAGTACTCACAAAGACCCAAACATGATCTGAGTTCTTCCTTACTCCTGGGATCAGGTGCCTCTTTGATAGCTTTCATAGCCTCTAATTTAGGTGCATACCCTTTTCCACTAACCACATGTCCTACATACTCAACCTCCACCTTTTTTAAACTTACATTTGCTCTTCTTCACTTTCAATCTCTTTTCATTTAACCTGGACAACACACTCTGTAACCTCTCATCATGTTCACTTTCCCCTCTTCCAAACACAATGAAATCATCTTGGTAAACTAATGTGCCTTTAACTCCTTTAAGTACTTGGGTCATGACCCTTTGAAATACTGCAGCCGCAGAGGCCAGTCCAAACGGCATCCTTTTGTACTGGTACAATCCAAATGGTGTGATAAACGCAGTGTGGTCTCTACAGTCTTCAGTAAGACTAATTTGATGATATGCATTTGATAAGTCTAACGTGGTAAATGTATCCGCTCCCTCTATGCAGTTCAACATCTCCAAAATTATGGGCAGGGGATACTTGTCCACCCATATGTTCTTATTCCCATTTCTGAGGTCCATACAAATCCTCAACATGCCGTTCTTTTTCACTGCCACCACAATGGAACTTACCCATTGAGATGATTCAATTTTCTCTATTACATTCTCCCTTTCAAGTCTGTTCAACTCTTGTTCAGCTTCATCCACTAAAGCCAATGGTATGGGTCTAGCTTTGTTATGCGCTACATGTCTTGCTCCTTGTTTCACCACTATCTTGTGAGCATAATTTTTCAATAACCCCAATCGCTTTTGAAACACATCACCAGTGTCTTCTCTTGAGTTCCTTTCCACTCCAGTGCCTTAGCTGCTCTCTACTAACAAGACAGGTTCCTTTTCTCATGGATCCAGTCGTATTCTCAACGCTGCTTGATCCTTCCAACCAAGTACATTCACACCCCTTTTGGCTACTTAAACCTTGATGTCTGCCTGGCGATTCTTGAATTGAACTGTACTCTTAAACCAACCTCTGGTGTGAATTCTCGATCCTTCAAATCCCCCAGGATTCTTGATATCTGGTGAACGCATCTTTGCTTTCAGTCCTTCATACACCAACCTTTCCTGTGTCTTGCTCGTTATTATGGTGTACGGTGAGCAACTATCCACTGTCACAGAGAGCTTCCAATTCTCCAATAATATATCACATCGGGGACACTTTAATTCATTACCAGGTGGTTCACAATCTACCACTACTCTCTCCTCGTCAGACTCCTCATCATCCTGTATCACTGACACCCTTTTCTTGTTCCTACACACCACAGCAAAATGTCCTCTCATTCCGCAATTTGCACAGGTCTGATTGATCGCCGGACAGTTCCTTGAATTTGCATAATGCCCCACTCTGCCCCACTCTGAAATGGGAATACGAACTATGGGTGGACAAGTATCCCCTGCCCATAATTTCGGCTCAATTTAAAGCACGTGTCTTTTTCTCTGCCTTCATTCCTGAACCAAGGCCTTCTCATGTTACTCTTGATTTTCTTGCGATCTTGTTCTCTAGGCTTATGGTTTCTCCTATTTGGATCATCCATTTCTTCCTTTTCTCTTTTGCTTCTAACTAAACTCACAGAGGAGTGCTCTCCTGACTCTTGGGCCAGCTTAGTCATACTTTGTCCAACACTTTGAGTTTGCATTGCCTCCAACTTTCTGCTCTTCATCGCTCATGAACATAAATGCATGTCTTCCACTCTTTTAGCTATGGCTATAGCTTCCGGCAATGTGGGATTTCCCACCATCCACAATCTGTCCTGTATCAGCAGATCTCTGGTGTGTATAATTATTTGGTCTCTAATTAGCTCATCCAGTGTTATGCCTGTGACGAAGCAGCAAGTCTGAGACAATTTCCTTAGAGCTGACACTCTTCAATTGAATCTTCCTCCTTTTGTACTCTTGTGTAAAAGTTATATCTGTTTATTGCTACATTCACCTCTGGAGCATAGTACTTGTCCAATTGTCTCAATGCTCTCTCATACTCATCCACATCACCTGTTTCATCTCCCGACAATTCAGGCAACTCTCTATACTTCTGCTGACCTTCAAGGCCCGATGCATCTAACAGCAGCAACCTTTTCTTTTACGGCAACAACCCATCTTGTTCCACTGTCTTCATATAATTCTTCCAGTACTCCCTCCATTCTGGCCACACTACACTCGGCTGCCCTGGATTCGGTAAAAAACTTGCTGGAGGATGTACTGTCATTCCTTGCATTTGTTGTCTGTAAAAAATATTCTCTTCCTCTTAATGTTCAAGTCTCTTCTTATTTTATATGAGCCATATTTGAAATCAATTAAGAAGAGAGAAAAAAAACTTTTCTTACAATGCCAACACACTCTCGCTACTCTTTCCACCTGCATGTCAACCTGAGGTCACAAATACCTATGTGTCACCTTCCTCTGGGTTCCTGTAATGCCTGGATGGCCTTTGTGTGCCTTATGTATTAACTTGTTTCTGAGTGACATAGGTACTACTGCTCTCTGATCACACAATAGTATTTCATCTTCAATAGACAATTCGCCCTTAAACTCCCAATATGGATTATCTCTTTCTTCTACATCCCTTTCGATGGCCATCACTCTTGGGTCTACCTCAGAACTTGTTTTGCGACTGGGTCACTTTTGAGCTCATTGTCCCATTCTATCTTTCAAATGAATCCATACATCTCTAATTCAGGATCAAACAACCTGGCTATTGATATTGATATTGATATTGATATTGATATTTTATTCGCGCTCATACACATGTGTTTCAGAGCATGACAAGGCAAGGGAGGGGAACAAGTAAGAACAAAAACAACGATCTTACTAGGTCCCGTGACAATGAGACCGCTCAAGTGGGGGGGGAGAGGGAAAGGGGGAAAGTGCAGGGGGGAGGGGGGAATTGGAAAGTGATGAGCATAGCCGGTCAAGTGGCACAGCAAGTAGAGCGCTCGCTTTGACACCCGTGCAGAGCTTACTAACGCAGGTTTGAATTCCGGCAAGGCCAAACTCAGCCTTTCATCCTTCCGAGGTCGATAAATGAGCACCACACACCGTGGGTAATAATAAGCAGTGCTCAGATACCTGAGGGTTCATAGCACTATATAAATACCAAATTATTATTATTATTATTATTAAATTATTATAGGAATAGAAAACAAAACAAACAAATGGTAGTGCAGCCAGCAAGTGGCAAGTGCTAGGTTAAAGGTACAGATCAGGGGTGTCTGATAAGTGCAGGGAAAGGGGGGGACTGTAGGGTTACAGAGACAGACCCAAAGTGCAAGGGTTGCCAGGAGCCAGTGTGGGTGCGTTGCAGGGTGGGCAAGTACCTGGGCCTGAAATCAGAGGATAACCAGGTGCACGATGCCTAAGAAGAACAGGTCGACGGGGAGAGGAGGAGAGAAGGCAGAAGCAAAGCGAAAGGTCTTGAGGTGCTTTCGGAACCGGAGATGGTTCTCCTCAAGTTTCAAAGTGGCAGGGAGGCCTTTCCAGAGGGAGGCCCCAGCCAAAGACAGATCTACCCCCAGCATGTTTCTTTGAGAAACGACTGACCGTGAGAGAGTTGGAGGTGGAGGAGCGAAGCGCTCTAGAGGGAAGGTATTTGCGGAGGGAGAGTTGAAGATATTTTGGACACAGGCCCAGAAAGCCTTGTGGACAATGCAATGGGTCTTGAACTAAATCCTTTGAATTTAATGGCTATCATCATTTATTCTCTTTCATCTTGTTTCTCATCCTGTAACTGTAATCTTGATTAAAAGTTTGCCAAAAATGTCTTCACTCCTGGAATTTTTTCAATCTTAAACTCTTGTAACTTGAAACTTCTTCTCGCTCTCCTCTAAGTCCCTTTGACATCCCTTCAACAGACAACACTTCTAATAATGACTTATGATCTGTTTGTATGACAAAAGGTTTGCCCCATATGTACTTTTAAAAAGATTCAACTCCCCATACAAATGCCAATAGTTTCAGCTCTATTATAGCTTTACAGAACTGCAGCAAGGGCTGTACCAGGCATTTTGTGCCCTGAAGACCGAGTTAATGGCCCGAGCGAAGGTATGAGGGCCCGTTAACGACGGTACAGCACGAGGGTGAGGTCTATAAAGCTATTATAACCCATGGGCAAACACACAAAAAGTTTATGTAAAAATATATATTTTTAAAATATTCGTTTTTTGGGGGGGAGCTTAAATATTCCATGTGGAATATTTAAGTTTATAAATGGGCACAGTAGGGGGGGGTGGAAATATGCCGTCAGAGGGAGTAGTTACCAGGTGTGAGTGTGGAACAGAGCACAAAGAGTGGTGACCGGAGGAGTACAGGGGTGGCAAGTGAGGTCCACCGAAAAGTGAGGGATAGCAGAGAAAGGATAGTTGAGGGGGCACAGGGAAGGTAAGTGAGGGAGCACAGCCTGAGGTGAGTGCTCGGGCTCACGTAATGTGGGGGAGTGAGGGACAAGTAAAGGGTTCCCTCTCTGACTTCACTGAGACCCCCATCCATCATGCATTTAAAGAAAATGAAAAAGCATGGTATTTGTAGAAAAATGTTATTTTAAAGAAGGCCACTAAAGAGGGGGTGAAGCACCGTTACTGCTCGACTTTCCAAGCTACAAAAAAGCAAAGGCCACATTTGCAGGCTATAATGAAATGGCAAGCTATACCGTTTCTTATAGCTCGCAAATCGACCAATAGGAAAGGGGTATTCACTGGCCCAGGGTTCTAATACCGAATATCCATATTCCGTTTTTGATAGTGCTCTCGAGGGATAGCAAACTATTTTCTCCTCAGCCATGTTCAACTGCACCTAAACCCATCAGGTTCACATCAACGGTAGTGATTACCTTCCTTCTAACATCAAATTCCTGTAGATTTAGAAGCCTGTAGTACCTCAGTGAACCAGGTATGGAGTCAGAGGTACATCTAAACTCTTTATTTATGCCAACGACCCTGCGCTCCCTCCGCATCTACTCTCAACCGTCCTCTCTCCACTTCTCCCGAGCCTCTCGTTCCATTCAATCTCCAAACGCCAAATTCCATCCACACGCACACCGGAGCGGAGCACAGGCACTAGAAGAACACAAAACATCCCCCTCCTTCCAAACCTAATAAACAAAATTACAACCTAATTGAAAAGGCCTTAATGAAACAGTATAAACTGAAGTTTTGCAATGTAAATAACAAGTGATACATTTGGTAAAGATTTGATTCTTCACCATTAGTCCATGACGTATTCTCTTGATCACGCCAGGGGTTTCCTAACCCTACCTTTCGAGATGCCTGTCATCTCATTAACATTATTCTCCCCCAGTTCACTACAATTATTGCCATTCTTTTCCCCCAACTCTCTTCCACCACATCTTCCTCAAACAACTAATTGCCATTGCGCTTTACTCCTTCACCTTCTTCAACTCCCATGGTCACTCCTTGCCATCTCCATCTACTCACTTCATCCAGATTCCATGTGGAACCATCTTGAATCCTAATGGCATTTCTGAAAACCTCCTTAACTCTCACAGGTTTGGTGTACTTTGATTCCCCCTTTCTCACCATTCTCCCTTTTTTTATCCTGACCAGATCACCAGGTGCTACTTTTACTTGCAACGGACAGTCAATCTTCCAACAATCCAACTTTCCACCGCATCCAACCCTTGGTTTCCTTTGATTCACCCATACCGGATTTAACACAGTGTTAGGTTCCCTGCCTCTCATCAACTCGATTGGCGATTTCCCTAAATCAGCTCTATCTGATGTCCTGCAACTCCACAACATTTCCTCCAGCAGAGCCCTCTCCACTGACATATTATTGCTTGTTCTACTGCCTCAACAATCACCCTGTTGCATCTCTCCACTAACCCATTGGTTTGGGGATGATAATTAGCTGAAAATCTCCAGTAAATAATCAACGATCTGGCATACTTCATCATCTCTTTACTTCTGAAATTCATGCCATTGTCGCTGACAATCACCTTGGGATATCCTTCCCTTCTAAACACTTGTTTCATGAATCTAAGGATTTCACATGTGTCAACCGTATTCACCATTTTAATCTCCATCCACCTTGAACAATAATCCACCATCACAATTAAAAACGTCCTTTCTCTCACTAAATTACCATATGGACCCACTATGTCAATTCCAATTTGTTCCCACGGTTGCTCTGGCTTATGCATGATAATAGGCACCGCTTTCAACACTTTACAGCTCTTGTCAGAATTCTGATAAGGCCAACAACACCTCAAGAACCTTTCGACCATAAGATCTACACCAGCCCACCAATATTTGGAACAAATATTGCGTTTGGTGCTGGTGGAGCCTGGATGCTCCTGATGTGCCCTCTCAATCAACCCCTCCCTAAGACTCCGGGGTGAAATCAACTTGTCTCCCCTTAGTAACAAATCATCCTCAATAGAGCACTTGTCCTTAACCTCCCAAAACTGAAGACAATTCTCATCTACTAATTATCTGGCCAACCTTTCATCGTATATTCTATAAATTTGCACAAAACTTCAGCCCCTTGTATCTCCTGAATCCATTTTTCTCTAGGAATCACTTCTAAAACTACAGCAACACCTTCCACATCTTCAACCTGCTCTACCCCTTCAACATTGAGAGGCAATCTTGAAAGTAAATCGGCAACCTGATTCTTCTTCCCAGGCACATATTTCACTTCAAAATGATAATCTTGCAATTTCAAACTCAACCTAGCAAGTCTGTGGGGATGCCCTGCACATCCCTGGCACCGACAAAACTTCAACCAAGAGTTTATGTTCCATACACACTATAAACATATTTCCCCACACATATTTACTCAAGTAGTTCACTACCCACACACAAGCCAACAACTCTCTCTTGATGACAGTATCTACACTCTATATCAGTTACCACCCTAGACGCAGGGCAGATGATTTTCTCACATTCTTTCACAAGACTTGTGATATAACCGCTACCAAACCAACCCCACTGGCATCAACCGTGATCTTGGTCTGGTTTCCAAATACAAATGCACCCAGATTCATTGACTCACATAAACTGTTTCTGATGCACTCTGCTGTTTTTGCGCACTCTGCATCCCACTCAAACTTGATCTCCTTTTTTTAGTAACCTTCTCATGGGTTCTGTTGGACTAGCAAAATTCTGTACAAACTTGTTATAAAATTCACATTTTTTTTATACTGTGAGGAGGAAGAGCTGGATGAATGCTGATTTCCGTCTGACTTCTTCCTTAATGTATTCAAGATGGCGGCACGTTTTGTGACATTTTAGGTCTTTTCCTCTAGCATCTAAGACAACATCATAGAGTTTTAAATGATGCAAGTACACTTGCACTTTCTGTGACAATTTATGCAAGAAGACTTCATAATTTTTTTATTTCTTGTTGCCGCCTGCCACCTATGTAAGTGATTTCAACCCGGCACTCCACCTAAGTCAATGCCTAGCGTGTGATGCACAGCTGGAACCCTTAATTATTTATTTATGTCTATAAGTTCTTTTATTTCTGATTGATATACTCTTATATCACGCCCCTCTCTTTTAATCCCCCCGCCCCCCGGTCACACTGAACCAGGAAGCAGGCTGTTTTGCAAAGTTAAAAGGATTTATTTTATGGATTTCACAATATATATATATCACACTATTTAATATTTACACAATGATCACCAATGGGGTGATGTCGCAATAAATCTCTTTAATCACACGGAGTAATAATAAGGAAAATAATGCAGCATAGAATAATACTTTGTGTGGGTTCAATCAAAAATGTAATGGGACACTCTTTCCCCCTGCACACTACTCAATCCCCCCAATATGCAGTATAAAGAGATGGAAGGAGAGAAAACAGGTTTCTGGAATACACACTCAACAAATACAGTATCAATCCCAATTTCCCCCAGCAAACACAGTGAGAAACAGGAATGATTGCAACTTGTCAAAATGGTTTTGAATGTGGCTTTAAATGAATGGGAAAAACAATGAAAATGGATTTAATTCACTAAAATTAATTCACTACTAGTGGGAGCCGCTTTGTATGGTTTCAGATAAACACTATCAATGATTATTGAGTAACTAGCAGGTTGAAAACTTAATTCTGAGGTCAGATACAAAGAACAGCTATTTCACACGTGATGGATTCGAGCCAAACGAAGAATTTGCGGCAAACTTTTCCGCGCGCGGTATGCGCGTATGCGTAAAAACTATAAGGAGTTGGAATACGGTTTTAGGTTTGTTGGAAAGCTGAGTATGTTAGCTTCAATTTGACACTTGTTTCTAGCATATACGGTGAAGAAGTTATGAAGGTTTTTGTAGAGGTCGTTTTTTTTTCAGAAAGAGTCAAAATTTGTAAAACAAGGTAGCGCTTTTTTTAAAATTACAAACAATGTTTCTTATACTAAGGAGACTATGAAGCCACACGCTATACGACAGCACAGCCACCAGTCCAGCAACGCCTCCAGCTGGGTTTTGCCCACCGAGACGCTTGTCTTTCTTCAGCAAATATATTAGCGCAAAGATGATTTTAACACTACTATTACCAAAGGACTATAGGGATGAGAGAAAGATTCAGGTAAGACAAGAGATGTTCTACAATGCAGTTCTGGATATAAGAAAGTGGGTTTGGATAGGATTACTTATGGATCAGATATTTGCTAGCGACAATCCTATGCTATGGATACTCACTACCAATGTTTGGAATGGACCCGTCAGGGATCTGGTCAAAGATTTCTGAACTGGAATTTCTGCTAGCACACCGGACTGGACTCAAGGCACTCTGGTTCTGCACTAAGCACGGCACTCTGGACACTGCACGGCGGGATTGGACTGGATCTGACGGGTTGGTTCTGGTTCACAGCTATCTGGTCATAGCTCTGCTCTACTGGGATGGATCTCTGGATTCTGGCACAAATTCTTAGCAAGAAAGCAGCACAGCTCAGCCAGGCTGTTCTTTTTGTTATTCCCCTTGGAGGTCTGGGGTAAAATCTGGTTTCAGGATTTATTAAAGGCCAAGCTGAGAATGTGTCAGCTTTGGAAGTGGGCCTTTCTGCTTTCAAAGTTCTGGAGTCTGGAATATGGATTTCTCTCGCCAGCAATCAAATGGTGGGTGAATGTGTGTTCCTCTGGGTCCTAAGCTATCTCTATTTATGTATTTTCTAAAAGGGTGGGTATGCTGACTTCTACTAGGCACCCCCCCGAGTATTCTATTGATTAGGGTCTTTCCTCTCCCCTGATTTGAGAAGAAAACATGGTGTCATGATGACGCTGTATTTTGTAACCCAGGGAGTACTTCCCCTTTGTTTCTGCACATGAAATCTATTTTTCATACAAGACATATTTACAATTTTACAAACTTGCTAGCAAAAGCATATTGATATCACAGATTTGGTGGAGCAAGTATTCATCCCAGCCCCGTCTCGGCGAGAGCCTGGGTCTAGATTTGGCAACTTTTCACACTTTTGGTTCGGTACCCAATGTCAGATTTGTCCACATTTATACACATATGTACGCATGACATCTGGGCATAATCATGTGAAGTTTCATGTTTCTGGCATCACCACAATTGCTACAAAACCACAAATTCTGTAGGCATGTCCCTGAACATCACAGAGAGTTCTGAGTAGTTTTAAAACGTGACTAGAATTTTCATATTAGCAATACTGTCATTTTACAAATTTTTACAATTTTGCACAGTCCTCTGTCAGTCCTTTTCAAAAATAGACTTTCTTGTGCTTTAAGAATACACATAACTGTCTGTCCCGCCTCCAAAGTTTTGGTGGGTCAAGAGCAATCCCCCCTGTGTGTTTGGCAGGAGTTTCTGTTGACAGTGACATCTGCATATCTTTTCAATCAAGGCAGTCTTTTGTCTCTCCACAGAGCAGCAGAGCAAAATCTCCTCCCCTCTTCATTAACACCTGACTGGGAGTTCCTGGGCTTTAATGAGAAGCAGGAGAGATGCCTTTTGTTGAAGCAAACTGTGGAATTTGCTTTGAAGCTCCTTGGCTGGCATCAGAGGTTGACTTTAAAAATCCACTTTGTTTAAAATTTTCTTTGATGAAAATAAACTTACATTTTCAAAATAGGCAAACATATCTCCAATTCCAGTCTTTTTAAACATAGACATTAAATAGTGGCAACCTATATTGTTTTTGATAGCAAGTCCCTTAATTTCATCCATGTGATTTTAACTGCACAAGTTAAGCTTCCAATGTAATTGACAGCTTTCATACAGGCGGCCGACGGTACTGCGCCCATATCTAACAGATTTTCCCAGGCAAGCACTTTTTTTTAATGTGGATATTCTTGTGATGAAATCTGCTTCTCCTGACATTGTGTGCTTATGGGGATTCTTTAAATAAAGTGACGGGTAACACCCAGCAAGGATGTTGGATCTTTTCTGATGTCTGGGGACCATTATTTTGTAATTTCAGCAACCAAGGAAAAACGGATTTCAGAGCACTTCTGGGTTTCCTTGCAATGAAGCACTGCCTTTCATGTAGTTTCCATTTTCCCTCTGTGGGCAGCCTAATGACAGGTTTTGACAGTGTAGTCTCCTGTTCCACCACTGACACAGGCAAAGTAGATTGTCAGCCAACGTTCTGGTTTCGCAGAACAATTTTCATAGGTTTAGCGTGCATAGGGCTTCTTGCTGCCATTTTGCTGGTTCTGGTGCCACCAGCACACAGTAATGTCGCAGAGCAGAGCCTAGTGGGTCAATGCATCCCACAAGCCCCCCCTCGCTATTTGGCTTTTGACCATCCGTCAAGGGAAATAGCGTGATTGGGATGATCAGTTTCTTTTCTTTATGGTCCAAATGGCAAAATTCATCAGCGGTGGATCGACCGGTTCTCCTCGCCAATTCCTGATGAGAGTATGGAGTGATACCCCGGGCCCCTTGGATCTTTGCTTCTGGTCCCTGGGTGGTCCTCCTTGGTTTTGGTCTCCACGGTTTCCAATTCTAGAATGACAAAGCAAAAGCATATTTGTAGACATTTCCCCACCACTATTTATGTAGTGGGGCAGATACATACATTATGACAAATCAGGACAATTCCTTTTTTATTGGCAATGTAGTGATTATGTGGATGGAATCATTTTTATAGTTGGAATTCTAGGGAGCTGGAGTGACCCCCTCTAGTTGCTGCAGAGTGTGCCTAGGATGGTAACACTTCTGTTGGTTGATATGGACCCACTTATCTTCCCCCTCTACCAAACTGCCTTTGGGGATACAGATTTTGTAGGCGACTGGTGAGATTTTGTCTACAATTTCAAAAGGACCCCTCCAGGTAGGCAAACATGTGTGCTGTTTGGCCTTGTTCCTTTGGAAATTGTATAAGTAGACCCGGTCTCCTACATGGTATTCTTTTCTAGTCTTCTTCAAGTCATAGTGGGTCTTCATGCTGTCTGCAGATCTTTCTACAATTCGCCAAGCATAGGCAAAAGCATGTTGAAGGTGTTTTCTCAGATTTTCAACATACTCATGAGTTGTGGAGGCATTGATCAATGTCTGCTCTTGGGTACTGTAGAGCAGATGCTGGGGAAGCAACATCCTTTGTCCAGTCATCAGCTCAAACAGTGACATTTTAGTTGCAGATGAAAGGGTAGATCTGATGGCCATCAGGACAAGGGGTAATCGAATATCCCAACTTGGCCCAGAATCTTTAATATGCTCACAATTGTCTTGTTGTATCTTTTCACTGCACCACTAGAGGCTAGCTGATGTGTAATTTCCTTTTGAACCCAAGTATCTCCCACATCTTTGTCATTACTTCGCTAGTGAAGTGGCTACCTCGGTCTGACTCGATCCTTTGGGGTAGTCCAAAACATGAGAAGATGTGGTTGATCATCAGGGCAGCTGCTGTTTCTGCCTTGCAATTGGGGCCGGGAGACATTCCACCCATTTAGTAAACAAGCATGTCACGGTGAACATGTACTTGTTCCCCCTAGAGGAGCGAATCACGGGCCCGATAAAATCAACTTGCAAATCTGACCATGGCAGTGTCATCACCCTCTTTTGGAGAGGCGCACGTTGTGTGAGGGATGTTGGCTGAAATTGTGCACACACAAGACACCCCTTCAAGTATTGGTCGAGGTCCTGTCCCATGTGTGGCCAGTATGCAACCTCTCTTAAGATTTCAAGTGTGTGGGGGTGTGAGGTACTGGAAGGCCGGCTCGAGGGGCACTGCTGAGGGATAGTGGCCGGACAAGCGGGCAGCAGGTACAACGCGGACACCGCACCTGGAGGTGTGAGAAGGCAGGGTTACCATAATGGGCAAGAGCCAGCAGCGAATGGATAGATATGCGGAGCCTAAGGACGCTGTGCAGCGGCAAGAGGGCACAGATCGACAGGAGACCCCGGCGGGGGAGGACAGAAGTGAGGTGACCCTGGATGCGTTGATGGAGGCGATAAAGGTCTCGAGAGACACTCTTCAGGAGAGCATCAAGGAGGTGGGGGTTGATGTCTCTCTGGTGCGGGCGGACCTACGCAAGGTATCTGAGCGAGTAACCGAGGTGGAACAAAGAGTCAGCACGGTGGAGGATGAGGTCCAGAAGTTGAAAAACCAGGTGGCGGGTCTGGTGGGGGGCGACCCGGCAATTGGAAGTCAGAGCAGAGGATGCCGAAGGGCGCTCTAGGCGAGGCAATATCCGCCTGGTTGGGGTCCCGGAGAAGAAGGAAGGACCTAGCACCAAACTTTTTGTGGAGAACTTGATATTGAAGGTACTGGGGATTAAAGGTTTGTCGAACTTCTTCACTGTGGAAAGGGCCCATACTCCGCCGAGGGTGCTGATTGCTAAAATTATGAACTTTCGAGATCGGGATGCTATCCTGCAGGATGCCCGCAGGCGCGGCTATTACGAGATCGGAGGAGCGAAGTTGCAGATTTTCCCAGACTTTACGCTTGAGGTGCAGCGACAGAGGAGGTCCCTTGATGCAGTCCGCAGTCGCTTGAGGGAGCTCGATGTGAAATATATGATGTTTTTTCCAGCTAAGTTGAAAGTGCTGTCTGGGGGAAGGTCATGGTTCTTTACTTCTCCGAAGGAGGCCTGGGCTTGGTTGGAGGCGGGGCATTGTCGGGAGGAGGTGCAGAAGGGGAGTACTAAGAGGGGGATAGATCAGGAGTTGGGAGGGAGTGGTTGATGCCGGAAATATTGTTATCGGTGGAGGCCCCAGTGGATATGGGCCCTCTAGCAAGGGTGGGGGCCCCAGGTGGTAAGGAGGGGTATTGACTGATGAGCTGCACAGGGCGGGTAGTAGCGTCCCTATTTGGCGTGACACCATTGACCACTGGTCCACAGGGGACGGAGGAAGACGGGCAGTGTTGGTCATTGGGTCTACAGTTTAGGAGGGGGGAAGGGGCAGAGGGGAAGCTGGGGGAGGATACGCTGGTTGTAGGGGGGAAGAGGGGTGGGGAGGGGAGGGAGGGTTTGGAGGCACCAGGTTGGGGGGCGGTGTCTGGGAGTGGGGGTACCACAAGGGTGGGAAGGGGGCAGGGCACAGCAGTTGAGGTGGGGGAGGCGTTGGGAAGCTGGATTGGGTCAAGGAGAGGGAGGTGGGATGGGGGGAGGGGGGAAAATCTTGAAGAACTGCAAGGAGTAGGATGGGGGTCTGAAGATTGGGACATGGAATGTCCGTGGGTTAGGGAATTACCAAAAACGGAGGAAGGTAGGGGAATACTTAAAGAGACAGGGAATACAGGTGGCTCTGTTACAGGAGACACACGCGAATGGGGAACTCCGGGGGAAGCTGGAGAGGCAATGGGGGGGTCAGGTGCGGGGCACTAAATACTCTATTCAAGCAAGGGGAGTCCTCATCTGGGTGGCACGGGGGGTACCATTGAGGTTGGAGCGTGTGGTAGTGGATGAGGGGGGTAGAACGGTCTTGGTGCAAGGGACATGGGGGAACAGAGAGCTATGTCTGGTCAACTCGTATGCGCCTAATGTGGATGACAAGGAGTATTTCCCCTCTGTGCGACGTATGATGGGTGCTTGTAGAGGGGAAATTATACTATACGGGGAGACTTTAATTGCCATCTAGATGAGCGGCTGGACGGGCACAGGGCTCGGGGGGGCGAAGAAGTACATGGCGGTGTCACTGCGGGAGGTCATGCGAGAACTGGATCTGGTAGAGCTCTGGAGGGAGAAGCATGGAGAGGAGAGGGGATTCTCTTATTATTCGGGAGTGCACGGCTCTTACTCGCGCCTAGACTATATGGTGGTGGGAAGGGAACACTGTCATTACTTTGGGGAGACCACCTACTTGGGACGTGTTCTTTCGGACCACTCCGCTTTGGTGACAACGTTTTGTGAACCCAGGGAGGCCCCGCCGCGGCTGTTATGGCGGCTGAGGATGGAGACGCTATGGGATGGGGCCTTTGTGGCGGAGCTCAGAGAGGAAATCGGGCTGTATTTTGAACTGAATGAGGGCACGGTGGAAAATAGGGGGATACTCTGGGACGCCTTTAAAGCGACCATTAGGGGGAAATGTTTAGCGATGGTAGTCGGGACGAGGAAGCGCCTCTCAGAAATACTGAAACGGATGGAATCCCAGATAGTGGGTTTGGATAGGGAGGTGGCAGACGGGATGGCAGTGGGGGATGCCCTGGCGCAGGAGCTGGAGCTCCACCGGAAGACCCTGACAGAACTGGCCCACTTTGATGATAGTAGGCAGGATACGCGGCTTCATGGTGAAGGGGACAAGGCAGGTAAGCTCATTAGTAGGGAGGCCCCGAGTCGGGTTATAACGCAGGTTTGGTCTGGTGGGGGAAGGGTGGTAGGGTCGCAGAAGGAGATCAATGCAGCATTTGGGACATATTATAAGGAACTCTATACGAGTGAGAAGGGATACGTGGAGATGGAAGTGGAGGATCTCATGGAGATGATTCAGCTGCCGAAACTGGGGGGGATCAGCGGGAGGAACTAGATACCCCCATAGGGGAGGAGGATATACGGTGGGCAATAAGTGCCATGCGGAGGGGCACGGCACCAGGTAGCGACGGGCTCCCGGTGGAGTTTTACGCAGAATTTGCTGACTTACTGGTCCCACAGCTGCTGAAGGTATATGAGGAGGCGTTCCGAGAGGGGTGTCTCCCAGAGTCGATGCGGGAGGCGATAATCACGGTACTCCTGAAGGAGGGGAAGGATCCGAGGGAATGCTCGGCGTATAGACCCATATCGCTTTTAAATGTAGACGGGAAGATCCTGGGGAAAATTCTGGCGGCCAGATTGGCGACGGTGGCGCTGACTCTAGTACATCCGGACCAGTGCGGGTTTGTAGGGGGCAGGAGTACGTCGGGTAATATTTCCAAACTCCACCACGTGATGGATCGGGTGAAATTGCAAAAGCGGGACATGGCCATAGCATTGTTTGATGCTATGAAGGCGTTTGATTCGTTGGAATGGAAATGGTTATTTCGGGTGTTACGGGAGTTTGGGTTTGGGGAGGGTATGCTTAGATGGCTAGCCCTGTTATACACGAAACCACAGGCGATGGTGAAAACTAACTGTTGGGTTTCAGAGACATGGGAGTTAGAGAGGGGGACTAGGCAGGGGTGCTCGGCTTCCCCAATTTTGTTTGCCCTGGCTCTGGAGCCACTAGCGGCGTATCTGCGGCAGGAGATGGGGGAGGCTGGAATCGAGGTGGATGGGCAGAGGCACATTGTATCCCTATAAGCGGACGATTTGTTATTATACGTAGGGGATCCCCGATTATATCTTCCTGACCTTTTGGAAATCCTCCGTAATTTTAGAGCCATGTCGGGGTTTCGTATAAACCCGGAGAAATCGGTCCTGTTTCCGCTGGGGGGGTTGCAGAGTCGCTCAGTGGAGGAACGCCCGCAGTTGGGAATAAGGTGGGAGCCGGAGTCCTTTCGGTACTTGGGGATTCAATGTGTTCCATGACATTTGTACGCAATACGAGGGGGGCGTTGTCCAAGATAGGGGACTCCATTCAGTTTTGGAAGGATCTACCACTCTCGTTGATGGGTAGGGTGGCATTATGTAAAATGGTAATTCTCTCGAGGCTGCTCTATTTTTTCGTGAATATACCGTATGTGGCAAAAAGGGTGTTTTTTAGAATGCTGGATGTTAAGGTCAGGGAGCTGCTTTGGAGCTCGGGGAGGAGGCGGGTGTCCTTGCAGACGTTGCGGAGATCGAAAACGGACGGGGGGCTGGGCCTTCCGGACTATGGGAAATATTATGTAGCGGCACAATTACAATCGGTACTGGTGTGGGATCAACCGGAGGCGGAACTCCTAGACAGGTTGGTGGGAGCGGGGCAGCGCGAGTGGCACCCGGCGGAGCTCCTGTGGTACCCGCGGGGTAGTGTGGGGACATCAGTGGTTTTTGGAGCGGTACGAGAGACATGGAGGAAGTATGTGGGTGGGGCGGGGATCAAAGGCCGCTATGCGGCTGACCTCCCGTGGGGAGCCGACCAGAAGCTTCGACAGGCAATCGGGAGGGTAGGGATACGGGGCTATGGGAGAAAGGATGTGAAAAGGTGGGGGACTTGTTTGAGGGGGGGCGGCTTCTGACCTGCAAGGAGTGGTGCGAAAAGTTTAGCCTACCGCAGGGGGTCTTCCTGGCATATGGGGCGGGGGTTTCGGAGGTTAGCAGAGTTATGGGAGGGGATCCCCGAAGAGCCGGTGTCACGCCCGGTACTCCAAGTTTTTCTCGATCGAGTAGAGGGGAGGAGACGTATCACACGACTATGTGGGGCCCTTGGGGAGAAGGAGGAGAAGGAGGAGAAGAGGGAGTTGAAAGTGAAAGAAAAATGGGAAGCGGATATGGGGCGCACAATCTCGAGTAAGGAGTGGGAGAAGGTCTGGGAGCAGGTGCAGAAATCCTCGAGGAATGCCCGCTTTCAGCTGGTTCAATTTAATATCCTACATAGGGTATATGTTACCCCTCGGGCGCTTAAAGCGATGAACAAGGAATATTCGGGTAGGTGTCCTAGATGTGGGTTAGAGGAGGCAGGGTTTTGGCACATGGTGTGGGAATGTGGGACAATAGTGGAGTATTGGGAGGAGGTACTCAAGGGTCGTAAACGGGTTCATGGAAGTTAATTTGGAACGCTCCCCAGAGGTTTGCTTGTGGGGGATCCTGTAGGGGAGAAACGGAATAAGCTACGGAATAGGATGGGCCGGTTTCTCCTGATATTGGCCAACCGCCGTATGGCGATTGAGTGGAAGTCCCCGTCGGGTCCGACAATCCAGTTATGGAGGAAGGATGTAAGGAGGTGGGGTCAGGCGGAGTTGACTGTGCTGCAAGCATTGACGGGGAAGGAAGATGCGGGAGAGGTAACGGTCCATTGGTCCCAATTGCTGAATGATCTGGCAAAAGATAATGACCTATGCCCACCGTGAAGTGAAAGATGCTGAGGGAAGGTGGCGAGGGGGGGAGGTTTGGAGATTGGTGAGCCAGAAGAGGTCTTTCTAATGACCTTGGGTTGTGATCTTTTGATGATCGACTGCTGTGCCTTATGGACGAAACGGGATTCAGAGGGGACTTGGGTGGGAGGGGAGGTGGGGGAAAACATGGGGGGATGTTGGTTGAGTCATGACGGTTGGGGGAAGGCAGGGGAGAATTTTCTGGGGCTGGGGAAAGTTGGGTGGGAATGTTGACGGTTGTTATCTTAAAATGCCAATAAAGTGTTCTTAAAAAAAAAAAGATTTCAAGTGTTGTATGAAACCCCCTATGACCGGCTGTGGCCGCATCATGGGCGTGACTTAACATCAGGCTTCGGAATGAGGTAGGGACCACCCACTGATCATGGCCAGCTAGGGATCTCCTTACCAACAAACCGTCTTGGATTCGGAACATTTTTGGACATTTCATCAACACTCTAAGGTCCTCTTTCCCTATGTAATAGGTATCCGTCAGGGGAAAGTTCTCAGGGTCCTCAATGTGTTGGTAAAACTTACCAATTATTGCATCCCCTTTTTGAGCCGTAATCAAATCAGCATCTGGGGTCTCCTTACTCCACTGTGCAGTTGAGAGTTCATTGTGAGCATTTGTCTGGGACCTAGTGATAGCAGTGACCTGGATTTCCCCCAACAGGGACTCAATCTCAAGTAGATCCCCTTGGATGGCTCTGGTTTTGGCCAGTTGATCAGCTAGGTCATTTTTCCAGTAGATGGTCATCCCATTCGAGGTGACCAGATCATCAATAATTTGAATTCATTTTCCATGTTTCAATGGTTTGTTGTTAGCACATAGCATGCCTCTGGTTTTCTAGTTAACCAGGTGCTCCACGAACCCGTTCCGTACATAATCCGAATCAGTGATTATGACCAGTTCGTGGAGTTGATGTTGGACAGCAGTGAGGATGGCTTGTTGCACAGTCATCAACTCTGCCTCTTGACTACTTCAGGGACCAATCTTGTACCCAGCAGAGGGTTCTGGGGCATCGTCCACCCATGCATTCCCTACTCCGGCCACAAGTTCTTTTTCCCCGTTGTTTTCAACATGGTAGGAGCATCCATCCACATAGACAGTGGGCATTCCCTCACGCTTGTCTTCTTCAAAGATTTTGTGTGGGGAATAAAGGTATGCCTCCATGTTGTCCTTGATTTTTAGACTTTCATCCTCGAGACAGTTTTCTCTGGCACAATCATGCAAGTCAGCCAGACCTTGCGCAAGGGGACTCTTCTTCTTTTGGCCATAAGCATTTAGATGAATATAGGCGTCAGGATTTTTCAATTTCTGTCCTCTTTTAACTTTCACTTCCAGGGAGAATTGTCGGGTCCTTTCTGGGATGGTGACTTCCTCTCCAATCTGAATTTCAACTGCATAAGGCAGCAGTTGAGCTGACCTAAATGCTTTCTCTGGGTCATCAAAGCCCATGGGATTATCCGCTAATCGGGACCAAGCTTTGAAGTTTATTAGGTCCAAACTAATGGCAAAGCGATTGAGAATGTCACTGCCTAAGTAAAAGGCGGCAGTGACGTCTCGCACGACCCAGCAATTATGGACTATGCTCTTGTTGCCTATGGAGATTTTGAGCATACACCTGCTTGGCAGCAGATGTTTGGAATTGGGTGTTTCCAGATCCATTTCCCATTTGTCTCTGAGTTTAAATGTGGGAATGGCTGGATCTTTTGGGAGTTTGCGGAACATGGCTTCGCTGATGAAGCTCTTACCGTTGTTCACACACACTCGGGTGAGAACAGAGTCCTTCCCTTCATTTAACTGAATAGGGATGAACAACTGCTCTCCAATTTTCTGAATATCAGCCAGGCTTTGAGCTGATATTTCATCCTTCTGGACTATAGGAGTGGGAATTTCTGATTGTGAATTTGTAAAGAATTTCAGAGTGTTTCCTTCTAGTGTGGAATGCCACCTTAGACTGGAAGGAAGGTTGAGTTTCAGAAATAGAGAGGACCCTCCATCACCAGTTTGTTGTCCTACTGCTATTACTGTCACGTCTGGGATTTGATTGTTCTGGAAGTGAAATTCTACTTGGTCAGATTTTTGCTCAACCATGTGGCATGTGCCGTTTAAACTAACATGGTTGAAACTCTGTTTCAATTTTATTGGTTGGCTAGTCTGGGTCCAGAGGACCTTGTTTACACAATCTATTAGGGGTGACAACCTTCGTAGGAGGTCATTCCCTAGTAAATAAGGGGTGCCCTCTGGAGTTACAACTATGACCGGGTGCTTCACCTTGTGTTGCCCCATTTTAATATCCAAATCCGCAGTCCCCTCGACGGGAATTTCCTTCCCGTCGAAGTTCTGAAGTTGTCCAGGAAGAGGGGTGAGAGGAATTTGGTATTTCTCCCACCTTCCCGAATTCAGTTTATCAAAGGCCTTTTTGGACAGAAGGGTGGCTCGGGATCCAGTGTCCACCAGTGCCAGAATTGTACACTGCCCCTGTTTTTGGACCGGGGCATAGAATCTTCCCCCCTTCTCCTCAAGGGTGTACAGATAATGTACATTTTTGGACAACTGGTGGGTTAATTTCTTGGTTGTGGACTCTGATAGAGAAGATGTTTGGGCAGGATTCTGTTTGGAGTCTTGGGAATCTGAAAAGAAAAGGTGACAGCTAGATATGGGAGAGGTTTTGGGTTCCCCTGGTTCTGATTCTGGGCTGCCCCCCCCCCTTTTTGGAGGCAGTCACCAGGATGGGTTTGAACCAGGGGATTTTCATGCTGTTGGTTCTGGGGTTTGATGATGGACGGCGCTAGCTCAGTCCCCACATCTACCCAGTCTGGATTTGGATCATTTGGGACCCATTTTTCTTCGGGAGGAGTTCCCCTATCTCTGAAGGAGAAGATCCTTTTCCCAGAATCCTCTGAGGACCCCACTCCTTCAAATTGGAAGATTTGTACCTCCTCTTCAAAATGGGTCTTTTTGGGCTCTTTATTTCTCCTACCCCCCTCTGCTCCTTGGGTGGCAGACTTTCAGGGGCAGGAGATTTTGGTTCTGGTTCCTGGGTTTCCAGGGGCTTTTTACAAGTGGGGAAGGAAGCTTCCTCTAAGGCTTTACACCCCCCTTCCCCTGAAGGGACCCCTGAGGGACCCTCAAATGTGGAAACAAGGCAAAGTCACCACACGAATAGATACACCAAACACGAGGTTCCGTTCCCAAAATCTAGGGTTTATTGCAATACAAAATAGTCCCAATTGGCCAAGTGGTCTCCCGCGCCGCGACGTGTGTTTAAACAGACCTCAGGGGACGCAAGCAAGCAAACGACGTACATCAGTTACATATATACAAAAAGAGCACCTTACAATCAGCAATGACACAGTATGACACATTTGATACCGCCCCCAATTCTTTTCCCTTTGAATTAGAGGCGATGATTGAGCAGTGTGGCAAATATGACACCTTAGATCACCATATTTAGTAACAGGTTGCAATCTCCAGTTTTACAGACATCATTCTTTGTTTGCGAGAACACAGAGTTTCTGTTTCTCATAGGCAAGCTGTGCGTAGGAGACTGGCGCATACCAGGCCACCCAATCTCTAAGTTTTTATTCTCGCTCTGGAGGTCAGCCCGCTCTCCAGGGCCTCACTGGGCTCAGAAAGGGGGGCCGTAAAGAAGAACATAATTCAACTCTTCAAATGCTAGTTTCGTACATTGCTATTCTTTCAAGAGACTCGCTGGCTGCATGTACTGATTAAATGCCTTGCTCCCTGTCTTCAAGGATATATGAGGGAGGGAATCAGGCATTTCTGTCTGGCTCTCCAGTGTAATGTTTCAACATGTTTTCGTAGCCTTGGACCATTGAAGCAAAATAATATCTACAGCAAAGCAGTTTTACATGAGGCAAAGAGGCAACGTTAAAGAGAACAGAGAAAAACAAAATGGCGATTCTAGTCATCTTAAAATGGCCGCACTCTAGCTGGGCCAATAGCTACGTAATAACTAATGATCATGTATTCTTAACACTTTAAATGAGGCTTCGGCCAACCAATTATCCTAAATCTCCTTCCACTCAAGGGGTGTCCAGTTTTCCTGGACTGACAAACCCTCCTCTTGGCCGTATGCCAAACGCCTCATCCATACATTGCATCCTCCTCCGACCAAGTACCTAGATCAGATTCGGAATCTGATTCGAATTTTGACTCATATATGATTGTTGTCTCCTCCTTATTATTATCAATGTCGATTGCCATGAACTCTTTGATCGTTCTAGATTCATCACCTGTGTGGGTGTCTGGCCTGATTACATTCTTGTGTGTTACCATCTGCACACATTCTTCACTGATTGCAGTGCACACTATGGGAAGACAGTGTATGCAACAACAGCATGTCATGAATATTTCCAATATTGCTACTAAGACTGCAAACAGTTTCCATCCCCAGGACCGCAACACGCCCCAGAACCAGGAGCTTATGTTCAATTCCCAGCCTCCTTCAGGGGGGTGAAGATCCGAGCTTAACACATGCAATTTTCTTATCGCCTCGAAAATCGTGGGGGAGGAATCACTTACGAATACGCAACACGTTGATCCCACAATTTTGCAAACACCGCCACGATCAACTAAGATTATATCAAGGGCCATTCTATTTTGTAGTGTCATTAATCTAATTCCTTTTTCTTCAAGAGTCATATTATATAATTTATTAGTAGTTCCATTTATTGTTTCTTCTAATATCCTTGGCAGTCGTCTTATGTTATAAGAGTTTATCACCTGGCCCCAAAACGGTATGAATGATTTTGCTATGTCCTCTACAATCAACCCTTCTTCAATATTACGGCGAGGTCGTGACCTAGTCAATTTGGTTATGTCTGATGTTTTTAAAAGAAACACCCCAGGGAACCGAAATCCCAAATAACACGTACCTCCCCAGTTCCTATGTAACCAAGGATATGCTTTTTCTCCACATATGAAATACACAGGATCGCCCACATATATTGGTTCCACTTCTTTATCAAGGAATGCTATATTCCTGCATCTGGCAAATGTTCCTACCTGGAAAGAACCCTTTTTCTTTAGACAGAATGGGACAGAATGAGGGTTGTAATTCACTGGATATGAAGGGGGTTCCGCATCCTTATTCCCATGTGGGTTCATGTGGAACGTGATCACAGAAGTTTTATAAGGTACAGACAAGCTATCCAGTGGCATTCTTGCTGGTGTAATTAATCGTCTTTTTTGGAACACGGAGCAACCCACCGGTTTCATAATTACTTCCTCGAATTCATTCATATTTGTTTTATCTAGTTGACCAGTTTCACTTTCATTCCATTTCCTGTAATATAGGGCACTCAGAGAAGCATAACATGCAGAAGTTAAGGGAAGGGGCTGTGCATACCATCCTATTCCCTGACCACCATGCTGCGGGAGGTGGGCACAAACCCAACAATTATTTTTTCTTAGGATTGAGTGTGTCATATTCATTATTAACAGCAATGTGTTGTTCCCATATTTTTCCCTACGTTTCTCTTCCATTGGGGACAAGGTATAGGAAATCACATGGACTGGGCTTTCTGTTGTCGAAATGTTCATAATTGGCAAAAGTACTTCAAGAGGGTGCATTTCCTCTAGATACCATAACACAGATATGGTCAATACTGGGGCTATTATACTCATTATGCACATTACTATAGTTAGACACAGCATACAATTTGTTTTACCATGTCCTTTTTTTCACTTTCTTATGCACTACGTTTAACTCACTATCAGCATTGGTGCAAGAGGAGGCATTTGCAGGTTCCGACATTCTTCTCTCATCCTTCTTCTTCCGTTGTGCTCGTCGTGAATATTATTTGCTCTTGTGCTTCTCCGGATGTTGAAATAGTTCAATCAATGTCTACAATCTTTTTATGCCAGTTTTCTGTCTGCCTGGATTGCTTATTCATCTGGCAAGGCCTCCGTGCATTTTGCACATTGCTCTAGAATTTCAGAGCTTCCTTTGTACCACGTGCGCCCCGCTTGTTCACTCGGGTTCCTGACACATGGATTTAGCACCGAGGAGTTTCACAAAGAGATGAAAATGTGATCACTCCTTCTTTCTGCTCCGCAGGTTGTACCGATTTGCTCCTGGTACCGGGTGATCAACAAAATAGTGCGGATGCACCTCCAGTTTCAAGCTCTGAGTCAGCCTGGGGCACAATGGCAGATGATGATGAGTGCCCAGGCGACAATGCAGGCTGTGGCACAGCAGGAGATGGTGGGTGCCACAGATGTATGCGCTCGATGTTCGCAAGCAGTGATGCGCAATCTGCTGGATAACGTTGAGGCACTCTTTGTCCTTCCGCTCTTATGGCAATCTCATCAGGCTCTGTGCTTCGTTCAGGCAGCTTTCGTGGCACAGGACTGGCAATGGCATTTTTCATTTCTGGAACCGTTGCTGTCTCTTTCTTGCCTTTGTCTCGATGAGTTGATGAGCCGAATGGCGATGGCACTTTCTTGGCGCCTTGCGTCCATCCACGCGTAGTGCTGTCTGCGTGGTTAAGAGAACTTCATAGGGCCCACGCCACCTAGCTTTAATGCATGTCCTGGGCCCATATCACATCGCTAATGCCTCCTGCACCTGCTGATGAATCAAACGTAGTTTTTTTTACTTAACAAATTACAATAAATGCTGAGTACAAGGTCTTTAACCTTCGTCTTTCTCCTTGACTGAGGTGCGTACCACACATTCATTTGTTTCCCCACTTTTTTATTTTAATGAGTGGAAGAGACCCAGTCCCGTCCCATACTAACATTCACATGCCCTACCCCAACCTAATTTTCTAAATGCACTTCTCACTGGAGTGACTATTCCTTTTCCCATATTGTGCTATATTGACAATATCCTGTTCACCCAACTACTCGATTCTGCATAGCCCTTGGCCCATCCCTGTATTTCGTCGGGAGTGCCCCCACCTGTATTTCTTTAACCATCATAATTCTATCATTTATTATGCAGGGCACTTCCTCCGATCGTACTGTCAACATTTCTGTATTTAAATCAGTGGTAGTTTGTTTCAATGTCTGCAAATGCATTTCCTTTTCCCACATTACATGTCACTTTTTATGTGCCTCGCATTTCATTATTGCCACGTGTTTTGGACACGTAAGTGCAGACAGTAATCGCACAATCATAGGGCCATGTTGTATTTTAGCCCCCATGCGATGTTAAGAACCCTCTCTCGGCCCATAATCGGCCAAAGTTATGGATTACACCAAAGGCATACTGCCTATCAGTATAAATATTTACACTTAAGTTCTCTGAACTTTCACAGGCTCTTGTTAAGGCAATTATCTCTGCTGCTTGGGCAGAATTCTATTACTCTCCACGACACTTTCTTAATGTGGAGACAGCGTATGCAGCAGTTGATATGCCGTCAGGTAATTTAAAACAGGAGCCGTCACAAAACAGTTCCCCTTCTGATTCTTTTAGGGGTGTATTACTTAAATCAATTCTCCCCTTCGTTTCTTCCCCTGTAACCATTAAACAATCGTGGGGAGGCAATTCAGTCCCATAAATGTTTTCTCCGGGTATGGGCATTAGTTCTGCTGATTTCAAAAGCGCTACACCTCATTATTTGGATGTGGGGCGCGACTAAGACAATTTCATATCTAGTCAATCTGGCAGAGGTGAGGTGTTGCGTTTGTGTTCTATTGAGTAGAACATTTATGGCATGTGGCACCATCAAAATTAAGGAGTGCCCCAATACCATTCCTTCTGTTTGTTTCACCGCCGCAGCAGCCGCTGCCACAGCTCGCAAATGCTACTACGGTGGTAACAACCCATCATCTGATGTGTAATGACCACTGTTATTGCAGTATGCACCTGTCTGAGTATCAACAATGTTCCCCCTTCCTTCTCTGTTTCCCATTTGTGCACCCTGCTCATTTTCACTCCAAGTAGTTACATTGAACGCCTGGCCTCCATTTTGTATCTCATTGTTTCCCGCACCACCTCTGCAATCTTGGTCTATCTCCTATCTGTCCCGGGGGCGGCAACGATCTCTGCATATATCGTCCTGCCGCTTTCTGCCTCCCTCAATATTCCTTCTCTTTTCCTCCGGTCTGACAAATACTTCAGAATATTCTTCATCAAGGTCATTCTTTATTTCAAACAGTCTATCTACATGTTCTTTTATTTCCTCATCTCTCCCTCTACCACGGGCTAATGCATTTAAATCCAACAATCGTTGCGGTGGTAGCTTTCCAATCAACTTTTTCCATTCTCCCAATAAATATTCCCCCATGTATTCCAACAATACCTGTCTTTCATTGTTCCCTCTGAAGTCGTGCAGCGATACTAGCGTAGACGCCTCATCATTGTCCTCTATATACATTTCCGCCTGCATTTGTAGCCGACGCTTTCTTTCCTTGCTAATCGCGCTGCAAGTTATTCTCTTACATTCATCTTGTTTAATTCCACTCATGGGAGGGGCAGTTGGAACAGTGACACTCTCTGGATCAGGAGGTGCGAAGGGATACGCCCGCTGAGGCTGTGATAACCGCAAAACACTCGGAGCTTGCTGGCTAGTGGGTAGTGCAGTGTCTGATAAAACCTGTGGCTGTGCTGGCGCTGGGAGGGGCTGAGCAACGGGAGGGGGTTGAGCGACGGCTACTGACGTACTCTGTTTGGTTCCACCCCTCGGACCCTGTTTTGTTTCAGTCAAAATTTTGTTCGTTAATTCGTCTGATGTGTGTAGCTCTCTTTGTGGATATATTTTTTCTATTTTTAATTCATCGCGCCGTCTTGCCTTTCGCAAGCTATTACTCCACTCATCCTCCTCCTTTTCCTCAGCCTGCTCTGTTTTTGACTCACGCCTGCGCTCATATTCCTCTCCACTTCTAAATCTGAGCATCGCTTCCCTCTTCCAGTCCCTAAGGATGTCTAGTGCCTCAGGGCGTGCTCTTTTACTTATCAACGCCTTTTCCAGGTTATCTATACGTCCCATCTCAAAACTCCCATGGCTCGGCCACTGAAGGTCTGCCTGTTTTCTGGTTTGCTTATGCCAAGTCTCACACAACATTATCGCTCCCATACCATACTTTATGTACTGGGGGTGCTTCCTGGCCAGTTTTCAAAGATTGTTCACAGCAGTGGAAAAATCCTGCTAAAGTGGACAATACCCCAGGCATGTTTTAACCTTACCCTTGGCTAATCAAACTTACTCTGGGTGTTTGATTTTGCAAAATCAACTCTCAACCAATATCAGGATTACTTACGAATCGGGGCACGACTCACCTGATCAATCAATTTGTCTTCTTCAAGACAGGATTTGTCCGTATACTGACGCAAACCAATGACGTTGTGTCTGCGTATCTCGGCTCTGCCTCGTTTTCGGGACCCTTGCCCCCTTGTCCGCTGGCCAGGGGCGTCGATCAGGGATCAGCGGTGGACAGATCTGCAAAAAGAGTCTCTCATCACTTTCACAGGGGCCCGTATACCTCTCGATCCCGGCTCGATCGCTCCCGTCCTCGACGTACATCCGCCTTCCTTATGTCACAACGTATACGATGGAACAAGTGGGGGAGGGTCCCTATTCGGGCGCCATCTTGAAGGGGCCCCTGAGGGACCCTCGAATGTGGAAACAAGGCAAAGTCACCACACACGAATAGATATGCCAAACACGAGGTTCCGTTCCCAAAATCTAGGGTTTATTGCAATACAAAATAGTCCCAATTGGCCAAGTGGTCTCACGCCCCGGGACATGTGTCTAAACAGACCTCAGGGGACGCAGGCAAGCAAACGACGTACATCAGTTACATATATACAAAAAGAGCACCTTACAATCAGCAATGACACATTTGATACCGCCCCCAATTCATTTCCCTTTGAATTAGAGGTGATGATTGAGTAGTGTGACAAATAAGACACCTTAGATCACTATATTTAGTAACAGGTTGCAATCTCCAGTTTTACAGACATCATTCTTTGTTTGTGAGAACACAGCTTTTCTGTTTCTCATAGGCAAGCTGTGCGTAGGAGACTGGCGCATACAAGGCCTCCCAATCTCTAAGTTTCGATTCTCGCTCTGGAGGTCAGCCCGCTCTCCAGGGCCTCACTGGGTTTAGGAAGGGGGGCTGTAAAGAAGAACATAATTCAACTCTTCAAATGCTAATTTCGTACATTGCTATTCTTTCAAGAGACTCGCTGGCATTCATGTACTGATTAAATGCCTTGCTCCCTGTCTTCAAGGATATATGAGGGAGGGAATCGGGCATTTCTGTCTGGCTCTCCAGTGTAATGTTTCAACATGTTTTCGTAGCCTTGGACCATTGAAGCGAAATAATATCTACAGCAAAGCAGTTTTACATGAGGCAAAGAGGCAACGTTAAAGAGAACAGCGAGAAAATAAAATGGCGATTCTAGTCATCTTAAAATGGCCGCACTCTAGCTGGGCCAATGGCTACGTAATAACTAATGAGCATGTATTCTTAACACTTTAAATGAGGCGATTGGTCTTCGGCCAACCAATTATCCTACATCTCCTTCCACTCAAGGGGTTTCCCGTTTTCCTGGACTGACACCCCTTGTGCCTCCTCCCTGGGAACAGGTAGGTTGTCGAGGTTCTTCCCCGTCATTGCTCTGTAGCACCAGGTCCGGAGTTTGAGGCATTCTGCGCCGGCATGCTCATCTGAGGGTTCTGTTGAGCCCTCAGCATGCGACCCAGATCCTGTGCCAAGTTTTGGACCTGGTGCTCTAGTTGTGACACTCGCTCAGGCTGATACGGGGTTCTGTTGTCTCCCTTGGGCTGATCCCGGGAAGGGTAGCTATCCCTTCTCTGAAAATACCCCTGGTTCAGAAAATTTGGGTACCCCTCCACCCTTGGTCTCCCCTCTCCCGGATTGGGTTGTCTGGGCTCAGGAAATTGGGAAAAGAAGGATGGATGGTTCTGGGGTTGAAAGTTTTACGGGTACCGGGGGAAGAAGTTCTGTCCAGGATTTGGGGAATTACTGCCCTCCTGGGGGAAGTGCGGAGGGAAGTTTCCTGGGTTAGCCGCTGTTTGGTTGGATCTACCCCCTTGGGCTGGAGGAGTCCACACATAACCCAGGATGGGTCTATTCCCCTTGTAGCGGGGACTGATGTAGTCAGGGGAGTTAGGGGTCCCATTTGTGGGGTTGCCTCCCTGGCTCCCTGACTGTGGCTTCTGGGCTTGGGATTGCTCTGATTCTGTGCAGGCAGGTTTTTAGGCCCCCCATCTCCAATTATAAAATGGGGGCAACCTTCACCTCTGCCACCTTAGCAGCAGCAGGGGTGTTGGTTGGTTTGGGGCTTTTAGGATTATTTTTGTTTTCTATGGGATTTTGCACCTCATAAATTTGTGTGGCCTGTTCAATAACCAGTTTAGTGATCTTTTCTCATGAAAGTCTCTCACTAGCTCGGTCATGATGTGCTTGGGGAGAGCGTGGAAGAAAGTATTCACAAACTCTTTGCTGTCAGTGCGCACCCTTCTGGTGGTCTGCGCAAAGGCAAGCTTTAATTCTTGAACAAATTCTTGTGGGGCCTGATCTTCCCCACATTGCAAGTTGTAGGCTGCCTTGCGAGCCTCCTAAGGATTTCTGTGCACAGAAAAATGTTTCAAGATGGCCGCCCTACAGGTGGACCATCTAGAATGATTTTGGTCCTCCAGCCCCGCAAAGAAGCTGGAGTATTCTGGAGAGAAGGTCCATTTCACATATTGAATACAGCTTTTGCTGTCCTTCAAATGGAAAGTTTCCATCATCTATTCAAAGAGCTCTAAGTGCTCCCAAACTGAATACTTTGCGTTCTTATTATAGGGCGTGATGACGCTCCTTATCGCTTTGATTTGCTTTAGGGGATCCTTGAGCAAGGCCCTTCTGACCTTGCTTGCTTTTTTGGTTCGGGTAACCCTGGTCCACTCCTCCTCTGACCCAGAGGCACTGCTACCTGAGGTGTCTGTCTGGGCCTCTAGGCTCTCCCGGATTCTGCGAGCCTGGGAATGGCTGGCAGAATGTGGGAACCTAGTTTCCTGTGTCCTGGGGCGCTCAGAGGAGTCTTCTGATTCCTCCTTGCTCCCAGAATTTGATGAGCACCCCCCACCCCACTGTCCTAGCTGGGCAGAGGTTTTCAGGATGCCCTTAGTGGGCCTACTCTCATGGAGTTCCCCACTAAATTTTACAGTACTTGGGAACCCATACCTCGATGCCCGCCCATCCATTCCTGGGAGGTGCTGGTCTATGAGCCCCATATTCCTCATTGGATTGAAGTCTGCCACCCCCGTGGCCCTTGGCTCATGTGCGCCAGTGGACATGGGGTTGGCAGAGTCCAGGGATTGGAAGAGATGAAGGCCTCTGCTACTAGGATTCCTGAGGTTATGCTCAGGTGTTTCCCTTTCCCAGCAGACCTCATCTCTCTCAGCCCCTGCTCCCTGTTGCCAGGCAAGAACTTGAGCTTTCTGTTCCTCTATCAAGGCCTTGCTAGTTTCTATCAATTGCTCTTGCATAGCTATCTGTCTGTGGAGCCTCATGGTCTCTCTGTGCTTCCTGTGTCGTTTTAGAGTACTGGGCCAGTCTTTGCTACAGGAGGGTTACCTCCTGAGTCCTGTCCATACTGGCCTGGTCCTTCCTTGCTAGAGCATCCTCCACCCTCCTGGTGTGCTCTAACAATTGTTCATAGTCTTTTTGGAGGTCACCCAGTCCCTGAAGGGCCAGGTGATTTTCTTCTATCTTCTCTTTTAAATAACAGACTTCCTGGCCTAAGGTGTCCCTTTCCTGAGCAAGAGTATGCCTCTGTGCAGTCAGGTCGTCCCTCTGTCTTTGTAGCGCACCAGCTTTCTGGCGCTCTTCATCAAATTCTGCCTGGGTGTCCAGGTCTTTCAGAATTAGTTTATTATTCTCTTCCTTTTCTTTGTCTAGGCAGCTTTTCAGGGTGATTACCTGCTCTGTGCATGCCCTGTTAAAATGTATTTGCTGTTCCAGCTTTTTCTGGCTCTGCAGTAGAGAGTCCAAACTTTCTTGGTACTCCTTCTGCAAGGCCAGCATTCTGGTATCCTGTTCTACTTCTACCTTCTCCTGCTGCAGGATACCCATGTCTTCTTCTATTTTGGTTAAGTACTGACTACTTTTATTTTCTGATTCCTGACTCCTCTGCAGCCTCTGCTTTACAGAGTCCAGATCAGTTTGGGCTTTTTCTAATGCCTGCAGTTGCTTGTTTGCCAGATCTTGGCCCTCGGCATATTTGACCTTTATTGCTCCAATATGGAGGTACAAATATGCCGCTATTTTGGCAATCTTGCTTTGCTCTTCCTTTATTTTAGGGGCCATATACAGTTCACTCAGGGCCACATGTAATGGACCCTGATCTTGCCATATGTCTAATCCTGTTGCAGTGGTCTGTTCTGTGATTGCCTGCAACCACACATTCTGGTCCTGCTCTGTTCATCCACCCGTTACAAATAATTTATGCAGTAGATGTTCTTTAGCCATATTGATCTCTACCAAGGTCGCCATTCTAGAAATATTAATTTCCTTTCTGACTTACAGGAGTTTATTTTATTTTTGCAAAACAGACCAAGTTCCTTAGAGCGTTCCTATTGAGGGGTGCTTTTCACAGTGTAACACAGCGTGGTGCCCAACAGGGATTATGTACCCCGTTAGTTAGCACACTCTATTAGACTGTCACAAGTGGTATGTCTAATTCAGAAATCTTGTGACGAGCCCCCAATCGTGTAAGTGATTTCAACCCGGCACTCCACCTAAGTCAATGCCTAGCGGGTGATGCACAGCTGGAACCCTTAATTATTTATTTATGTCTATAAGTTCTTTTATTTCTGAATGATATACCCTTATATCAAGCCCCTCTCTTTGAACCCCCCCGTCACACTGAACCAGGAAACAAGCTATTTTGCAAAGTTAAAAGGATTTATTTTATGTATTTCACAATATATATGTATATGTATATATATATATATCACACTATTTAATGTTTATACAATCATCACCAATGGGGTGATGTGACAATAAATCTCTTTAATGACACAGAGTAATCATAAGGAAAATAATGCAGCACAGAATAATACTTTGTGTGGGTTCAATCAAAAATGCAATGGGATACTCTTTCCCCCTGCACACTACTTAATCCCCCCAATATGCAGTATAAAGAGATGGAAGGAGAGAAAACAGGTTTCAGGAATACACACTCAACAAATATAGTATCAATCCCAATTTCCCCCAGCAAACACAGCGAAAAAACAGGAATTCTTGCAACTTGTCAAAATGGTTTTGAATGTGGCTTTAAATGAATTGGAAAAACACTGAAAATTGATTTAATTCACTAAAATGGATTCAATACTAGTGGGAGCTCCGTTGTATGGTTTCAGATAAACACTATCAATGATTATTGAGTAACTAGCAGGTTGAAAACTTAATTCTGAGGTCAGATGCAAAGAACAGCTATTTCACACGTGATGGATTCGAGCCAAATGAAAAATTTGTGGCAAACTTTTCCGCGCATGGTAAGCGCAATTGCGGAAAAACTATAATGAGTTGGAGGATGTTAGCTTCAATTTGAAACTTAAATCTCGTTTCTAGCATACACGGTGAAGAAGTTATGAAGGTTTTTGTAGAGGTCGGGTAGAGGTCGGTTTTTTTCAGAAAGAGTCAAAATTTGTAAAACAAGGTTGCGCTTTTTTTAAAATTACAAATAAAGTTTCTTATACTAAGGAGACTATGAAGCCACAAACTACACGACAGCACAGCCATCAGTCCAGCGACGCCTCTGGCTGTTTTTTGCCCGCCGAGACGCTTGTCTTTCTTCAGCAAATATATTAGCACAAAGATGATTTTAACACTACAATAACCAAAGGACTATAGGGATAAGAGAAAGATTCAGGTAAGACAAAAGATTTTCTACAATGCAGTTCTGGATATAAGAGAGTGGGTTAGGATAGGATTACTTATGGATCGGATATTTGCTAGCGACAATCCTATGCTATGGATACTCACTACCAATGTTTGGAATGGACCCATCAGGGATCTGGTCAAAGATTTCTGGACTGGAATTCTGCTAGCACACCGGACTGGACTCAAGGCGCTCTGGTTCTGCACTCAGCACGGCACTCTGGACACTGCACAGTGGGATTGGACTGGATCTGAGGGTTTGGTTCTGGTTCGCAGCTATCTGGTCACACCTCTGCTCTACTGGGTTGGATCTCTGGATTCTGGCACGAATTCTTAGCAAGAAAGCAGCACAGCTCTGCCAGGCTGTTCTTTTTGTTGTTCCCCTTGGAGGTCTGGGGAAAAATCTGGTTTCAGGATTTATTAAAGGCCAAGCTGAGAATGGTTCAGCTTTGGAAGTGGGCCTTTCTGCTTTCAAAGTTCTGGAGTCTGGAATATGGATTTCTCTTGCAAAGTGCTTCACCAGCAATCGAATGGTGGGTGAATGTGTGTCTCTCTAGGTCCTAAGCTATCTCTATTTATGTATTTTCTAAAAGGGTGGGTATGCTGACTTCTACTAGGCACACCCCCTAGTATTCTATTGGTTAGGGTATTTCCTCTCCCCTGATTTCTGAAGAATACATGGTGTCATGATGACGCTGTATTTTGTAAGCCAGGGAGTACCTCCCCTTTGTTTCTGCACATGAAATCTATTTTTCATACAAGACATATTTACAATTTTACAAACTTGCTAGCAACAGTATATTGATATCACAGATTTGGTGGAGAAAGTATTCATCCCAGTCCCGTCTCGGTGAAATCTTAGGTCTAGATTTGGCAACTTTTCATACTTTTGGTCCGGTAGCCAATGTCAGATTTGTCCACATTTTTACACATATGTGCGCATGACATCCGGGCATAATCATGTGAAGTTTCATGTTTCTGGCATCACCACAATTGCTACAAAACCACAAATTCTGTAGTCATGTCCCTGAACATTGCAGAGAGTTCTGAGTAGTTTTAAAACGTGACCAGAATGTTCATATTAGCAATACTGTCATTTTACAAATGTTTACAATTTTTCACAATCCTCTGTCAGTCCTATTCAAAAATATACTTTCTTGTGCTTTAAGAATACACTTAACTGTTTGTCCCGCCTCTAAAGTTTTGGTGGGTCAAGCGCAATCCCCCCTCTGTGTTTTGGAAGGAGTTTCTGTTGACAGTGGCATCTGCATATCTTTTCAATCAAGGCAGTCTTTTGTCTCTCCACAGAGCAGCAGAGCAAAATCTCCTCCCCTCTTCATTAACACCTGACTGGGAGTTCCTGGGCTTTGATGAGAAGCAGGAGAGATACCTTTTGTTGGAGCAAACTGTGGAATTTGCTTTGAAGCTCCTTGGCTGGCATCAGAGGTTGACTTTAAAAATCCACTTTGTTTACATTTTTCTTTGATGAAAATAAACTTACATTTTCAAAATAGGCAAACATATCTCCAATTCCAGTCTTTTTAAACATAGAAATTAAATAGTGGCAACCTATATTGTTTTTGATAGCAAGTCCCTTAATTTCAACCATGTGATTTTAACTGCACAAGTTAAGCTGCCAATGTAATTAATTGACAGCTTTCATATAAGCGGCCGATGGTACTGCGCCCATATCTGACAGATTTTCCCAGGCAAGCACCTTTTTTTAATGTGGATATTCTTGTGATGAAATCTGCTTCTCCTGACATTGGGCCTCATTACGAGTCAGGCGTTAAGGGGTTAACGGCGCCGTAAACGGCGCCGACCCTTAAAGCCTGATTCCGAGGTCCCTTTGCGCCATGGTGAGTTTAACGCCTGCTTTTTGCAGGCGTTAAAATCCATGGCGCTAAGGGACCATGGTGGTAATTACCCCACCGTAATTTACGGTGGCATAATTTGCGCCTTCCCCACTCCCATTAAGCCCTATGGGGCAAAAATGGGAATGGGGAAGGGTAAATGGGAAATGGGGATTTACCGCCCCACTCACCTTGGAATGGGGCGGTAAATCCGCCATCCACCATGGTGTAAACATAGTTTACACCATGGCGGTAAGGGTACGACCCAGGCGGTAACTTACCGCCTGGGTCGTAATGAGGCCCATTGTGTGCTTATGGGGATTCTTTAAATAAAGTGACGGGTAACACCCAGCAAGGATATTGGATCTTTTCTGATGTCTGGGGACCATTATTTTGTAATTTCAGCAACCAAGAAAAACCGGATTTCAGAGCACTTCTGGGTATCCTTGCAATGAAGCACTGCCTTTCATGTAGCTTCCATTTTTCCTCTGTGGGCAGCCCAATGACAGGTTTTGGCAGTGTGGTCTCCTGTTCCACCACTGACACAGGCAAAGTAGATTGGCAGCCAACTTTCTGGTTTCACAGCGCAATTTTCATAGGTTTAGCGCACAAAGGGCTTCTTGCGGCCATTTTGCTGATTCTGTTGCCACCAGCACACAGTGATGTCGCAGGGCAGAGCCTAGTGGGTCAATGCATCCCACACCTAGCGTTGCGCCTTACCTGGGACAGTAATGACTCTTGATTCTTCTGGATCACCTCAGAGGGAGCATCTGCTTGTTTGTGACTGCAGAGGCTGCAGTGCACTGTGCGCGGGTTTGGTGGGGTCGTTGGCCTCATCGCCAAATTTTAGTACCTCAGTGAATCGGGGTAGGAGTCAGAGGTAAGTTTAAACTCTTTATTTATGCCAATGACTCTGCGCTCCCTCCGCATCCATGCTCAACCGTCCTCTCTCCACTTCTGCAGAGCCTCTCGTTCCATTCAACCTCCACATTCTATCTACACGCACACCGGAGCGGAGCACAGGCACTAGAAGAACACAACAAGGCCACTACGTGGCGCGTGGATGCTTGCAGCCTAGCTGCCGTTCTCGGAGTCCCGTGTTTCACCCCCCCCAATGGTGGAGTTTGACGGTGGTCATGGAGTTTGACGGTGGGGCTAACCTGCCCCCCCCTAGTGACCCTGCAGCCGCGACCCAGATGAAATTGGTGCAACAGGAAGCCGACCAGGGCTTTCTGAAATATTGCTGAGGTTACAGTACGGAAAGTCGCTGACAGCAGTACCAGTGGGTAGCTACGCTGCCCCGGGGTCTTGGAGCCATGCTAATTGGTGAAAGTGCGATCCAGTGAATTACCCATTCAAGACTATGGCAGGCTTCACTGCACCTGTCGGAAATTGAACCCTTTGGCACCTCTTGTGTATTCCCGCGTGTTTGATTCCAGGGACACCATCATCACTGCGTAGTCCCTGAGCACGATCTAGACTCAGCAGGATTGTCATATCTCCTCAAGATCAACCAGGGCGGCTGAAGATGTGCCATGGCTCTTGGGACCCCATTTCAAAATGCTGCTTGCCTCCTTCCCAGTTGCTCAGAGTGGAACAGTCTGAGGAAGCTTAGATTGGGTACATACATTACAATGGAGAAAAGGGAATACAAGGGTGTTAATAGCCGCCAATTGTCACCAAAACGCCTGTAACTCAACGTCCAATGAAAAGGTATTAATCCTTTGTCAGCAAGGGGCGAATGTACAGAAACTGGCCGAGGGAATTGACGCCGTTCAGGGCTGCAGCAAACGCAGCTTGTATAACGTGCGCGTCAAACGCACACTTAAAGTCCCAAATGAAAGACTGCTAAGTGGCAACAGATTTTTAACAGCTCCTCAGGTCCTCGGGCTCCTTTCAACTGAAAAGGTTAACACGCCCATTGGTCACCCCGTTAACTTTTTGCGCTATTGCTTCTGCGCTGAGCTGGAAGCCCGTCTACGCCTTCACGCATATGAACTAACCAAGTCTCGGGCATCGCCACCCGCCCCAATGTTTACGCAGAATGCGCAGAGCATGCGCACTGAAACGGCACGTGCTTCGCGGCGCGCACCTCATAATGGATTCACTGGACTTGCTCTGGAACGCTTGACGTGCCGCGGCGGCGGCGAGAATGTTTGGCACACGAAGGAGCTCCATGGCGGGGCCCAGGCTCCTGCTGTGGGGGCTCCTACTCACCTTGGGACCGCAGCCCGGCCTCTCAACCGAGAGTGGCTCCGAGGCGACTGAAGATGGAGGTGAGGAGTGCCCACTACGCTGGTGGTACAGTAGGTGTTGGATGGCTTGAGAGACGTAGCTGGGTTTCCCGGGTGCTAATACCCGAGAGATGGTTGAACGCTGGAGTACGATGCGTTTGGGCAAGTTAAGGGGATCTTGATAAGGCCTGGAGAAAATTGGGGGAGGGGTAGGGTGTGCAATGCGCTGTGTAAATTAAGCATGGGTAGGAACGGGGCTGTTAGTTTGCCCCTGATAAAGGATTGTCACAGGTGCAATGTAAACAACACTCCCCTGAAGCAATGCCATAGCCTGATACTACACCTTGACAACATTGGGGGTTAGAATGGGATGATGTGATTAGAACTGTGATTGCTTTTCTCAGTCTATGTGGTCAGTTTACCCCTTTATGGGAATGAAAGAAAGACCAGCTTGTGTCCCTGCTAGTTTTATAATTGACATCAGAATTGTCATCACGTGTTTTCTTACAGTGCAGGTAATGTTCCAGGAGCAAGTGAATTGCACAGAGGAGCCTATTAAAGTGCAAAAAGAAGGAGAAAGAAAGCAGGTAAAATTGTCTTTACTCCTTCTTTTTGCACTTGGTAGTGTAAATCCAATCGAACTGCTGGTAGCAGGTAGATTCCATGGAAGCAAAATTCACTTGCACCAGCTTTTTAAACAGTTTTTTTTTTGTTGTTTCGATCTTTCAACATGTACAAACGTTTAAAATAAAAAAGTTCAAATATCACTCATTACAAGACTACATACATAATATTCTTTACAATTTAAAATTGTCATTCCATAATTATTTTCTTAGCTCAAACAACCATTTAACCAACCAGACTACTAAATAAAAAAAAGAGAAAAAAAACATATAACATTATATAATTACAATTAAAACTCCTCATCACCATGTAGATGATTCTATTTTAGCAAGGAGTTAGAAGCTGCTGTTCTCTCAAGTAATTATATTGTTATTTAAACATTCTTTAAATTCAAACTATTTAAGTAACCAACAATCGCATATTGCACACATCTTCTATTAGTATGAAATCGTTCATGCCATAAGGCTTCTTTTGTCAAACCCACATAGTCAGTAAAATATCTCTTAAGATGAACAATTCTAGTTTATAGCAGCTTACCACATTCAACCATCAAATGTTTTAACGTCTCTGGGTATTCATCACAAAATCTGCAGTTTATGGCTTGCATTGGTATCTTCTGCCATTTTATCAAGATCTCCTTAGTGAACTATATATTCAATCTAAATCTTAACTAATCTGCTCTATGTGTATGATTAGGAGATCGCTGCAGATATGCTTCCACTTGGCTGTGTGGTTTTAAACAGAATGGATCTATTTGACATTTTTGTAATTTCATACACTTAGATCTTGTTTTAATCCAATCCGACAGCCATAGTTTTTGCTTGGCTTTATCCGGATTCTCGATCAACAATCTCTCTGTTATCCTGGCACCTTTTAAGGACTTGCACACAAAGTTACGCCAACTCTTCGCAAACACCTCATTATCTTTTCTTAGATGGGCAGAGATTATTTGTAGCAATTTCCCTGAATAATACATTTCCTGTATAATTAAAGGGGATATCGAAAACTTGCAATATTTGGCCCTTATTATGCTCATTTCAGATTTTCCAGTCTGTTGTTTGGATTTCATGTGATCTTCATATGGCTTATCATAATCATTATGGACACACACCCCCAAATAGATGTATGTCCTGACTGTTTGCAATATGGTATCTTGAAGTTGCCATTGATACTGTTTATGTTTAGATTTACCAAACTGCATTATTTGAGATTTGGTGGTATTGATACTAATGCGGTTTGCTATGGCATATTTATCTAATGCAGTCAGCAACGTTCTTAGCCCAGACAATGTTTTTGATAGGAGGATCATATCATCCGCATATAAGAGCCAATGAATCGCCATCCCCTGTAATTTCGGTGGATCTGTGATCAGGCCTGTTAAACTGTGACATACATTTGCTAAAACGAAATTAAATAAAGCAGAGGCTAACAGACAACCTTGTTTTAATCCTCTGGATGTCTCAATAGGGTCAGACAACCAACCATCATTTCTCACACAAACCTGGATTGAGGTGTTCGTATGTAATGCCACAATCCACTTCATTATAGACCACAGACATTTATGATCACATAACTTTTTAAACAATAGTTATCTTGGGACTAGATCGAACGCCGATCGAAAATCTATGAATGCAATATATAAGGCTTGTTTTTGCTGTTTGCTTTGAGCTATAATGGATGTCAATGTTATCAGGTTTATTGCAGTGCCCAACCCTAGGATAAATCCTTTTTGAAAAGGATCTCAAAGTTTTTTTATATCTAAGCAGGTATTAAATTCATCTAATATCAGGCACGCAAAGATCTTGCCAGGACAGTCCAAAAGGACAATGGGCCTATAAGAGGCTGGGTTGGTTCGCGAGCCCTTTTTGAATATGGGTAATATTATGGAGGTTTTCCAGGAGCAAGGGACCATGCCTGTCTTTATGATATTTCTAAATATTAGGTGCAAAATATGGGCCCATGCTTCGGGATTTTTTTAAGCATGGAATTGTGGAGTTGCTCTGGAATTACTCAATTTGCCTATGTGATATTGAATGTCAGTTATATCAAATTCTATATTACTTTGCTGTATTGGACCATATATTTCAACATTAAGGCCATTAAAATGAGATCGATAGGCATCACCATAGTACTTACGCCAAACTTATTCAGTAATGGGGTTAATTTGTAAAATAGATTGGATCTGTTGGGAGGATCCATTTAGCAACGCCCATATTCATACCAAAGTAGGTGAGTGCATCTCCTCTACAGCACGCCCCCATTTTGTGTATTTTGGTGATATCGTGAGGCCCTGAGCAGCCATTAGCAGTCCTCTCCCTCCCCGCACCCGCTTCCTGCTTCCCAGCTCCCTCCCGACCAAGAGCCTGGGTCGTGATTGGCCGAATCTGTGGACCGAATAGAGTCTAGCGACTCGTCGCCCTCCACCTACTCCTATTTTCATACCAAAGTAGGTGAGTGCATCTCCTCTACAGCGCACCCCCATTTTGCGTATTTTGGTGATCCCGTGAGGCCCTGAGCAGCCGTTAGCAGTCCTCTCCCTCCCCGCACCCTCTTCCTGCTTCCCAGCTCCCTCCCGCCTCCCGACCCGCCCTGGGCCGTGATTGGCCGAATCTGTGGACCGAATAGAGTCTAGCGACTCGTCGCCCTCCACCTACTCCTATTTTCATACCAAAGTAGGTGAGTGCATCTCCTCTACAGCATGCCCCAATTTTGCGTATTTTGGTGATCCCGTGAGGCCCTGAGCAGCCGTTAGCAGTCCTCTCCCTCCCTGCACCCGCTTCCTGCTTCCCAGCTACCTCCCGCCTCCCGACCCGCCCCTGGGTCGTGATTGGCCGAATCTGTGGACCGAATAGAGTCTAGCGACTCGTCGCCCTCCACCTACTCCTATTTTCATACCAAAGTAGGTGAGTGCATCTCCTCTACAGCGCGCCCCCATTTTGCGTATTTTGGTGATCCCGCGAGGCCCTGAGCAGCCGTTAGCAGTCCTCTTCCTCCCTGCACCCGCCTCCTGCTTCCCAGCTCCCTCCCGACCCACCCCTGGGCCGTAATTGGCCGAATCTGTGGACCGAATAGAGTCTAGCGACTCGTCGCCCTCCACCTACTCCTATTTTCATACCAAAGTAGGTGAGTGCATCTCCTCTACAGCGCGCCCCCATTTTGCGTATTTTGGTGATCCAGTGAGGCCCTGAGCAGCCGTTAGCAATCCTCTCCCTCCCCGCAGCCGCTTCCTGCTTCCCAGCTCCCTCCCGCCTCCCGACCCGCCCCTGGGTCGTGATTGGCCGAATCTGTGGACCGAATAGAGTCTAGCGACTCGTCGCCCTCCACCTACTCCTATTTTCATACCAAAGTAGGTGAGTGCATCTCCTCTACAGCGCGCCCCCATTTTGCGTATTTTGGTGATCCCGCGAGGCCCTGAGCAGCCGTTAGCAGTCCTCTCCCTCCCTGCACCCGCCTCCTGCTTCCCAGCTCCCTCCCGACCCGCCCCTGGGCCGTAATTGGCCGAATCTGTGGACCGAATAGAGTCTAGCGACTCGTCGCCCTCCACCTACTCCTATTTTCATACCAAAGTAGGTGAGTGCATCTCCTCTACAGCGCGCCCCCATTTTGCGTATTTTGGTGATCCAGTGAGGCCCTGAGCAGCCGTTAGCAGTCCTCTCCCTCCCCGCAGCCGCTTCCTGCTTCCCAGCTCCCTCCCGCCTCCCGACCCGCCCCTGGGCCGTGATTGGCTGAATCTGTGGACCGAATAGAGCCTAGTGACTCGTCGCCCTTCATCTACTCCTATTTTCATACCAAAGTAGGTGAGTGCATCTCCTCTACAGCGCGCCCCCATTTTGCGTATTTTGGTGATCCCGTGAGGCCCTGAGCAGCCGTTAGCAGTCCTCTCCCTCCCCGCACCTGCTTCCCAGCTCCCTCCCGTCTCCCGCCCCGCCCCTGGGCCGTGATTGGTCCAGCTATCCTCTGCTCAGCTCATCCCTGACCCCCGAAGGCAGCCCTCTGCCCGGCAGCCCCATCGGCTAAGGACCACGAGGCAAAGGACAGCTCCTACAAAGACGGATCCAGATCGTATCTGCAGGTATCTGCAGGAGAAGCAAGAAGCCAACAACAAGTAAGTGTGGCAAGGGCGGGGCCAGAAGCAACTACTTCACGCCATACCACCTTACCACTCTTCTAACAAAGCATCACCACTGTAAATTCATTATATCTGCAGTATATTTGCATTTGGAAACTCTGTCCTATACATGTGAAAGTTGCATTTAGAAGTTGTGCCCAATAGCCTCTCTGAGAAAAGTTGCATTTAGAAGTGTGCCCAATAGCCTATGTTTGTACTTAGAAGTGTGCCCAATAGCCTCTCTGAGAACATTTGCATTTAGAAGTGTGCCCAATAGCCACTCTATACAAAGTTGCCTCTAGTAGGGTCCCATTTGCCCCACTGTGAAAGTTGAATTTAGTAGTTGAATTTAAAAGTGTGCCCCATAGCCCCTCTGTGAAAGCTGAATTTAATAGTTGAATTTAGAAGTGTGACCAATAGGCTCTCTGTGAAAGCTGAATCTAGAAGTGTGCCCAATAGCCTCTGTGTAAAAGCTAAATCTGAAGTGTGCCCAATAGCCTCTCTGTGAAAGCTGAATTTAGTAGTCCAATTTAAAAGGGTGCCCAATAAACTCTCTGTGAAAGCTGAATTTAGAAGTGTGCCCAATAAACTCTCTGTGAAAGCTGAATTTAGAAGTATGCCCAATAGCTTCTCTGTGAAAGCCGAACTTGAAGTGTGTCCAATAGCCTCTCTGTGAAAGTTGAATTTAGTAGTTGAATTTAAAAGTGTGCCCAATTGCCTCTCTGTGAAAGCTGAATCTAGAAGTGTGACCAATAGCCTCTCTATACAAAGTTGAATCTAGTAGTGTCCCATTTGCCCCTCTGTGAAAGTTGCATTTAGAAGTGTGCACAATAGACTCTCTGTGAAAGCTGAATTTACAAGTGTGCCCAGTAGCCTCCCAGTGAAAGTTGCATTTGAAGAGTGCTCAATACCCTCTGTGAAAACAGATTATAGAAGTGTGCCCAATACCCTCTGTGAAAACAGATTCTAGAAGCGTGCCCAATACCCTCTGTGAAAGCAGATTATAGAAGTGTGCCCAATAGCCTCTCTGTGAAAGCTGACAATAGCCACTCTAAATTCGTCTTATCACTGAATTTATAAAGTCCAATAAACAATAAATTGCTCTTTAAACTACACCTAACAGCTACTAAACATGAGTGCATCTACTCCTCCAAAGTTTGTTGGAAACGAGCACCATGGACTGCCCCCACTTCCCGATCTGCATTCCCTCCCGTACCACCCCCCTACCCAAATCAACCCACCCTCCTTCGCATTCCCTACCATTCCCCTCTCCAAACACCAAGCCAGAGGGGCACGATGGCGTGCCAACCACCCTAAAACCACTCCTCCCCTGAACCCCACCAGCGACCAGCCAAGGATAACCATGCCCGTTCCTCTCACTATCATACCAGGGACATCCCACTCTGCAACCATCCACCCCCGCCTTGCCCACAAACCCCCGCCTCCTTCCACCACTGACCACACCCTTTCCCCTCCCTAAAAACGACACGCCTAGCCTTAGCAAGAACCAAAGCCGCATCCCTCTCCCCCTCCGACCTCCCTACCCTCTCTCACACTCCAATCGCAACAAAGAAACTAAAGAGGAAACGTACCTGGTCCCCCTCAATCTCTCAACACTCTTCGCCTCCCCTGTCTCGACCCACCTCCTCTCACCCCCAATCACCTCCTTCCCCCATGGCTTCACCCTGCCTGAAACCCCTCTCTCTCGACTTCTCATCAACTGCAACTGAAACTCCTAACTGCCCGCAACCCACCTTCAAATCCCCCGAGCCAAACCCGAGCATCCTAAAACATGCAATCACCCAATCCGGCCCGAAGCACACCAATTTGTCAGCGCGCCCTCTATTCCCAACGAACATCGCCCACACTACCCAGCACCCTCTCCAGCCTGCACTCGCTCCGTCACCACCCCCTTCCGCTCCAGCTCCGAGACCTTCCTCGCCTGCCGATGTGAACTGCATCCTATTAAATGCCCGATCCGTATCAAAAAACAGACACTGCATCTATGACCTCCATGCCTCTGACAAACCAGACCTGGTTTTCATCACCGAAACTTGGTTCTCTGACGACTTTGCCCCAATTGCCAATGAAGCCTTCCCCCTGACTACTCCCTCATCGTACTGAACCGTCCCGCTAGAGGAGGGGGAGTAGCATTCGTCTTCAAGTCTCTCTTCCGCGCCTCAATCATCGAAAACCAGCCTTCCATTCCTTCCTGCGAATCTCTCCTCATTAAACTATCCCTCTCCCCGTCGCTCTCATAGCTTCCTAATTATCTACAGACCCCATGGCTACGATGGACAATTCCCAAACAACCTCTGCGACTCTATTGCCACCCTCCAATTAAACCATCCCAATCTCACCTTTCCTGGAGACTTCAACATATGGCTCGATATCCCCACCAACCCTATGACAAACTCTTTGGTTGACGGTTTAGACGCAATGAACCTCCAACCCCGCATAAATGGCCCGACTCACTATAAAGGGCACACTCCTGATGCCATCTTTAGCTCCAACACCCAGATTCATTTAAACCCACACACCCCTATCATCTGGTCCGACCACTTCATTCTCTCTTTCTCCATTCACTCACCTGGCCCCCTTCCCGTACTCAAATCCGAATCTCCAAATCTACGCAAATGCTGGAAAAAACTAATAATCATGCCGGACCTAGCCCACGCCCTCCTCCAGTCCTCACCACCTACCTGCCAACTCAATAAACCACTAACCCCTTACGCCTTCGACTCGTGGCTCAACGCATCTCTGATGCGGCTCACACCCTCTTGCAAACCATCAACATGCCTTGGCCTTTTCCCCAGATGGTTCACTCCGGAGTTGAAGACCACTAAACAACTATATAAATACCTAGAACGCAAATGGCAGAATAACAAAACCCAAGAGAACAAGGCCACCTTGGCCCGACACCTCTATCAGTACAAGGCAGAAATCCGGAAAGCAAAAAAATCCCACTACAACTCCCGAATCCTGAACTGCAAAAATCCCTGCAAAGAACTCCACAAAATCATCTCCGAATTCTCCAAGCCTGCATGCACCACGACCATCCCGACCCCCTCCCAATCACTGTGCGACTCACTCTCCCTCCACTTTTACACCACGGCTCTTGAAAGAACAAATACTCTAGCCACCAAACTAGCTCTCTTACATCCACCAGACAATACTCCCACCATACCACCCAGTGCATCTGCTGCGACCACTACACAACCAACATGCGAATCCTTTAGTCCAATATCTCCAGAGCAATTTCTCAAACTTCTATCTGCATGTAAACCATCTGGATCTCCACTGGACCCCTGCCCAGCCACAACCCTCAAAGAAATTTTCGCTTCAAGTTGCGCAGGAGAACACGCAAGATCCATCATAAATGCCTCCTTATCCTCTGCTATCTTTCCCGACGCATTCAAAACGGTTCATGTCAAACCTCTAATTAAAAAACCTTTGCTCGACCCTCTCGAGCCCAGAAACTACCGCCCCATCTCAAACACCAGGTTCCTTGCCAAACTCATTGACCGAACCGCCTACTCCCAACTAAATGCCTTTGTTGAAGCCAACAACCTCCTTGATCCCGCACAATCAGGTTTCAAAGCCTGTCACAGAACAGAAACCACCCTAACCTCAATCTGGGATGACCTTAAAATGACAGCAGACTCTGCGGGATGCGCCACACTAATCCTTCTTGACTTATCCGCCGCCTTTGACACAATCAATCACTCAATCCTCCTAGACCGCCTCCACTCCCTAGGAATCCGTGGAACAGCTCTTAAATGGATAGCTTCATTTCTCAAAGATAGGTACCAAATAACGACACTCTCCACCTATACCTCCCAAGCCAGACCAGTCGACACAGGAGTCCCACAAGGAGCATGCCTATCCGCCCTCCCATTCAATCTCTACTTGATCACCCTCCCACCGATAATTCGTTCACACAACATCCTGTGCTATAACTACGCCGACCACACTCAACTAATTCTAAAACTCCTGAACTCAAAACCCAACTCCTGACCTGGCCTTCTGCCTCCTTGACATAGAACTCTGGATGTCCCAAAGTCACCTCTTGTTAAACCCCTCCAAAACGGAAATCATGATATGTGGCAACGCAGAACTTCTTCCGCACCCGCTACCCTGGCCATCTGCCATGGGCAACTCACCGACCCCCTCCAACTCAGTGAAAATCTTGGATGCACCTTTGACTCTGATCTAACACTCTCGTGCCAAGTCAACAACGTCTCAAAGTCCTGCCACTACCACCTTAAAACCCTTAGGCGCATTTTTCCATATCTCTCCTTTCCCAACAGACTCTCCGCAGTCCAATCAATCGTTATATCAAGACTGGACTATGCAAACCCCCTATACCTCGGAGTCCACGCGTACCAACTGAATAAACTCCAAAGGGCACAAAATGCGGCTGCCAAACTGCTACTTGCGCTCGGCCCGAGAGACCACATCTCCCCTGCCCTTAAGACGTTGCACTGGCTTCCAGTAGCCCGAAGGGTGACCTTCAAAACCTTATGCATCTCCCATCGAGCACTGCATAAAACCGGACCTCAATATCTCCAAGACAAGCTAAAACCCTACCACCCCCCTCGCACCCTAAGGTCAAGCTCAGCCGGCCTCCTAGTCATACCTAGGACAAACTCAGTCAGGTTAGGTGGGTCATCATTCTCAACCTTGGCCCCCATGCTGTGGAACTCACTCCCACCCCACATCCGCCTAACTGAGGATTTAGCGTCCTTCCGCAAACTGCTGAAAACCTGGCTCTTCGCCTAAAACCAACCGGTATTATACTAACCCAAACAGCATCTCAATGGCACAAATCCAACAAACTCCCTGATGCAAGAAATTGGCAGCTAATAACCCCTAATATAAACTAGAAGGACAAATAGAATTAAACGAATAAAGTAGATCAAAGCAGTGAAATGGCTAATAAGAGTAAATCATATGGAATCAGTAACAAGAATTAAACTGCTAAAATTGACAGAATGCATGTGGAGCAGATGGGTGTATGGAGCGGATGGGTGTATGGAGCAGATGAGTATATGGAGAGGATGAGTGCGCAGAACAGATGAAGGTATAGAACAGATGAGTGTATGAGATGAATTTATAGAACAGGATATTGCTGTTGGATGCATGAGTGCCTAAAGCGGATGAGTGCGTAGGAGGGGGTGAGTGCGTAGGAGGGGGTGAGTGCCTAGGAGGGGGTGAGTGCATAGAGGGGGTGAGTGCGTAGAGGGGGTGAGTGCGTAGAGGGGGGGTGAGTACGTAAATTTCAGAGCAGCGAGTAGAATGCAGGAATGCACAAACCAGATGAATGTGCAGAACGGATAAGCGTAAACCGGATGAGTGTGTAGAACTGATGAGTATGCGGAGCGGATGGGTATGTAGAGCCCACAAGTATGGATAGCGGATGAATACGGAAGTGCGGAGAGTGTGTAGATCGTCAGAGCAGATGAATATACAGACCTGACGAAAGTATAGAATGGATGAGTGTATATAGCACATGACTGTATAGAGCACGCACTTAAGTGTATGGAGTGGATGAATGTACGGAGCGGATGAATGTACGGAGCGGATGAGTGTACGGAGCGGATGAATGTACGGAGCGGATGAATGTACGGAGCGGATGAGTGTACGGAGCGGATGAGTGTACGGAGCGGATGAGTGTACGGAGCGGATGAGTGTACGGAGCGGATGAGTGTACGGAGCGGATGAGTTTATGGAGCGGATGAGTGTATGGAATGGACGAGTGTATGATGCAGATGGGTGGATAGAGCAGAGCAGACTAGTGCATGCGCAGCGGACCGGAGTGTATTAGATTAGATTGGGATGCACGGAGTGGATACGAGTGCTCGCTACGGACTGGAGCGCATAGAATTGCGGGATGTACATAGTATGGTTTGGAATGCAGAGAACATTGAAAGAGCATATAACCCATCATATCACACCACCACGCTTACTCTCTCCTTTACATCACCACTCAACTAGAACACAGAGATACTATGACATCATTCGGTATAACTGTTCTCATACCAACATCCGGCGCTTACTCCACATCATTCTGAATAAACACTGCTGGTTTCACACCCCCAGCCAGGCGTTCTCCTCAGGCCTAACACAGCCACAACCGTTCTGGATAAATCCTGCCAGAACTAACACATTCTCCTGATCCCTCAACCACCACACCTACCGCTAAGAAGCAGCAATTACACGAATACCGCATGAGCTGCACACATACCCGGTGCTCTCTACTGATCTGAACTTCGGTTCCCAAGGGCGTTCAACCTACCAGCTCCTTCAGACTATACCAATGGTATATAAGGCGCTATATAAGTGCAAAATAACATAACATATACCTCCCGAAAACTTGAGCATCAGTTGTTTAAGCATCCTCTTTGCCAGTGGGTATACGCCCTCTTGAGTTTTTTTTATCTTGTCTCGGTTGTTCCCAGCCATTCTAGCCTCACATATGTTTTTCCTTAATTCACTTTTTTTAGTTTTTACCTCATAATCAAAAGCATGTACGTGATTACCACGATTTTGCCAATCAATCATCCCTTTAGACTTAAATATCTGCATGCACTCAACATAGTGAAAGCAAGCGTCCCCAAACAGCACGATCCTCCCCGCAATGAGAGACAATGAAGGACTCTCCCAATATGGGAATAAGGCCAAGACAGAGTGCGGGTGAGCGTAAATGGGAGTTTATCAATCAGAATAGGGCATGCAAAGAACTCTGCAAACTCCGAGAGCGCTCTGTCCGACAATAGCAAAGACAGGCGTATATATTTACAAAAAACGTCATAAGAACCTACACACTATAGGGGGCACAAGTTCAAGGGGATTGGGTGGCGACGACTAACTATAGGTGCTGCTGTGATGTGGTTGGCTTTGGCTGGAAGACGTCACTGGTCAGCCTCGTGGGTTGGGCTGGGCCTGGCAGGGTGGCAGAGTTCATCCGGGCGGTGTTGTTGTGCCATCGCGGCCAGTGTCAGAGATGAATGTCTTTTCCTGACTTGTTTGCCCTAGGCCATGCACACCGCAGTCATTCAGTCATTTCAATATTATCTTCTTTAGTAAATCTTCCAATAGGTTATACTACAGGTTAATGCAACACAGGAGGAATGTACCTTGTGAGGGGTCTGGAGGTAATACGTCAGGACATGGTTACCAGTGTCCTGTTGACCGGGGCCATAGGTCGAGGGGCTAAGCTTCAGGGCCTGGGACGGGCGGTACAGGTCTTTCTGCCTTGTTAGAAGTTGTTATGGATGTTCCGCTGTGTGTTGTCAAAGTGTTGGGTGTCCTGATTGCACAGGGCCATAAGTCTGAGATGGTCCGGTGGGTTGCGAGGTTTACGAGGGGGCGCGTGTGTGTCAGGCAGAGGTTTACTGCTGTGCTGTAAATAATGCAGGTGGCGGGTGGCGGCCTTGGGTGCTACAGAGGGGGTTACAAGTCTTTGAAGCGGCTCCAGTCTGGTTGGGGGAGGTAAAGCAGCGCGGCGCGGTCTCTGCTCTCATGCCTTGGCAGCCTTCGCAGGGTGGGAGGGGGAATGGCCTTGCACGTATTTCACAAAGGTATCTCCCTCGTGTGTTGCCGATTTAGGTAAAAACATTTGAACACTCTATAATACTTATTGTAAGCAATACAAAACATGCATTTAAGCTTTGCTGGATGTGTCTCGATTATACCCAGTCTGAGCACCTTATTCATACATTATGTTTTAATAAGTACAGTATTTAGTTATATGCATATATATATTTGCAATAAGTGAGGTAGAATTAGGATTGGTGGAGAACATAGAAAGTAACCCGCCACTATTCGTGACGGTGGTGGCACATATGGGGCCTGGACATGCACACATGACATGCGCCTTCTCGTGCATCCTTCACATGGGCCCTCGGTATGGTTACATTCGTCTTTCTTGTGTCCTCTAGCAGCATTAGTTCAGTTATGGCGCGAGCCCATGGGGTGTAAGTTTCCCAGTGATACACGTAACAAATAGATTCCTGGTGCGTTCCTTTATTATTAGCACCCAACTGAAATGGTGTGGGCTCGCCATTGCTTATATCATGGAAGCATGCTTTCTTATATTTTATACATTTTACAGGCTTTTGTAATATAAGGCATTTTGTGGAAGAAAGCATACTTTACGAGTGGTCTTAACCTTAATATATAAAGGCTGTCTGCCACCTGATGTCTATTTTACTGTTCTTTTCATTGCCCAGGCCTGCTGGCCGGGTCATGCTGGGAGCGATGATACACTGCGGGAGGTGAACTGTTACAATGTTAGTGTATTACGCTAGCTCATGTCCGTCTTGTTCGTGGGAACGTGCTCGCAGCGGATCTGCCAGGGTGCTGCAGCAACAAGGATGACTGAAACCCTCCAAGGGTGGGGGCCGCGCTACAGTGCGCTGAGCTCACACCATCTTTACCAGACAAAATGGTTTCTGGGCCTAGCTAAATTTTAATACATGTGGGCAATTAATACGTGCGGGCAATGTCTCCAGTGGGTGAACCCTCCACCACCTGGGCCCGGGTGGCATGAGGGGACGCCCAAAAGAGCCATAGCCCTCACCTGGGGAGAAAGCGCAGGCGAGGGGGGTCTCCTGGACCAGTCCTCCCCTACATTTCCCCCCTTTCGTTACTAAAGTAACGAATTCTTTAAATCTTCTATCCTCCTACATTCTGCCTCGTCCATCACCGCCTCATCCCATGCAGGAGTTCCTTTGATGGGCATCCATGCTCTGCACACCCCCCTTAAGCTCTCACCTCTCCGGGCGTATTCATCTGGGGTACACATTAGATATATGCATCCACCATCTCCTTCCAAATCTACCCAAACTTCCTCATACCATTCTAGTATACGGGGCTCTTTGATGGTGGTGTGCCACAACTTATCTACAATATCCTTATCGTGGTACATAGGCACCAGTTGGTACCTGGGTGAGTTATCTATCCCTGTTTGTACTTGTGCTTCTTGCATCGTTTTTATTGTACCGTGTGAGTTGCCCATTGTCACCATCATCATTGCACCATTTGGTACTGCGTTAGCACAAACTCGAAGACCCACCTGGCACAGGCAAAAAAGTAAAAGGAGGAACACAACAGCTGGTATCAAAAATTTCAGTCGTTCCAAGCCATGAGGGAACCCAGGAGAAGATGTTGTCGAACCATGTACTCTCTTCTGCTCCACCTTCCATTTTCATTTTTTCTCCTAGGTTGTGGACTGCTTCGATCACATGGGACAGGGAGCCATTCTCTGCGTCTTCAGAAGGTACGAAAGTGCAGCAGGCACTTCCTATTTTTCGGCAAACGCCGCCGTCCATCGCCGTCAACAGGTCCAGGACATACCTGTTTTGCATGGTCATTAGTCGTAAAGCTCTTAGTTCCACCTTTATTATATTGAATCCTTCTTCAGTGTCGTTTGCCAGCTGAATCAATTCCAAGCGGGTTATCTGGAGCCATTTTGCGTTTGCCCTTGCTTGGACACTTGAGACGAGCGAGGCAAAAAATGTTTCTGCTGAGCTGAATAATCGATATTTGTCTGGGATCTGAGCCAATAGTTCTGATGATGCCTTTGATATGTAATTTGATGCTCGTCTGTTACGGGTCAGCACCTCTCCCTTGCTTCCGGAAGACAGGACATATATTTGTGACTCTGCAGTTGGTTGAGCCACACTCTGCATGCGTTCCTGTGTCCTTTTGCTCCCATCGATGTGGCTTTCTGGTATCACCATTAGGGCTGAGTGCAGAGTGGCCATTGAGCAGCTGCCACTCCATGACTGGGGGAGGTGTAGGTATGCCTGGTTGCCGCATACCCAGTACGTGTCCATCAGGGCCGCTGTCCCTTTTCTCAGATCTGGGATGGTGAGGGTCTTGTTACAGTTCTTGTTTGTTCCCATGGGGGTTCTCCCTTCTCCTTTAAAACACAGTCCATAGTCCATTTCGCTCTGCAGTTTGAACGGTTTTTCGATGGCAGTTACCCATGTTAGTTTTGAAATGTGTTCTCTCCATACTGGCATACATGTTTCTTCTATCCACTGCAATTTCTCCGGTGCCACACCTCTCAGTGCTTCCGCTTTGCACAGTACTTCTTCATCCTTCCGCTTGTTGTCCGAAAAAAGTGTCCCTTCTATTACAAAAAATGGTTCTTTCAAACATAACACCCCTGCCGTTTTTGGGTAACACGTTTTCTCGTTCTGCAGCATTTGAAAAGTCACTTCGTGTGCCTGGAAGGTGTTCTTAATCCTGCACAACGTGAGATGAAGGAGACACTGGGCATCTACAATTGGCAACTCTTTGGGTAATAATACTTTGGGTGTACCTGATGCGTGAGGGATGAGGGAACAGACATAACAGCTCTCGTTTGTTGTCTGTTTAGCTGTGGCACTCATGTCTGCATACCACTTATTTGTTTGATGGGGGTGTCGTGGGTCTTCCATCTTATCTAGACCTAGCCCATAGTACTCATCATACTTCCTCTTCCCTGCTTCCCTCTTCCGTCTGTTGTTCTTGTTCCTCATGTACTTCCCAACTCCCTGGGCAGTGGACAAACTAGACCCCCCTTTCTCATTCCCGCCCCCCTTGGCCCATTTATCATATAATATTTCGTGCATTTCTAGTAGCTTTTCGTCTTCTTTCCTGACGTTAGCTGGCAGGTTGTTTTTTAGTATGGGGGCAGGCTGGCTGGTGAGGGTGTTGTACAACCATGATATGGCAGACGGATTTCGGTCATTTAGACTGTGGGCATTGTAATTAGATACCCCTGGTGGAGACACTGTGTTGTTCTGCATTCCACCTTGTGGCTTTTTTCTTTGTAAGGTGACAACACTGGATGGTGTGGTATGATACCCCCATACAAGTTTAGTTCCGTCCCATATCAAAAAATCACCTTCCCTGGTATTGACGCCTGTAGTTGCATTCGGCCCGGTGGTGCTGTTAATCCGTCCAGTAGTGCCGTTACTCCCTCCCCCCTCGTACATCTCGATAGAGATGAACGCTATAAACCAATACGTAACCAGGCCAAACATTATCATAAAAAACAATGTGATGCATACAGATAATCCACACTCATACGAATATCTGCATCTCTCATGTACTAATTCTCTCATTCTACTAATTCTATCCGTTGCAGGCTGCCCGTTAGATGCCATGGAAGCTCCTGTTTGGGATATAAAAGTGCATTAAGTGCATGTGTGTAAACATTTTGCTAGCACCATCGGTGCCAATATATATTTGACGGGGAATGGAAGTGGGTGGGGATGCGGGGAGGGGTATTCACAGACAAGGGTGTATACAGGCTATAATTTTGTTATTTCATTAATTACATACCATTCAACAAGATAAAAACAAAACGCACATTGTCTCTTTTTTTTTTGAAATATCTATATCAGTTATTCTCCCACTCTAGTCCAGTGCTGACACACACACACAAGTTCATATTTAGACATTCTACTCAATGTCATCGTTTGCTGTTGTCTGTGCCTCCTCATCTATCTCCTCTTGTACATTGCTGTATGCCTTCCGTACGTCGGTCAAGTGCACCCAGTACCTCAAGCCCTTCACCTTCACTGCCGTGGGCGTGCAAAATATTACCTCGTATGGGCCATGGAATCGTGGTGCATTCCACCGACGCACAAAGCTTCTGACATAAATTGAGTCGCCTGGCATCAGCTGTAGCTGTTGCTCTGGCTCCGTGACAGATCCTGTTACGTTTCCCTCTTCTCTAGTGAAGGGTGGGGAGAGTTGCTTTGATATGGCGCGCGCTGCTCTTGTCAATTTTCGCAAATAGTCTGTAAACTCATCTCCCAATATTGCGGCGCTTCTGTGAGCATCTGAGTGTTCGCGCAGTGGAGAGTGTGCTGTATTCATTCGTCTCCCGGTCACGATCTCGTGCGGGGACAAATGGTGGTCTTTGCTTGGCTGATTTCTCAATTCAAATAGCGCCAGGGGTAGACAGTAAATCCAATTTTTCTTTAATGTAAAACATAGTTTTGATAACCTGCCCTTTAACAGTCCGTTCATCTTTTCCACTACGCCATTACTTTGAGGATGATAAATCGAACACAATTTATGTTTTATTCCCAATAATGTAGTAACTTCCTTGAAAAGCTCATTCACAAAATGAGTGCCGTTGTCTGAGCGAATCACGTCACAAATTCCCCAGCGCGGGAACACTTCCCTTACTAGGAACTTGGCGGCGCTTTTGGCGTCAGGTCGCGCACATGGTCCTGCTTCCACCCACCTTGAAAATGGGCACACAACCACGATCATGTACCGTGCGCCATTGCACCTTTCCCCCATGTCTGCGTAATCTATATGCAGTTCTCTGAATGGGCCAATGGGTTTAGGAATTGTTCCCCTGAGCGTGCGTAATGTCATTCCTGAATTGTATATTTGGCATGTTGTACATTCCATTGCTAATCGAGACACATGCTCCTGGAGACAGGGCACGAACCATTCTTCCTGTATTTCCGCTGCGATGTGCTGTTTGGTATTATGTGCAGGGAAGTGTAGCTGTTGAAATGCAACTTCTAGTAACTGTAGAGGCATTACCACTTTCCCTGAGTTACTTTGCCGCCATAGTAGGTCTGTTCCCGACTGGCTGCACCCCCGTTTTGTCCACGTCAATTTTTCCTCTGCACTAGCTCCTTCCTGCAATTCTAGTATTTGTGGTATGGACATCATGTTGTACCCTTCTGGGGGCTCTTCGGTTGTCTTGTTCTTAAGCATGTACTCACCTGTGTCATATTTCTGAAAATAGGAAGCCTCCTTGGCGGCAGCGTCCGCTGCCGCGTTCCCCAAAGACACGACGTCTGTGTTGGATGTATGGGCTTGGCACTTCACTATTGCTACTGCAGTAGGGTTTTGTAGGGCCTCAATTAACTCTTTTAACAATTCTGCATGCTGTACTGGTGTTCCATCTGCCCGTCTGAATCCCCTACGCCCCCATCTTGCTAGACCTCCATGTACTGTCGTCGTCATGTAAGCTGAGTCTGTGTATATTGTCACTGCACAACCCTTTGCTGCATGTAGTGCTTCTATGAGCGCAATCAGTTCTGCTGCCTGTGCAGAGTAATGTGACGGGAGGCGGTACTGTACTAGTGTTTCATACTCACCGTCTTCTAGCCTCACTACTGCCATGCCAACGTGTTTTTCTCCCGTGTCCACATCAATCGATGCAGACCCATCCACAAAGTACACTTCCCCCTCGCTTAGAGCGTTCTCACACACCACTGTGTCCTCCCCTCCCCTCCTTCTCCTGTGTAGGTTGCGCAATCGTGGTTCTGCATATCCTCTAATGTGCACGCTTCTGTAATGAATGTGGCGGGGTTCACTGTCTTGCATCTCACTATATGGATGTTGGCACTGGATAATATCTCGTAGGCTGTTGCCCGCTGTGTGGTCAGTGTGCTTTTTGATCTCTCAAGTATTGCAAATAATGAATGTTCCACAAACAATGTCACAGGGCAACCCATTACTATTGTGGCACTTTTCTCAATCGCGAATGCGGCTGCAGCGAGTGATTGTTCGCACGCGAAATGACCCTGCATCACTGCATCTAAAGTACCACTATAGTAAGCCAATGGCTTGTGTCCTAAAGATGTTTTTTGTGTCAGTACTGCTGTCATAAGTGTTCCCTTGCAGTGTGAAAATAGGTAAAATTCGCGTCCATAATCAGGGTTTGCTAGTACTGGAGCGCTTGAAATTAGCTCTTTCAATGATTGAAATGATGTGCTCATTTCTTCTGACCATTTTATTTTTTCATTCTCCTGTTGTGCTTCCTTCAGTGCTTGTAGGAGGGGCCTCGTGTATGCTGCATAGTCTAGTATCCATGCTCGGCAATAGTTGCACATCCCCAAAAATTTCTGCATATCTTTCACTGTTGTGGGTTCTCCTACTGATCTTATTGCCTCTACCCTGTCGGGAATTATTCTTTTTCCGTCTTTTGATATGAGCTGTCCCAGGTATAAGACCTCAGTCAGGCAGTATTGTAACTTCTCCTTGTCTACCTTGTATCCCTTGTTGGCTAGTAAAGTCAGGAGCGTTGTTGAATCATTTCTACATGTTGCCTCGTCTTGTGCACACACTAATAAATCGTCTACATACTGAATAATTGTACTCTCAACTGATAGGTTTCCCAAGTCTTCATGCAATATGCGGTTGAATATGCTCGGGCTCTCACAGTACCCCTGTGGTAGTCTGCAGTGTTCATATCTCTTACCCCCCAGTGTAAAGGCTGTAAGGTATCTACTTTCTTCAGCCAGGGGTATTGAGAAAAATGCATTTTTCAAGTCCACTACTGTGAAATGTGATGCCGCTTTTTGGATGCTGCATAGTATTGATGCAGGGTTCGGGACTAGAGGGAACTCTTTCTGAATTACGTCATTGAGGGGGCGTAAGTCCTGTATCATCCTCCAAGATCCCCCTTTCGCTTTTTTGATTGGATAAATACATGTGTTACATGGGGAGTTTGAAGGCACTATTATCCCTTGTGCTAGTAGTGCATTTATTGTTTCTTTTATCCCTTCTTCAGCTTCACGGGACAATGGATACTGTTTGACTCGGGGTAAGATTGCTCCTTGCTTTAGTTTTATTATCACAGGTTGTACTCCGTGCAACAGCCCTACATCATGGGGGCCTGTTGTCCATAAATTGTTTGGTACGAGCCTCATGTCGTCATCAAAAAATGACGGTGGTGTTCCTACCACTGCCATCAATTGGACGGGGATCTCCCTGGCTTGGATCAAAATGTCACAGGGCATCGCTATTTCCATTACTATCTCACCATCCCCTTCTGTGTCTGAAAAGAGATCCTCATCTGTTACCTCGCGTAGGGCGAGGTTGGCGTTTGTACACAGCACTGTGCGCCACTCACATCCTTCCCTGTCCACTCCAATCACAGCGATCCTTTTCGTTGATACCTGCACAGCGTGCAAATCCAACGATACCACTGATCCTGGCGCTGCGTTTGGACACACTATGGGGCGGAAGAGGAACTCTGCTGGAATCCTCCAATCCATGCTCCTTAGCTCTGGAATTACGAGGGCCAAAGTCTTTAGCCCTTCAATAAACATTTCCTCATTTTGTGGCAGCCCTCGTATTTCCTGTGTGGTTGTGTAGGCTTGCACTACCAACATCGCACGCAAGGGGCATATCCCGGGTGTAGAACACACTATTCCTCTTTCAGTAAATGATATGGTCATGTTAAGTTTACTCATAAGATCCCTCCCCAACAAATCTATTGGGGACTGTTCGTAATACAGTAAGGGTGCCTTCACAGTCTTGCCCCCCACTGTTACATCCAAAGCTTCTGTGTAAGGAACTTCAATTACAGCCCCAGAGAACCCCTGCGTCTCTAACTTCCTGTTAGATAACGGGAACCGGCCCTCTCTGACACATGATTTCTCCGCTCCCGAATCAACCATGAATATAAACTGCTTGTCTCCTATCTGCGCCCCTACCAATGGTTCCTCTGCTGCACTGTAGGTGGTAGATAGAACTGGACACGCAAGTGTTCTCTGTGGGCTGTCCTATGCGGGGTGTCTCATCGCCCCCCCCCTCATTAAATACATTTCCTGAAACCACTGACATGCCGTTGTAAGGGGCTGGTGCGGGGGCCCCGTTTGCTGTCGTCGCGAAAGGGTTACCTGGCGTATATTGCATACTGTCGTTGTTTTGTGGGTGGTTCTGTGTTCTATACTGGGGTCCCTGTTGCTGGCCGGCATTACCTTGGCCTGGGTTTCTTAGTTGTTGTTGTCCCATTGGGAGGCCATATGGGCTTCCCGGGTGGGGATGGCCATATTGTTCTACCTCTTGGAACCCGTTATTGGGTCTGTTTCTGCACTCTCTAGAATAGTGCCCCCATCGCCCGCAGTTCCAGCAACTTCCTTGTGCACCTCTAGGACCCTGCCATCCATTTCCTCCCGTTCCCCCGTACCCCATTCCGCCTCCTCTTCGGCCCCTGTACCCACCTCGTCCCCCTCGAGGGGTCCACTCTTGCCACTGCGGACCTCCACCTTGCTCTTGCTCATTCCACTGCCGCTGTCCTGCTCCCGCCCAATTAGCTGCCATCCTTCCTTGTATTACTATCAGCCCCTCCTCCTCATCGTCTCCCTCCCTGCTGTGTGGGAGAGCAGCTACTGCTGCTGCGACCTTCACCAATTTTGTCTGTACTAACTTCGCTTCGTCTGCCAATCTTTTCTGCGCCACCTCCTTCTCCCTTTCCTTTATTCGTTTACAATGGTGTACTATTATGCTCTGAATTTCTGGCCATCCCTTTGCTTCAATACCTGCTATCTTGTCGAGCGCTTTCTGCACTTCCTTTGGGAGCCCTCTTTTTATAATGAAGTAAAATAAAGATGTCGATTGATACCAAGGCGTGCCCGTCTCCGCTCTCCACATCTCTTGGACCCGAAAAATGTAATCCATAGCCTCCTCCCCGTCATTCATTGTACATTGCATCACTGACTGTAAGTCCGGTGTATATGGGAATGTTTCGCGTAAGGCGTCCCACACCCTAGCCCGCACTGTGTTAAAGGAGGCCCCATCATAGCGGTCACAATCTAACGTTACTCCCGGGAAACCGGCTTTAACCCATACTCTTTCAGCCTGATCGCCCACCGCTGATACGAGCAGACTTTTCACATCTCCTATAGCTAGGGGTACCCCAGCAGTATGTTTTTCAAAGGCGTATATCCACTTACTTGCCCCTCCTGATAATGGGGGCAATAGCTTTAATAAATTGGCTTTATCCATCTGTGCCCATGGGATATAGTTAGGCCTCCCTCCTCCTCTGTGTATCAACGGGAGCTGTAGCTTTCCTTTCGTAATGGCATCCGGACCCGATTTTGATGCTGATGTTTCCAGTGATGCCATTTTCCCCACTCTGTTCCTTAGTCGTCCCGTCCACTCATCGTCCAGTGTTCTCACTGAACATGTGCCATCCCCCCCTTCGCTTCCCCCTCCCATAGCCATGCTCAACCTGTCACTTTCTTCTAACTCGTCCCTTATGTCGCATAGTAATTTCTCTCTGTCCCCCATAGGCCTTTCATCATTGTCAGTATCTCCCTCGCGTGTCTCTATTTCAATTATTCGTGTCGGTTCTTCTTCAATTCTGAACAGTATCTCACCTTTTTTCCACCCCTCTTCAGGTTTTCTATTCTCACCTGGCGCTCTAGACGTGCGCCCTGATCTAGCCGCATTAAGTGCTGTTTGTCCGCACATGTCTTTTATCCTCGAGAGCTCATCTTTTGCTATTGACAGTCTTGACTGTAAATCATCTGTAAGTTTTTCTATGTCCACCCTTTGTGTATTCGCCTGGCCTCGCTCCCTCGTACTTTCATATGGTGGGGGTGCAGTGGGCCGGTGGGGTGTAGTAGCTGTCGGGGGAGGCACATAAGTCGGATCACTGTATCCTTCTGCGGGTACAGGCTTTTTTAATATCGGGTACAAACTTATTACCTCTACTGGTGGCGCTACACTTGACAATTCTTTGATATCTTTCTGTATCATCAGTGGATTGTCTGTGGTGGATGGGAGATCAGGATTTAATGCTGGTGTTTTAGGCGGTGGTATCTCTTCAAATAACCTCCAAAGATCTAATATTTCCCTCCTATTTTGCAACTGCTTTCCTTTGTACTTCAAGAAAATGCATGTGACCACCATATCCAGAACACTTTTATCAAATGACCCTCCCTCTGGCCATATCTGGGGTAACCCCTCTCCCTTCAACTCAGTTACCCATTGGTCGTGATATTTCTTAATCCGCTCCGCGTACCCTGGAAGACTCTTACAAATATGTGATAAGGGTGTTTCAGCCCCCATCTCTGTGCCCTCCTAGTGCTTGTGTGTCTCTGTGTGTCTGCAACTACAATGTAAATGGAGTATCAATATTTTTTTTTATGCTACTTCACATTCAATGTTGGGCTCGTTTGGGCTCTCCCCCCTTCCCCTGATCGCACGATACAAAACTAGCTATACACAGCCTCTACTCTGTTCTCTTGGGGGGGCACATACAAGGGCAACCCATCATTTATTTCGACAATATCAATCCGGAAATCAAAACATTCACATCACACTTACCATGACCATTTAACTATTATACATTTATAACCGTCATGCACATTCACAACCTCAAATCGTCCCCTGACACATACGAGGTGCACACACCTCTTGGTAACACTCAATGCACCATTCAAGCTGCCCTCCCTTTCCTCCCTAGCCGGCTGTCCCTGTCCGTCTTACTTAGATAGATGGATGCGCATATGCATATATTTATATGTTTTAACCTGCTCTTCCCCTTCTAGTAGGACCCTTTTTCTCTTACTTTCTTCCCAAGTTCGTGCTAAACTCGTTTTTTATTCTCCCCCTACCCCTAAAGAAAAAGAAAAGAAAGAAGTAATAGCGATCACTAATATATTCTCAGTGCCCCCTTTTGCTGAACACTTTTATCTTGTATTTCACTTCGTCATATATTCCCAGTACTAGTCAATATAGCACTATGCGGCGCCGCCTTCCACCCCCTTTCGGAGCTAGGTTCCCGTCACTTTTATCTCTTATTCACCTCTTAATCCTAATGGCCATATGCAAAGAAAAAGCAAGAAAATTTTAGGATGATCTTTAGTATATCTTCGTACCCCCTCTTCGTTCCCTGTCCTACACTTCTCTCCCCGCTCCCTTTACAATCGCTCACACTCAGTACTCACGTGCCCGTCTTGAACCGATAGTCTCCGAAACTGGGTCCGTCCAGGCAGTGTCGCCGTCAGCTCAACAGTCAGCCCCGGCTCCGGCGAGCGGTACTCAAAGGGGATTTTTCAACCGGGATCCCGTACCCTCTCTCTATTGAGTGCGCACTTCTTAGTGTACCGGTCGCCGTTGGCGGGCAGCCTCCCGGAGCCGGCTCACCGTGCGTATCCCTTTTCGACCGGAGATTCTCGTGCCAAAAGGGGACGGTTATAACGAGTTAGGAAGAAATAAAAATCACGCTATCGGGGTCACCACTGAAAGCAAGCGTCCCCAAACAGCACGATCCTCCCCGCAATGAGAGACAATGAAGGACTCTCCCAATGTGGGAATAAGGCCAAGACAGAGTGCGGGTGAGCGTAAATGGGAGTTTATCAATCAGAATAGGGCATGCAAAGAACTCTGCAAACTCCGAGAGCGCTCTGTCCGACAATAGCAAAGACAGGCGTATATATTTACAAAAAACGTCATAAGAACCTACACACTATAGGGGGCACAAGTTCAAGGGGATTGGGTGGCGACGACTAACTATAGGTGCTGCTGTGATGTGGTTGGCTTTGGCTGGAAGACGTCACTGGTCAGCCTCGTGGGTTGGGCTGGGCCTGGCAGGGTGGCAGAGTTCATCCGGGCGGTGTTGTTGTGCCATCGCGGCCAGTGTCAGAGATGAATGTCTTTTCCTGACTTGTTTGCCCTAGGCCATGCACACCGCAGTCATTCAGTCATTTCAATATTATCTTCTTTAGTAAATCTTCCAATAGGTTATACTACAGGTTAATGCAACACAGGAGGAATGTACCTTGTGAGGGGTCTGGAGGTAATACGTCAGGACATGGTTACCAGTGTCCTGTTGACCGGGGCCATAGGTCGAGGGGCTAAGCTTCAGGGCCTGGGACGGGCGGTACAGGTCTTTCTGCCTTGTTAGAAGTTATGGATGTTCCGCTGTGTGTTGTCAAAGTGTTGGGTGTCCTGATTGCACAGGGCCATAAGTCTGAGATGGTCCGGTGGGTTGCGAGGTTTACGAGGGGGCGCGTGTGTGTCAGGCAGAGGTTTACTGCTGTGCTGTAAATAATGCAGGTGGCGGGTGGCGGCCTTGGGTGCTACAGAGGGGGTTACAAGTCTTTGAAGCGGCTCCAGTCTGGTTGGGGGAGGTAAAGCAGCGCGGCGCGGTCTCTGCTCTCATGCCTTGGCAGCCTTCGCAGGGTGGGAGGGGGAATGGCCTTGCACGTATTTCACAAAGGTATCTCCCTCGTGTGTTGCCGATTTAGGTAAAAACATCACAAACATTTGAACACTCTATAATACTTATTGTAAGCAATACAAAACATGCATTTAAGCTTTGCTGGATGTGTCTCGATTATACCCAGTCTGAGCACCTTATTCATACATTATGTTTTAATAAGTACAGTATTTAGTTATATGCATATATATATTTGCAATAAGTGAGGTAGAATTAGGATTGGTGGAGAACATAGAAAGTAACCCGCCACTATTCGTGACGGTGGTGGCACATATGGGGCCTGGACATGCACACATGACATGCGCCTTCTCGTGCATCCTTCACATGGGCCCTCGGTATGGTTACATTCGTCTTTCTTGTGTCCTCTAGCAGCATTAGTTCAGTTATGGCGCGAGCCCATGGGGTGTAAGTTTCCCAGTGATACACGTAACAAATAGATTCCTGGTGCGTTCCTTTATTATTAGCACCCAACTGAAATGGTGTGGGCTCGCCATTGCTTATATCATGGAAGCATGCTTTCTTATATTTTATACATTTTACAGGCTTTTGTAATATAAGGCATTTTGTGGAAGAAAGCATACTTTACGAGTGGTCTTAACCTTAATATATAAAGACTGTCTGCCACCTGATGTCTATTTTACTGTTCTTTTCATTGCCCAGGCCTGCTGGCCGGGTCATGCTGGGAGCGATGATACACTGCGGGAGGTGAACTGTTACAATGTTAGTGTATTACGCTAGCTCATGTCCGTCTTGTTCGTGGGAACGTGCTCGCAGCGGATCTGCCAGGGTGCTGCGGCAACAAGGATGACTGAAACCCTCCAAGGGTGGGGGCCGCGCTACAGTGCGCTGAGCTCACACCATCTTTACCAGACAAAATGGTTTCTGGGCCTAGCTAAATTTTAATACATGTTTGCAATTAATACGTGCGGGCAATGTCTCCAGTGGGTGAACCCTCCACCACCTGGGCCCGGGTGGCATGAGGGGACGCCCAAAAGAGCCATAGCCCTCACCTGGGGAGAAAGCGCAGGCAAGGGGGGTCTCCTGGACCAGTCCTCCCCTACAATAGCTTGTATTAATATTGGTATTGGGAGTCTGGAAAGAGGTAACCAATATTTCTCCATACTTGAATAGTTTTGAATTATTCCAAGCCACTCTGGTTCTAGCATTATTAACAATTATATCAGCCATGTCTGGGTGAATTAAATTCTCTGTCGGGGTTGTAGGCCAACCGTATACCATACATAATTGATCACGATCACTTTTATCTGTGGTTTTGATATTTAGTGATCTAACTTTGTCTAGAAAGTGACAATTTACATAAATATAGTCCAAAATAGCATGTTGGCCATTTCTGTACCATGTCATGCAAGGCGGTACATCACCTTGAATGGTGCCATTTAACATAATATAATTACGTTTGTCCGTGATTAACAGCCATTTATGTTCCTCCATGGTTTTTGTGGTTTGCACATTAGACAACAAATGCATATTTAAATCCCTCATAATTAAGGTGTGCATTATCGTCTGATCTAGTACTAGGCTGTCAAGGATGGATTGTAGTTCATGAAAAAAATCATCTACAGACAGATGTTTCCTGCCCCAATAAATGTTAACAATAGCAATCATGTAGACTCCTCGTTGTACTTTAAGTACTTGTAAACATGGAGATGAGGTGAATATGCTAGAAATTCAAACTTTTAATCTTTTTTAAATGCCATAAGTAGCCCCACCATAGGTCTTCCTTGAGGGGCTGTGATAGCTTGTATCGTATGAATGTAGTATAGGTCCCATATTGGGGCAGTCAATAACCACATCTCCTTGAATACTATAATATCATAGTGCTGTAAAGCTGCACCCTTGGTATTAATAAAATGATATACCCTCTTGTATTCCAGGAGATAACATTTATCTTGTCACATAGCTGGGATTGTTACGATCTGTCTGCTTGATTTTGATTTAGCCATAATATATCATCTATTGCTTGAGTTACATGGTTCCCCTGATTTTATTTTAGTCATATATTTGTATGCTTGGCTGGGCTAATGTTTTACCCATATCTGCATTTAAATGTGTGTCCTGATTTACAATAAAGCTTTTTCTGGGCATAGGGACTCTTTCACAGTGTCCCCACACATCTCTGACTCATCTTGTTGTAACGGTAAATGGGTCTTGATACTTGGATTTTTTTCAAAGTTTTCAATCTCAATGTTATTAATTTCGAGATTGTTTGGTAAGGACTGTATCTTCAAAGGCAAGGTTTGTTCATTTAATTTTGTCATGATTTGCATCAGAATAGATGTGTGATTATTTTTTCATCCAAGGCTTCATATAATTTAGCCATCGAGAAAAGTGCTGTGTTCATGGCCCCTAATGTATTGTTTAAAGCAGGGGCTTCAGGGAAAGAAAACCTATGTCCCGCATTCAGATTTGATTGTTGATCTCTGATGAAGAAAGGTTGTTCTCCTAACGGGGCATCAAATTTTGTTCGCCTTTGTGTAGGGGCAACAAAGGATAATGACCTATTAGAGGCGCTCATGTCTGTTTTGTCAAAAATGATAGGCGACCCCGATAGTTCATGATCCTTTGCAAACTGAGGGGCCAATTTGGCCACGCTCTCTTTTTTATCTTTTAGGTTTTCTCCTGTTGCAATATATTCCTGATCAAATTGCATCAAGTCACCAGTGTTGGAACAGATGTATTTTACCTCATGGAAACCTTCTCGATCATCATTAGAGGTGTTCATGAAATCCATAATTTCATCATTAATTTCTCCAACCATTGTTAACCTATCATACTCTTTTCTCAACTCATGTTGAGCTTGTACCGTGCATATTCGCGGATGTTGAGGTGATGAGTTACAATTAAAAACTATTTGCTGCGCATCCATTGGCACACTGTGGGTTACACACAAATCCCCTACTGGTTGTTTTGTACATAAATCACCTGTTTCACATGCACATTCTATCATTCTATCCGTGATTTCATTCACGGTAAGCGCAATATAGTTCGTATTAGGTGTGTTACTTTCAATTGCGTTGGTTACCACACTATTAGGCAATACCTCTTGATTAGTCATTTTCTTTTCTACAATCTCAGGTACGACTGAAAAGACCACGTCCTTAGCTCTCGTATCTAATGAGCAATAGGAGCGGATGTCAACAGTAAGAGAAGCTGACCGTTGCACTGTTGACAGTTTTTTTTCCTTCCGTTTAAGCATCATAGTATTTTTTCGTAAAACGGGGGGTTCACCTACATTACTCCCCTCAATGACTCTTAAGGGCATGCCAGTTTTTAAAGTGTACCCATTGGAAAGTTAATTTGATATTGGCCTTGAAGGTGTAACATACTACGTTTTTATCTACCGGTAATAGTATTGGCAAGATCGCTGCACCGTTTGTATAACTTACCGACCAAAGGCGCTTGATTCCCACGCCCCACGCTATCTCGCTAGACAGCAATACAGCCACACACTTGCAGCCAACACACTTCAGCACACGCGCGCACTCACGAGCGGTCACATCGTTTTTGAAGGTGTCGGGCTGACATAGGGGCGGGGTCAGTATCTGTATCGAGTGGAAAATGTGGAGGAGTATTAGTTACACAATTTAGTAGTCCTCAGTGTCCTCAGTGTTACAAGGGAGCACAGCCAAAAAGTCCAATCCGGATGTTATGTCTTCACTGTAGGCTTACCACGAGCACCAATCAATGCAATACCCAGGATCCGCAAAGTCCACAAAGCTCACAAGTAGAATCTCTTGAGCAGCAGTGTTCTCGGACAGAAAGACAGCCGCACACTTGCAGCCAACGCACATCAGCTCACTTGCACCAGCATGATAAGATCACCATGGCGTAAATGTATGCAGATTTATATGTCAGAGTGGAAAGAATTGGTGCAAACGGTAATTCCATTCTGTGCCCCTGCTCAAAATACAGATCAAGGAAAATACGCAGTAGAGTAAAAAGCAGGCATAACATGTTCATGCATGCCTTTCTTAAATGCTTTTTATACTCTACTCCATAATGAACATGACAGCCAGACTATACTGTACTTCCAAGCAAAGTGCATAGTTGTACTACATTGTACTGTAACAGAGGCTACCTTATAGAGTATCTGAAACCTCCACATGGTTTACTTGAGGCTTCTCATGGAGGTTTCAGTACCTCTCTTTGAGGTATCTACCATGAGAAGTATCAATTAACTCAATTAGGTGGGTACTTTTATTGAAAGATGTCTGAGGCCTTATTTGATACTTTGCTGGACGGTATCCATATCAGTGGCCTCAGTGGAATTCGAGTCTTCTTTGGGTGGTATATGTTGCAGTGAGAGGCATCAGTTGTTTTGCTGATGGACATCTGTTGCTGTCTTTGGTGGTATGCATGATCTCACAGGGGTGTTAGCACCATTCGGTTGGCGGTTTTAGTTGCCTCACTGTGGGGTATCAGGCCTCACTTTGGAAGTGATGCTTCAATATGAAGCATTGGCAGCAGCCTTAGGAAGTATCACTGGTTTCACTGTGGGAACTTTGGCACTTTTCTTGGAGGTGTCGGTGGCCTCACTATAAAGTATCTGCAGCTTCAACTGGAATCATCACTGGCTTCACGTTCGGACAGGGATCAACATATAGTTGTTAGAAAGAGTGTACCGAACTTCTGCTTTGAGTAAGTATTCAGCCGAATACTTTGTTAATTTGAATGCAATGTAATATCTCGAAGAGACAAAGATATCGTGCTAATTGCAAATGACAATTGAATGGAACATTATATGACAGCATTTCTGATTACATATCAGAATAAGGTGTGTATATTTGTGTACAAGAGACAAGAAGTGGCGAGAATGGGTGAGAGGAGAGCATGGTTCCTAGGGGAATTATCTGTGGAGAAAACTGAAGAATTCACAAAATGTAGTGGAGTGATGTTGGAGTCGGCACACTTTATTTTCATCTGTACTCATGTCTGGTCCCATAGCCCATATGGGCTCTCCAAAAAGTTCCAACTCCCAATAGTCCTCCCCACATTCCATCTCCATCACATTCCACGCATAGCGTAGGTGGTTACACTGCCACATTCAAGGATACAACACATCTTCCCCTTCTAAATCACTGCACTAAATAAAGCAGAAAACACAATGGAACTAACATGGTAGCGAAGAGGACAAGGAAAGGGAGTGAAGGAAGACCTATACATATGTACACATAACATTTCCTTGAAATTAAACATTTTCATATCCTAAAGTTTTGGTAGCGAGCTGGCAGCTTATGATCCGTCTGGGACGCACCACCACCTCCCTTTCGTCATTTGCGGAACGTCATATCTTTCTGTTAACAAAGGATTGTCCGTCCTGCTGTCAATTTCGCCACCTCACTATATCTCACCATATCTCCTCTTCCTAACATACGTGTTTCTTTTCACTCCCTTACACTACCTGTGCACTTTCACTAACTTTATCACTGCCCCTACTTGCACTTGCTCTATGACACAGGTGAACTCTATCCATATTCCATATCGAGCCATCTTCCATTCCTACTGCCTTACTGCCTTGGTGAAAGCTTCTGCCACTATCATGAGCTCTGAAAATGTAGGCATCCCCTTTTCCACAAGCCTGCCTTTCTTTATCCTAACTAGATACCCCACTCCAACACCTGGCTCTGCCTCTATGAACAATCCTTGTTTGACAATCTTCTCCTGCGCCTCCATCAATTTCTCTCGCACACTTTTACCCTCACCTTTATCCTCGGTACAGGTGGAATATACCCAGTATGAATGCATCATAACATTTGAATGTCTTCTCAATCGAAATGGAGCCCCCCTATGTTATCCTATTGGGAGAGGACCTTACACTCCAAATCATCTCTTCCAATGCATTGACTACTTCCATTCCATTACTCCTTGCAAGTTCCAGTTTCTCCGACAACCGTTTTGAACGTTTCTGTGAACCAATTGGTTTCTGGGTGATTATTTTCTGCAAACCTCCACTATAACCTCCTTTTCTTGGAATATTCAGCCATTTCCTTGTTCCTGAACTGTGGGCCATTGTAGCTGATTTTTGTTAGCCGATAACCTTCCCTTCTAAAAATATGTTCTATAAAGTATATGCTGTCTGTAGTATTGTATTGGGGATCTGCTTGGAGTAGAATGTAATGTATGCAATGTTAGAATGTGGAAGGTGGAATCGGCAAGTGTTCTAGGTGAAGCCGTTAGAAGGGAGTAGAGGGTGGGAAGATATAACGTGGCATTTGTGGGCAAGGCATAAAATAAGCAGTGTCACATAGCAATTTGCTATGGAATTCTGTAGTTTTGCTAATTAAATTGGCACTCGTGTAGCAAAGTTAGCTATTTAAGTTACCCTGTTCAATAAAACGCACCGCTCACCCTGAATTCCTCTCTGGCTCTCAAGACTCTCACCACCCTCTTCTCCGTTCACTGCAAGTTCAAAGGGGCTAAAGGAGAGAGAGTGCAATAGTAATAATTTCCTTCACTCTTAAGTGCCAAATGCCTGTGTGGGGTGCTAGGCAACATTGTTTTTCTTTTTCAAACAATTGAAAACCAGAGGTAATCTGGATGATACTTTTATTAGGTGAACTATACCCTCTTTGGCAAAGATATATTCTTTGGCAAAGACCAGTATGTGTAACTTTATTAAAAAGTCATGCAATTCCATTCCTAACAATTTAAGTTGTTGCATAATGTAGAACCACAGCATTGCTTCTGTAAAACACTGCATTGTCTCTCTGGTTTACAGTAAAGTTTAGGTTAGTGCATCTAAATCCCATAGTGTCAACCAGATTTTCTTTTGATGGGGTAGATGCATCACATTGATGAGTGAACACTTTTGAAAATGTAGACGACAGGGCCAACTGCTTTTTTTTTTAACAACAATTTTTATTTGTTGTACAAATGAGAAATCATACAGCGGCACAATTTACACAATAAAAGAAACATTTCTGGCAGATACATAGACATGTTAAGCCCACCCAGACCCGCCTCACAGCCTACTCGCTACACCATGAACTGGCCACCATGACGTTCAGTGGCCCTGCAAGTACAGTTTTGACATTTTGGGTTTAAATGTTAGGGCTGGGAAGTCGTGGTCATACTCCAAAAGGGGGGCCCAAATGTTCGTGAACTGGTGCAATACCCCTTCCTTTGCAGCAGTCACTTTCTCTGCAACCATAATGTCCCAAACCTTGATCCACCAAGGGCCAACTGCTTTTAATGGCAAATCTAGTTCTGTGACCTGCTGGTTGCATTCATTTGTGCAACTGGTGCTCAACACATGAAACATTTTATACCAGTTACCGTTAAAGTGAGATGGCAGCAAACTACAATATTCCACCTAGTTTGACCAGTTCTCTGCCTGCTACGCGAGCCATACATACTGTACATTGACACATCTACTGCAATACCACACACTGTAGTTGGCCTCCAGAGCTCACATTGTTCTATGATTATATTTGCATTATATATTAGTACCTGCGTGAGAGAGCTGGACAAACTGTTTGTTTTCAGACCCTTTTTATCATATCTATTAATTTGTGCCCATTCATGCAGCTAACCTTTAACATTTTACAAACCCTCAGCCAAAGCTTGCAAGGTTCACTCACATAGTCCAGTAGATTTTAGGAAGTGCGAGTAGCATTTGCAGGGGATGTTTGAAACTTGTTTGTAACATTTTGTTTTTGTGCAGGAAAAAGTCAAATACGTTTCACTGTGCATAGCTGGCTTCTGGGTGGCAGCAGTGTGGAAAACATAAAGTGGGTTTGAGGTGACATGCACCATTTTACAGAAAGCGCATTTACATTTTATTACCTGTTGCTATGGGTCGAGTGCATTTCTTTTAGGTTGAGTAGGTTAACTAAATTACTTAACCTGCTGGTCTAGTGGAATTTTAAAGAATTTGCAAGGCCTGATTCGTCTCACTAATATTTTACTTCAGCGTTACACAAATGCTGCATTGATGCTAATTTTATGTTTTGGATCCAAATAATTTCTGGTGACAAAAATATGAGCAAACTTTGCTTGTCAATTTTTGAAAACTAATTTATGCCTTGTGTGGAGCTTATTATTGTATCCCTCTCGTGTCTCAGTTCCTTCAAGTGGCAATGATGATGGGATGCGGTTTGTGTCCTCGGAGATTCTGGAGAGCCAGGAAGGCCCCACAAAGCTGCCGGTACGTAGTTGAACTTGCGCTTGCCAGTGAGCCAGCAGTGCTCTGCTGGCAATTATATGCTGGTGATTGTGCGAAACGGAGAGCCGTTGAGGCCAATAGTTCGCAAACCTCCCTAATTTAGGCTTCGTTATGCAACTAAAGGCGAGTGCGCGTGCCATTGCTACTATGCCTGTCTATGCCTGTCAACCCATGCGTGGGGCCTTGGCGGAGTGAAAGGACCGGGAGGTGGGAATGTGCGTGTGGCGGCCATTTTTTAAGCAAGCAGAAATCAGTTATAGGCACGGGACATTGTACTAATGTGTATTGGATAGCCATATTTAAAGCAGGCAAGCAAATACGACTGTTTATACAAAACGTTACACAGCAGCACAAGCAATACTGTCCCTTATTACAGCTGTAACTATCTGAAGGGTAAACAGTTGCTTTTACAACAAGGAAGGCTTGCATTGTTATTATGTGACAATAAGTGTTATTGCTTATCTCTATGTTTATAAATATTAAGACAAACTTCATTGTTTATCGTGACACAAAGGAGTGTGTTGAACATTAAATGCGTTACTTAATTATTATTGTTCTGCACTTGATCACCATCAGATGCAATGAGTAACTGTTCACCCTCCTCAACCATTTTTGGCTACAATTGGTGAACCCCCCATTCCATGGAGGGAATGGAAAGAATACTGGAAACATTATAACGATATCATTGATAATGGGACATTCACAGCAAGTAAAAGGAAAACATTATTGCTGCATTTCTTAGGCCCAGAAGGGCATAAGTCTACAAAAAGCTGCCTCCTCAAAGAACTGAAGGTGATGATGGAGACGGTGATGGAGATGGTGATAGTGCAGATGTGTACATATTGGCTTTGCAAGCCCTGGGCATTTACTACCTACCCAAGACCAATGTTGCTGTCAACAGATTTACAGGGTAATTCATAGAATTCAGCGCACAAGTGGCGCACGCGGCTGGCACACAGTGTGCGCGTTTGACTTTCTGCGCCAGCCGCGTGCGCTAAAATCTATTTCCGCGCACAGCGTATTCATGGATTTTAGCTACCAAAACCAGCCGTGGCGCACAGTGGCGCAGCGACCCTGCAGCAGTGCCAGTTATGCCCCCAAGAACTCCCCTCGCGCAAGGAAAAGCCATCAAAATCCCCAATCCAGCGCAAGGGCTGCGCTAACCCTGTACCAGTATACAGGGCCGCACACAGCACACGGCAAGTGGGGAACGTGTATTGCGGGGGTGCGCGGGAAGTTTCACACGCGATTGGCCCTGTGCGAGTGGGCTACGTGTATAACTGGGGTGCGAGGGAAGTTACACACGCGATAGGCCCTGTGCGAGTGGTGTGCGTGTATTCCTGGGGTGCGCGGGAGGTTTCACACGCGATCAGAGCGGTGTATGTGTAAATCGGGGGTGCACTGGAAGTTTCACACGCGATTGGCCCTGTGCGAGTGGGCTACGTGTATAACTGGGATGCGCGGGAAGTTACACACGTGATAGGCCCTGTGCGAGTGGGGTACGTGTATAACTGGGGTGCGCGGGAAGTTACACACGCGAATGGCCCTGTGCGAGTGGGGAACGTGTATTCCTGGGGTGCGCGGGAAGCTTCACACGCGATTGGCCCTGTGCGAGTGGGGTATGTGTATTCCTGGGGTGCACGGGAAGTTTCACATGCGATTGGCCCTGTGCGAGTGGGGTACGTGGATTACTGGGGTTCGCGGGAAGTTACACACGCGATTGGCCCTGTACGAGCGGGGTACATGTATAACTGGGGTGCGCGGGAAGTTACACATGCGATTGGCCCTGTGCGAGTGGGGTACGTGTATTCCTGGGGTGCGTGGGAAGTTTCACACGCGATTGGCCCTGTGCGAGTGGGGTACGTGTATTCCTGGGGTGCGTGGGAAGTTTCACACGTGATAGGCCCTGTGTGAGTGGGGTACGTGTATTCCTGGGGTGCGTAGGAAGTTTCACACGTGATCGGCCCTGTGCGAGTGGGGTACGTGTATTCCTGGGGTGTGCGGGAGGTTTCACACGCGATCAGAGCGGGGTACGTGTAAATCGGGGGTGCGCGGGAAGTTCCACACGCGATTGGCACTGTGCGAGTGGGGTACGTCTATTCCTGGGGTGCGCAGGAAGTTTCACACGCAATCGGAGCGGGGTACGTGTAAATCGGGGGTGCGCGGGAAGTTTCACACGCGATAGGCCCTGTGCAAGTGGGGTACGTGTATTCCTGGGGTGCACGGGAGTTCTCACACGCGATCAGAGCGGGGTACATGTAAATCGGGGTGCGCGGGAAGTTCCACACGCAATTGGCCCTGTGCGAGTGGGGTACGTGTATTCCTGGGGTGTGCGGGTGGTTTCACACAGGATCGGAGCGGGGTACGTGTAAATCGGGGGTGTGCAGGAAGTTCCACACGCGATTGGCCCTGTGCGAGTGGGGTACGTGTATTCCTGGTGTGCGCAGGAACTTTCACACGCGATCGGAGCGGGGTACGTGTAAATCGGGGGTGCACGGGAAGTTTCACACGCGATAGGCCCTGTGCGAGTGGGGTACGTTTATTCCTGGGGTGCGCAGGAGGTTTCACACGCGATCGGAGCGGGGTATGTGTAAATCGGGGGTGCGCGGGAAGTTCCACACGCGATTGGCCCTGTGCGAGTGGGGTACGTGTATTCCTGGGGTGCGCAGGAAGTTTCACACGCGATCAGAGCGGGGTAAGTGTAAATCGGGGGTGCGCGGGAAGTTCCACACGCGATTGGCCCTGTGCGAGTGGGGTACGTGTATTCCTGGGGTGCGCGGGAAGTTTCACACGTGATCGGAGCGGGGTACGTGTAATTCGGGGGTGCGCGGTAAGTTTCAGACGCGATTTTGCTGTCAGAGCGGGGTATGTGAATTTCGGGGGTGCGCGGGGAGTCCTACCCGTGAATTGGCAGTGTGGGTCCTCCCAGGTGTTCCCTCTACAGCCTCCACGGCCCCTGCAGGCAGACCACACCACAGGGGACTACCCTGCACCCCTGGTCATGTCCCGCAGGCAGCCCATCCACCATGGGCATGCCCCCAGCCAAGCCACATGTCACCTTGCACTACTGATCACCAACTCATGTCCCCCAGCACCCCCACCCCAGAGCAGTCAGGGGCACCTGCCAGCAGGCCCCCACTCATGTCCCCCAGCACCCCCACCCCCCAGCAGTCCGGGGCACCTGCCAGCAGGCCCCCACTCATGTCCCACTCATGTCCCTCTGCACCCCCCCCAGCAGTCAGGGGCACCTGCCAGCAGGCCCCCACTCATGTGCCCCAGCACCCCCACCAGTCAGGGGCTCCTGCCAGCAGGTCCCCACTCATGTGTCCCTGCACCCCCACCCCCCAGCAGTCAGGGGCACCTGCCAGCAGGCCCCCACTCATGTCCCACTCATGCCCCCCTGAACCCTCACCCCCCAGCAGTTAGGGGCACCTGCCAGCAGGCCCCCACTCATGCCCCCCTGAACCCTCACCCCCCAGCAGTTAGGGGCACCTGCCAGCAGGCCCCCACTCATGTCCCCCAGCACCCCCATCCCCCAGCAGTCAGGGGCACCTGCCAGCAGGCCCCCACTCATGTCCCACTCATGTCCCCCTGCACCCCACCCCCGAGCAGTCAGGGGCACCTGCCAGCAGGCCCCCACTCATGTCCCCCTGCCCCCACGTCATGACGATCCTCAATCATGGGCCTAATGGCCAGCCACATCACACCCCATGCCACCCAAAGACCCAACCATGTATTGCATCCACCCACATAGAAATGCCCATTACATGATACAACCCGAATGGCAAGTATGTAAATGAACACATGTCCGTCACAGACACACAATGGGTGCAAGTGAATGTGAAAACCCACATCATGACATGCATGAAATCAATGAGAGAATACCACACACCGAAGTATGAAACAAAAATGTATTGAATCCAAAATGAATGTAATGAAAAGAAAACACACAATAATGTGAAGAAGAAATAAAACGCAGCATGTCCAGAAAATAATGAAAAATATGAAATCAGAATCCAAAGAAATCCAAATGAAAATGTGTCCAAAGTCTCAGTCCAACAAAGCAAATCCAAGGGAAAAAAATAAGTGAAATCCATTGCTCCATGGTGAAATGAAAAGAAAAAAAAGAAAATCCACTGTTCAACTTTATACAAATCACCAATCCAGGGTCCATGAGCCCAACAAATGAAATGAAACCTACAAAAAAGACTAACTAATAAAGAACTGTATACAAAAACGTGGTGCATTGTCCAATCGCCCCAAAATAAACAAAAACAGAAAGGAAACCTAACACTATCTAACTATTTACAATGGCAGCGGGCTAGTCCGACGGCTCACTTATTGATGTCCCGGGCCAGGGCATCATCGAACTCCCGCTCAATGTCCTGGAGGCGGTCCTCTTCCATGGCCCCGAGGGTTCGCAGGGACGACGACATGTTCACCTCCAACTCCCTGCGAATTGCCTCGAGGCACTCGGCCCGCCTCAGTGCCCTCCGCATGGAGTTCTCCGCCCTGACCATTGTGAGCCGTGCCTCTTCCGCCCGCTGCCTCTCCGCATCTATGGCGTGGCCCAACCGCTGCCACACGGAAGACACTTGAAATCCGGTGTCCTCCTGCCCTATGGCCGATGCCTGCCCCTCCGATGTTGAAGGCCCCAAGCCATCATTGCTCCCACCATGTTGCTGCTGCTGTGCCTGTGCCTGCGCCCTGGCTCTTGCTGCCTGCACGTCCTCCTCCGGCTGGGGTGCAGTTGTCGTGGTGGCCACCCCTGCTGGACGTCCGACTCCCGACTGTGGCAGGGATGTGTCCTCCACCAGCCTGGCCGCTGGGTCAGGGGCAGCTCCACAGTGTACCCAGGTGACACATGGGTGAGAAGATGGCATGGAGGACGACTGGCACGTAGGGGGTTCAAGTGAGGAAGGGGTCGCAAGAAGGTCCAGCACACGGAGGAATCCAGCACCGGTGACCCGTCCCAGTAGGTCAACGTGGTCAAAGAGGCATGCGAGACGACGTGGAGTCTCTCCACGAAAAGACTGCAGGTCACCTCACATGCCCCTTTGACGCAACGCTATCCCACTCAGGATTGGCTCAACACTGTCCCGGATAGCCACGTCTGCAGGGAGAGGAAGGCCAGTTGTGCGCTCATCCCCTCCCTGAAAACGGGTCTGGACGTAGGCATCCCTGCTGGTGCCAGACGATGCAGTGACAGGATCAGGGACAGGATTACACACAGGCACCTCTGCGGTGGCCTGTGCTGCCTCCTGTCCCTGCCCCTGCAATGCACCACTAGCACCAGTGGAATCCCCACCTCCAGACCCCGTGTGTGTCCCTTCCGCGGCCTCCTCCTCCACCAACCCCCCCACCAACCTGGATGACTCTGTGCCATCTTCCTCCGTTGGACCCTGTGGGGTCTCAGCTGCCCCTTCTGCTGCCGAGGAGTCCACCTCCGACCTCTGCCTCTTGGACCTACCCTCGGCAGCTGTGGCCTGGGACGCGGCACCAGACTCCTCACTCCCCGACGAGATGACAATCTGGGAGGGGAGCCGGGCCTTGCGTCTCAGGCTGGTTGTGCGATCCCTGCTGCTGTGCTCCACAGCAACCTCTCCGCCCTCTTCTTCAGTTGATGCTGCAGACAGGGAGAGATAAAACACAGACATCAGGGCACTGTACAATGGACTGATACACACATGACAGTTGCACATGAGTGGCATTGTCAAACTTCAGACATGGCATCACACTCCACGACACACATGTCATTTCAACTCACACACATGAGCATTTCCACAGCAATATTGCACCAGGCAGCAACAGCCATACACATACAACAGCATGAACAGCCGAAGGTGAGCCTGACATCACATGAATCACAGGGAGTGCACTAGACACGCACACACGCCACCACACTTACATGCATGTCTACATCTCCTCCAACTGTCACAGTGATGCGATCGCCATACATGTCACATCTGGCATTCAGCCTTCTACATATCAGTGTCACGTTCATCCATGTTGCATCACAGTTGCACACTTGTCAAATACACACACATGCACATGTACACAGTGCCGATACATGCAGCAGGAACCACCATCCATGTGTGACACCACAACCATGCCATCGTACATACACAGAAATTCAAACATGTGTGCTACCACACCTGCATTTGCACAGCATGCTTACCAACACGAACACCATCGATGGGTGTCTCACACCTAAGAGGACTCACATGTGGCAGCCTACCGCCCCTGTTCATACACATCCCTACATGGCCCTACGAAAACACATGTGCAACCTGCACACTACTGGCACACCACCACACGCACAGCGTCCAATCAGTATGCATGTACACTTACCGCTCGACTCCAGACGGGTCTGTCTCTCAAGGACCTGGACGTGGAGTGCTGGGCATGTGTGTTCCAGGACCCTCATCTGGTGGTCGGACAGGTGGCCCCGGCGCCCCTTGGCATCCACTGCCTTCAAGAGTCGCCGGGCGTTGTTGAGGGTCCTGGACCTGAAGTCCTCCCAGCGGTCTTCCGTGTGTTGTTGTGTGGCCAGCTTGATACGGAGTGATTTGGCACGTGAAAATCTTGCACGTCAGCGTGTAATTCGAGGAAAGGCCCTTCGCGCGTAAGTGCGTCAGCACACGTATGCGGTTTCATTGGACCAAAGGCCCTTAGCGCATAAGCGCTTCTGTGACGTGACTCGCGCAGGCGTTTCCCTCGTGACGTGGCAGCGCAGATGGAAAAACTGCACATCTGCGTGTGGATGCGTGTAATCCGAGGGAAGGGCCTACGCGCGTAGGTGACGTGACGCATGCGGGCGTTTCCATCAACACGGGTGCATGTTCATCGTACAAGTCCAAAAACTGCACGTCCGAGTGTCAGCTCGTGTAATTGGAGGAAAGGGCCTTAGCGCGTACACGCTTAAGTGATGCTGTACGTGTGGGCCGCTTTAAAAGGTACGTGTAGGACCCCATTCCCTTGTACATGCTTTTCGTGGAGAGCGAGTGGGTGCATTCTGTACTTCTTGTCGGTTCACACGCGATTACTTCATAGCGTTTCAAGTTCATACTCCCTGTTACCTCTGACAGCCTTCTTTATTCTTTTTGGGCCTGTTTCCTCAAACAGCGTTCACTTCTTCTTTTGTCCTGTCTCCTCAGACAGCGTACAATTCTTCTTTTGGCGGGGGTGTTGCCAACGCGCACACGCGCGTCTTTTTCACGTTCTTTTTCCAGGCAGATGGTGAGTCGCACACGTATTTACCAACTGTGCTTGCCCCGTGTGTCGCTTACCCCTTCAGAGGTCATTGAAGGCTGCGTGTATTACGCGTACGCTTATTTTTGTGTTTCTGGGTGCCACAGCATAGTGCGGGTTCATTTTTTCACGCACGTGGTCTAAGAGGGGTTGTGTGCACGTTATTTTTTGATTTTGGGCTGCCTGTGCGTTGCGTGACCCGTCATCTTCCCCCAGGGATCACAGACAGCCTTGTTAGAGCACTAGGGTACGAATTCCATCTAGTACCCTACCCCTTTCACCCGCAATTGCCCAGGACAATAATTTACTGCTACTCCCATACGCACAACAACATCAGTGCCATGGTTGGGAGGCGACCAAGCGGAAAGGGAGGCAAAGGTGGCCGACCATCAAAAGGTGGGCATGGTGGGTGCGGTAGGGGACGTGGCCGGGATTTGCAGGGTGCCCCTAGACCCCCATGTGTGGAGGACCAATCAGGGACACCCATGCCCCCCCCCATGGTTCAGGGAAACGTGGCTGACACCATCCCAGCTCAGCCCTTGTTGGACCAGCCCATTGTGGCACCTGACCTGGCACAGGATGACTCCCAGGCTGACTTCCAGGTCAGCAAATCTAGGCCACGTGTGGCGGTGCAAGTTGGTGTCACCAAGCCACGTGGATCTGGGGCAGCTATGTCATCTGCTGCCCCAAGTAGTCAGGGTGGGGAGGCTGCAGGGCCAGCTGCAGCTCCATCCACCACAGCTCTGAGTCTCCCAGCCAGGACAGTCTCGGTCCAGGTCCATCAAACTGATGTTCCCCCTGCCAACATCACACTTCTGCCAATGCCTTTAGCAAGGCCTATGGTCATTGTGCATTCGCACACTCCTACTACCCAGTCCACCGGTGCTTCTGCCCCTACTGACCAGAGCGACGTAAGCCACTCAGGATCCGCTCCACCTTTGAAAAAGAGGAAGAAGGGTGTTCTGGCACAACCTGCTGAGACCCCAGACACGGCTACACACTCCGGCACGTCAAGGAAGTCTAGCTTTAATGACCCGGAACTTGATGCACTTGTGACCTATGTGTCGGCACATAGCCACGAAATGTTGGTGACTGCAGGGTGCAAGACCACACCTGGTCAACGTAGGGCACACTGGCAGACCATCGCGGACCGCATAAGTGCTCTTGGATTTGTGAGGCGCACAGCTGATGATTGCTACAAGCGGTGGAATGACCTGAAACGCAGAGCAAAGAACAAGCTGGCCTCAAATCATGCCGCTACTCTAGTGACTGGCGGTGGGTCTCCACAAGAGGAGAACAAACTCACTGAACATGAGTCTGTTGCTGGGACCTTCGTCACATAGGAACAGATCTGAGGCGTGGGAGAACTACCTGATCACGAGGCATTGTCCGGTGAGTGCCCGTGCGTGTGTGTATAATCCATGTGTATGTTGTTTGGGTGACAGGTTCTGATTGAGTGCCAGGTGAGGGTGTGTACTCCTGAGTGTTATGGGTCACCCATTTGCTTCCTCCCATACATTCACATCCCTTGGATTTGGGTATGACTGTATCCCTTCTGCCCACAGTTGCCATTTACGCCCAGATTAGTGCACTTTACCTTGTACTGTCATCTTGCAACTACATTGGTCAGATTTTGTAAGTGTTCATTCAGGCTGATTGTTTCCACTCTCCCATTTTTAGTACACATTATTCTGCCCTATTGCAACATATGTGATATGCTTCGGTCATTGTTTACAGCCCACACTGGGCCACTACTTTTACCTGGTTATGTTAAAGATTACACCATTCAGGCCGATGGAGTATTGGGCTGCAGACATTTTTTATTACGGCCTCTTTGCATGTGGAAGATGACAGGTGTTTCCTGTAATGTTAAAGTGACCAACCATTGATCAGCCCACAATGACTGTGTTATTGGACACTGGATGTGTTTCAGTGTGTGGCACATGCATATTTTGCAACACTATTCAGCATCAATCTTCGCATCATGTCGATGTGACATGTATGTGTGACAGTACTCATTCACTGACATATTGCTGTAGTTTTGTAATTTACCGTGGCTATGCTACATGACATCTGTGTGGTGGCATGTGTCATGTATGTGTATTGGACATGCCACTCACAGCCTGATGTGTGATGCCAGTGCTACCCAACATGCTGCAAATGTGTTACATATCCATCTTGCTCTCCCCAGTGTCTGCCTTTTTTACTCCACTTCCAACTCTTTGACAGTGCATGCATGGCAGGGTTATAGTCATGTGGGACATGTGTAATTCATGTACTGGATCTCTGACTTGTCACAGCCTATGTGTGTGCTATGGTGCTCATGCCCGTTTCGATTTGTTGTCTTTCATGTTTCTGCAGGTGATGACGCACTTAGTGCTGTTGAGGTTGAGGAGATGGTGCAGACCCAGGAGGAATATCAGGCACGACCGGGCACCAGTGGGGGATGTGGTGTGGTGGTGGGTAAAAACCCAATGTTACTGCAGACCATACTGTCCAGGGGTGCCTCTGGGTGCACCTCCCCAGACCTCTATTCAGGTGCTGAGTCGGATGATGAGACTTATGTGCAGTCGCAGTTAAGTGTTTCTGGCAGGGATTCTGTTCTGTCCAACCCACCTGGACCAGGGGTAGAACCTTCTATGGGGATGTCAGTGTTGGTAGGTCTGCCTTTGGCGGTTACGGATGCAGGGTCACACTCCACAGCATCTGATCCTGTTCCTGGGCCAGCAGATCAGAGGGGGAATGCAGTCCTGCAGCCTCAGGCAGTGCCAGCACAGCAAGGTGCAGATCGCCTTGCCCCAAACTGGTGTGGTGCCCGTCGACGCGGTGGCCGTGCGCCACCAGGCAATACTGTATGGGAAAACTCCATGTACAGTATGGCAACCCAACAGGCAGCATCAGTAGAAATGATGGCTCAGGCAATGGAGAGGGTGGCCACTTCCATTATCCCCCCTGAAAGGCAGATGGAGCAACAACAGCAGGCAACAGACTCCATTTGCCAATCACACAGGGAAGACATGTTGGCGTCCAACAGGGACCGACGGGCGGCACTGGAGACTCTGCGCGAATCCATATTAATAGAGTCCCAGGGCCACAGGGAAGCCCTGAGGGTAGAACTCCATAACCTCAGGCAGAGTCTGCTTGAACTTGAGGCTTCCCGAAATGTTAGGGCAGAACAGCAGCTGGAGCAGCTCACACGTTCGCTCTCAGCTGAGCTGCATGCAACACGTGAGGAGATCCGGGCATCACGCGAGGCCATGCGTGCAGAAATTTAGGCAACCCGTGATGTGCTGCATGGGGATCTCTGCACTTTAATCCTCCAGAATCAGACCTTCCAGACCCGCATGCTTGCTGCCATGGAGGACCATACCAGGGCTTTGCGTGGGCTGCCTCCCATAGTGCCACAGCCTCCTGATGCAGCAGCAGAGGATGAGCAGAGCCACAGCAGTTCTCCCACAATGGCATAGCCGTGCAGGCCATGAGCCCAAGGAGGTATTTTTTTTTCTGCAACATCCACGCAGGTGGGTGTTGGTGTGCACCCTGTCCTCGAACCTCCTGGGTGGCCTCCCCCACCCCCCCACAGCCCCCACATGGCCATTTTTTTTAATTTTTTTTTTTTTACAGTGTGTTGCCTTGTGTGGCTCCCGTGGGCATCCACTGTATTCCGGCTGGGCACATGCAGGCTTGTCCTGAGTTTGGGTTAGATGCTTGGGTTCGTGAGACACACACCCCTCCTGCTTCCCATTTCCATGGGCTTGCAAAGGGTGTGACCAAGTGACAGTGAATTACAGTGACGTTGGGCTCCCATGAGCTGTGTGGGCAGTCTGTAGTCAATACTGTGTAGACATCCCTAGTGGATATTGTTGTATTGTACACTGCATGGTGTATTGATATGTGCTTGTTCATCCATGTCTTCCTCCTAATCTGCAGGTTCCTTCCTCATGTCTTCACAAGGCCGTCTACTTTGCAGATGCAGTTCATGTTGTATGCAGTACACAGAGATTTGGGTGGCAGCAACACTCTACAGTTGTAAGGGGTCGATGTGCTGGCGTATTCCGGTTGTAATACTACCACTACTTGAACGTAGTACTGTCATGTTTTTGCATTTTTCCATGGTGTGTTGCAGCATTGTGTTGGTGTTAAGTATTTGGTAATGTGTGCTGTTAGTTATACATTACTGGGAGCATATTGTGTGTGGGCAGTTTCCATTAGGGACAGTGTACTTTGTGACACTTGTGTCAGGTCTTATGCATTGCTTTTCTTGCTTTCGCATTGCATGACATGCCATGGTGTGTTTGGTGGTGGAGCTGGGGAGGGGTTGGGTGACATGGCGCTGTTCTCATGTTGTATTTAGCAAGGGGGTAATGAATTTAGCAGCATAGATGTATGTCTTTTGATGACACAGCATTGGCGGTGTTTGGGTAGGTAGGGATGCACACAATGTAACACTTCCAGGTGACCAATCTCAGGATGGTATGGTTGTGACAGTTGAGTGTCCCTTATGTCATCATTATTGATTGTCTTCTGGTATGTGCCAGGGCTGTGTGCACTCCACAGGGGTGTGATTTTAGGTGACGTAATTAGCCACCAGCTGCGTACGGGCTGCCTCACCACGTGCCCTTTCCCCTCCCATGCGCAGCGGGCGCGCATGTGGTTGGGGATGTGGGGGCACCACCATGTCCACCGGCAGGCCCCGGCGTGTTGCAACGTTGTGCAGGACACATGCTGCCACTATGATCCTGCACACTACTGGGGGAGCATATAACAGCTGCCCACCAGAGCGGTCAAGGGAGCGAAAGCGTGACTTGAGCACTCCGAATGTGCGCTCCACTATGCCCCGGGTTGCAATATGGGCTGTGCTGAATCTTACCTCGGGTGGCGTGGTGGGGTTCTGAATTGGCGTCATCATGTGGGTGCTCAGAGGGTAGGCACTGTCCCCTGGGGAGGTGGTGATGGGTATCATTAGTGGGGTTGTGACATTACTCAGTATCTGACATGCATGCATGTGCAGAGGCATTTATACTCACCAAGCAGCCATGTATCGCCATGCCGCCCAGCTTCTAGGTCCCGGTTTAGAGTTAACATTCTGTAGATGAAACTGTCGTGTGTGGACCCTTGATAGTTGGCATATACTGAGGTGATTATTCCCTTTGCATCACATACTACCTGCACATTGATGGAATGCCAGTGCTTGCGGTTTCTATAGATGTGCTCAGATGCCCTGGGGGGACGTAGAGCCACATGGGTGCAGTCAATGGCACCTAGCACTTTGGGGAATTGTGCCACCCCATAGAAATCCTGGACGGCAGCCTGCCTTTCTGCAGGTGTTCTGGGCAGGTATATGTGCCTGCAGACTGATGGGCGTGCAGTCATGATGGCCAACACCTGGTGTAGGCAGCGTGACTGCGTGGCCTGTGACACTCCCCCCCCACTATAGCACTTGTCCGCTGAAATGATCCAGTGGCCAAGAAGTGCAGTACATTGAGGACCTTCTCCAGGGAGCTGAGTGCTTGGGAGCACAGGGTGGGTGATGTGAGGCCATCCTCCCACTCGCTCACCAGGTCGAGTATTATGTGAGGTGGAAACCTGTACCTCCCATACACCTGGTCATCAGGCATCCCAAAAAGGCTGGTTCTGGGTGTAAACATTCTGTGCCTGACTATCCTCCTCCTCCTCCTGCGGTATCCCACGACCACTGCTGCTAGGAACGGTATATTCATCTTGGCGTCTGGGCTTGTTTGTTGTTTGCGCACTTTTATGCTGCGTGGGTCCACGTACGCCTGCTTCCTGCTGGCGTACGTGTTTCTGGATTAGCGTGTCTTTTTTGGCGCACGCATTAGCCCCGTTCAATTCCATGAATACGTGTTGTAGACGCACATCTGGGCGTTCCGCGCATTTGCCTCCTGTACTTCCCCCGTGACGCCCACATTTTCATGCGTTGTTCCCCATTCCGCGTGTTACGCCCCTTGTTCTGCCTACTTTTGTTGTGTGCGCTGCGCTATGTGTGCTTTCGCTGTGCGCTTAGCGCACGCTGTTTGGAGACGTGTGCGCCACGCAGAATTTTAGCGCACATCCAGGGATTTCCACGCACACGGACTTCCATGAATCGCTGTGCGCAGGTTTTGCTGCGATTTTCGCACTTGCACTGCGATTCGCAAGCTTTCGCACGCTTGCGCCGAAAATTTGAGCGCACATTAATTCCATGAATCTGCCTCATTATTTCTATACCAAGAAACAGGAGACGAGCGAAAGTGTGGATGAATATGTCCATGAACTAAAGAAGTTAACTATAAGATGCAATTTTGGAAGAGGTGTAATGCAAGATGAATTGACCTGAGATCAAATTATCATTCATACTAACAGTACTGTAGTAGGCTATGGCTGTGTGGCGATCCGGCTCTAGAAGAAGCAATAGCCATTGCTAAGAAAGTAGAACACACAGTAACATGCAGTACAGCCATCAGAGATCATGAGTGATCTGGGGATCAAGATGACTAAAGTGAATGTTGTAAAGGAAAATTAAGTATCTAAGTTGATCGATTCAGTGAGAAGTAAGGAATGGAAGAACAAAGAATTGACTAAATACCCTGCAGAAAGGAAAGAAGAGGAGAACATAAAAAGAACATACACAGGGATATGTTTTAGATGCAGAAAAAGGGAACACTATGCAAATTCACAAAATTGCCTGGCATTGAACAAAAGTGCTCCAATTGTGGAATGAAAGGTCACTTCAGTGCCATGTGCAGGAACAAGCATTCAGCAAATGGATAGGATTGGAGAGAAAATATTAGTGATATATTGTGGAGCATAAGAATTACTCCACACAGTACCACAGGGCTCTCCCATTTCCGGTTGATGAGAGGCAGAGAACCTAACAGCAAATTGTGCCCGTTTTGGTTGAATGATAAATTGGGTGTACCAGTTGTTGACAAGGACTTGGTGGCTAACAGGATAGGACGTAGCCAACAGAAGTACAAAGAATATCATGATAATAAATTCAAAGGTAACATTACTTGGAAAGGAGGGAATATTTGTGTAGGATACTTGATGTGAGTGAAGAAGGGTAGGATGTGTAAGAAGGGTGAATCCACGTTTTCTAAACCTGTGAAAGTTATTGAATGTTTCAGGAATGCAGTTAGAGGTGAAGAGTTGAAGGTGGAACTGTTTGGAATTCTAACAGAGTTTTTAAGGAAAGGTTAAATGAGAATGAACATGTAATGATAAGGAAGTGGGATCATTGGGTTTGCCCTTTTAGTGCGCCAGACAGATGTGATAATAAGGATGTGAATGTAAACGCACAAGGTAATTGTGCTATGAACGATGAGTGTGGCAAGGAAAATGCAGAAGGTCAGAACAATGAGTTGTGCGATTCTTCCAACCAGATTAGATTAAAAAATGGTTTGAGGGTGAGTAAAGTACCGGCTAGGTTCAAAGAATTCATGATGTACAGATAAGTATGATATAGGTTTATACGTTGTTTTGCTTTTACCTTGTTTTATACTTAATGTTAGAAACCGTACTGTGACTGAATTATCTAGGTTATGTGAGTAATCTATAGTTCAGATATCGTGTAGGTTAAATGCTTTTATTTTTATTTTGATGTGTATATAGTTGTCAGTAAGTGTGTTATTCTTATTTACTTGTTCATTTTTTTGTGTTCTGGTTGGGGAGGGGGGTGTGTTGTATTGTACTGGGGATCTGCTTACAGAGTACAATGTAATGTATGCAATGTTAGAATGTTAGAATGGAAGATGGAAGCGGCATGTGTTCTAGGTGAAGCCGTTAGAAGGGAGTGGAGAGTGGGAAGATATAACGTTGCAGTTGTGGGGCCTATTATTGTATCCCTCTTACCTATTAATTAAAGGCTGCTGCAGCCTTCATGAAGACTGTGTCTCTGTTCCTTCACTGTCCTCCTAATGTGTGCAGGACACAGCACCAACTTAACTTCCAGCCATTTTGAGCAATGGTCGCCATGACCAAAATCAACCTCACTCTCGTCCCTAGCACATGGTATGGGCCCAATATATCGATGCCCAGACGCTCACACATCGCTGGAGGCGGTGGGATTGGGTCAATTTCCTGTTTCCACCCTTTGATGCTCTTATCTTAATTGTTGCAAGGCCAGGAGTCCCTGACCAACCTCTCTATGAACATCTCTATTCCTGGCCAACAGTACCTCTCCCTTTTCTCTTTGTACCAGTGATACCAGAGAGTTCTTCATGGGCCATTTTGGTTAATTACGTCCTTAAGGACACAAGTCGTATTAATGAATGTCCCTGAAGTAACAGTATGCCTTCCACCGCTGACAATTCTTCTCTCACTTCCAGAAAAGGCCAGCCATCTCCTCCCACCTGGTTTTTCTCCGGCCACCCATTATTAACCCAATCCCTCACCTTGAGAAAGGTGTTGTCCTTCTTGGATTATTTTTCCCACTCTTTCCTGTATGTCGCCACCCATGAATCCAGCAACCCACTGGCTATCACCTAATACATTTTTGTCTCACCATTTTATGTACGCCCTAGATGCATGCATGCATGATAAAAAAAGGCCACTCTGTTCTGAAGTCCTGGCACATATTCTATACTCAAACTCTTGCACCTTCAAGCTCAACTGGGCAAAACAAATGTGGGGTAACATTTCCCATATCCTTAATAGGTAACACTTCAGCCAACAACTTGTGGTTTGACCTTCCCACACAGGTACTTCCCCATATGAATTGACAGAAATTATGCATTCCCCACACACACACCAACAGTTCACGTTTGATCACTGAGTGGCTGGTGTCTGTCTCAATAATGCAACGTGATGCATGGATTTTAATCCTCCATTGATTCTTTGCGAGATCACTGCTCCTAGCCCATTTGCACTAGCATTAACCGTTACCATTGTTAGCTCCCCAATTATAAACACACACAGTCTCGTGGTGGAGCACATTCCTTCCTTAATTATACTGCCTATTCACATTGTTCTGTCCCTATCAAATCTTACATCTTTCTTAACAATTTGCGTAATGGCAAAGTAATGTCTGCAACATTCTTGATAAACTTATCGTACTGCTTAGCTCAGCCCAAAAAACGACCGTTCATCATCCTTAATCATCGGTCACAGGTCCTCCTTGATATCCTTCATAGCCCCTTCCTTCATCTTGTAGCCTTGCCAGTTTATGACATGACCAAGGTATTCCACTTCTTTGGCTCCAAATGTGCACTTGGTAGCTTTAATGGTCAACCCCTTCCTTTTAAGTTTATCTAATATTACTTGTAGTTGTGCATTATATTTATTCTTCCACTTTCCATATATTAGTATGTATTCATGATATATGGTGGTACCTTCAGTTCCCTTTAAAATGTGCCTCTTGGTTCTGTGAAAAACTACTGCTGAATATTCTACCTGAATGGGATCCTGAAAAATTTGATCTTCCCAAATGGCGTGATGAATGAGGTGAGTTGTTTATAGTCTCCTGCCAATTCAGTTGCATGGTAGGCTGCCAAAAGGTATAGAGTCATAAAAAGAGAGCCTGGTTAGCTTGAAACCAACTGCTACCAGGAGCGATTTTTGGCTCCCCAGGCCAACCGGTACCATACAAATGTTAGTAAAGAAGATTTAGGACACATGTAGTACACATTTAAACAATGAACCATACATAATGGGCAAAAAGTTTGCCTCTCCTGTCGAAGTTAATTTGTGGTGCACTGTGTACTCTCACTTCTAGTTCCCCAGTGGTAGCTCCTGCCTACCACGTGATGCCTGACACCCCGAAGCAGGCTTTAGCTCCTGCTCAGTGATTCTTAATTTCGTAACCTTGTTTGCGTGATGTGTGTTAGTGGGTATTGGCTGGCTAGAATGTTTAATTCAAATCTTAGCGGTCTACACACACTCTTACTTTGCCATGCTTCTTAAGGGCTTGTCACTCGGCAGGCTCTATCGGTTCTATGATCTTCTCATTAGTGAAGCATTCCAATTCCTTCTCTACCTTCACTTTCAATGCTAAGGGAATATTCAGAGCATTATGTGCCACTGGTTGTGCTCCTTCCTTCAATATGACTCAGCAGGTATATTCATTGAGGCAACCAATCGACGAAGTGGATACCACAGGATACATTTCTCTGAATGTAGTTTGTTCTGTTTGTAAACTCAACACTGGTTCTCTGTTGGATGAGTCCAATTTAGTGTTTAAAGCTGGCTCATCTCTCCACCCCTAATTGTCCCCTCCTTTCTTCGTCACATATATATATATTTTTTCCATATACATATTTATTAGCATTTTCACATTTTTCCAACTGTTTAACCCCCCCTCCCCAGTAGTCCCGTCTTAATCCCTCGATAAATATGCATTCCCCTCCTATCTCCAAGTTCTCCTTTCGTTTTGGCATTGCCTTGAACAAAGAAAACCCTTGTGGCTGGACTGCAGATGTCCATTTATTGTCACACCAGTCCCAGCAGTTTGATTCTCCTTGGGCATCATGCCGCCATAGATCCTCTCTGTAGGAACCCCATGGTCAGGGACCAATGTGCCAAAAAACCTTGATGGTCTCCTTGTATGGCGTAGGTTGCCCATTCCAGGGCTACAAAGTTCCAGACCTTTCCACCCATTCGTGCTCTGTGGGATGATTCTTTGTTTTCAACTTTTGCGCCACAACCAGCGCCCCTGCCTTCATCAAAATCATATATACTTTCCGTTCTGCTCTTGTGGTTAACTCCTCCCAGGCCCATCATTGCCATACCTCTGCTGCCCTCCCACCTTATTCCAAAGGTTACCTTTATTGCCTGCTATATTACCCCTCAAAATTCTTGAATTCGTGGGCATTGCCACCAAATATGTTTCCATGTTCCCACCATACATACCACATTGTCTCCAACATTGTCTCCAACATAGGTCGGATACCGTGGGATAAAATGTATGAATTCTTTCTGGGGGTTAGATGCCATTGTAACGTAATTTGTACCCATATCTCCTGGATCTGAAGGGACCTCGTTAGTTCGGGAATATAAGCCCACAGCTGCTTCCATTCTGTGTCGTTTATCAATTGGCCACTTAGCCCTTCCCAGCTCCCCATATACCTTATTTCCCCCGGCTCCTCCCCCTGTTTGGTGAAAAAATAGATTGCCCCCACTTACTGTTTGTCCCTGGATTCGAATACTAGCGATTTTTCAAAAGGTGTTAATATTCGCGTTGCTGCTTCTCTCTGGGAGAGTTGCATTAATGTGTCTTAGTTGGGCATATCTATATCTTTCCCCTTTTCCAACCCAAAATCCTCCTTATATTGAAGGAACGATTTTATTTCTTTCCCTTCAAACATGTCTCGGATTTTGTGGCAGCCTCCCTCCCGCCATTTGCTAAACCCGTCTCCTCTAGCTCACGGGCCGAATTGTGGATTGCCAAAAATTGGCGAAAAATGCAGATGGAAAGGTAGTAATTCGGGCCCGCCTAATAAGTTCATCCCAGGATTTCCCTACTACGGATGTAATTATGCTACAATACATATTTATTGGCCTGTCCTCCTTTGGCATCCATAGAACCGCTTCCAGATTCCCTCCCACCACCGCCTCATCCATTGGCCTCCATATCTTATTGCGGTCATCCCTCAACCAGTCCCTTAACACCTTGAATTGTGCTGCTAAATAGTACACCATAAAGTCTGGCTCCCCCAGTGCGCCCTTATTTTTGGCATCTTCATGACAATATTCGCTATCCTCTTCTTTTTATTATTCCAAACAAATCTCCCCGTGTTAGGATAGGGATAGCTCGGAAGAATGACTTCGTAACTCGCATTGGGAGAGTCCTAAAATAGTACAGCATTTGTGAGATGATAACCATATTTAGGGTGTTTATTCTACCTAACCATGTTATTGCCAGGGGACCCAATCAATCAGTTTATTCTTTATATAGCTCAGTTGATTTAGTTAGTTTGACCCCTAGATATGTTATGGCCTTCTCAACCCACCTATATGGGAGCACCTTTTTAAATTCATTCTCCATCTCTCTCGTTAGCATCAAATTCACGATTTCCAATTTTTGAGTATTTATTTTCAGCCCTGCTACTGCCCCAAACTCCTGCATCTCTCTTTCCATAGCGTTAAGGGATATTTCTGGGTTTGTTATTGTCAGTAACATGTCATCTGCGAAAGCTGTGATTTTATGGAATTTTCCCCCCAATGGTATCCCTACCATTTCCCCATTTGCTCTCTCCAGTAGAGGTTCCCAGTGAATTGCATGAAGCAAGGGTAAAAGAGGACCACCCTGTTTTGTGCCCCTTTGTACATTAATAGAGTCTGATAAGAACCTGTTAATTGCTAACCGTATTGATGGATTCTGATAGTTAGACTTAATCATTGTTACGAAATTGACCCCAAAACCCATTTTCCTCTTGGTAAGGAACGAGAACCTCCACTCTACTCTATCGAAAGCCTTTTCAGTGTCCAATGCTACCAAAAAGGCAGGGACTTTCTTTTTTCTGACTTTCTCGATAAGATGGGTTATCCTCCTTGTGTCATTTGTCTGTCTACTCCTAATGAAACCTGACTGATCTTTACTGATGATTCTCAGGAGAATTTGATCTAGTTGATTCGCTAGGACCTTCGTATATATCTTATAGAGTCGACCTTTATTAAAGCGATCGGCCTATATGGGCCGCATGAGGTTGGATCTTTGCCCGCTTTTGGCAAGAGGACGACCTTTGCCTCTTCCATTAAAGGAGTGATTCTCCCTGCCTTCCCAATTTCATTTAAAAGAGGTACCAAGTAAGGGAGTAATCTTTCCCTCAGTGCTCTATAAAATTCTGAGGTGAAGCCGCCTGGACTTGGAGATTTATTAAGTGGCTGTGTCATTATGACCCTTCGTACCTCTTCTATTGCGATATCTTGTTCCAGAGCCAATGTTTCTTGTTCCGTTATTCCCGTCGTCTCACATTTACCTAAATATTCAAGCTGTTTTGATTCCAGAGGGTTCATTGAACTATATAACTCTGTGTAATATTTGGAAAAGTTTTGGACAATGTCCTCGGTTTCTGTGCTAATACCGCCCCATCCACCCTAATTTTTAGGATAGTCTTGGCCTTCTCATCGCTTCTCAACATCCTAGCTAGTAGCCTATCTGTTTTATTCGCGTTAATGTAATATTTTTGTTTCAGGAACAAGAGGGATCGTTCTGCCGCCTTAGCCTGTATTATTTCCAGTTGACCTTTTATGGCCCTATATTCCTTGCTTGTCTCCCCGCTCAGTCCCACTCCCATCATAGTCATTACCTCCTTTAGTTTCTCCTCCAATTCCCTTTCAACCTCCCTCAGTTCTCTATCTCATGAGCTTTGGTCGCTATAATTTTCCCCCTGATCGTTGCCTTGAAAGCGTCCCACCTCATCTGCCAGGATGTATCTATGCAGTTAGTATACCCCTAAAAAATTCTCAATCGCTTCCCTGATCTTCTCCCTTAGTGTTATCCTTAAACAAGAATTCTGGGTACCTCCATTTCCAAAGTCCTAACAGGGCTGGCTTCCTTTGAAATTTCAAGATCAAGGGAGCATGGTTCGACGGTGCTATTGCCCCCACCTCTATACCCGATACACGCCCCTTTAGCACCTTAGAGGACCACATATTATCAATCCTTGATGAGGAGCATTGAACATGTGAAAAAAAGGTGAACCCGTCCTTTTCTCCTTCCCTTTGAAAGTGAGCGTCCCCTGAAAATGCAATGATAACTCTCCAGTGAGAGTCAATAATGGACACACCTCAGGAGGGAATGAGACCAGGACCAAGTGCGGGTGAGAATAAAAGTAAAGTTTATCTAAAGTCAAACTAGGGCAAGCAGAGAACTCTGCAAACTCCGAGAGCGCTCTGCCCAAACATCAGAAAATGCACATTATATTACAAAATCATGTCATCTATGACGTGTGCTATAGGGGATACATTAAGTTATGGTCATTGGACGAAGGGGACAGGACTGTATCCATGCTGTAGGGGTAGTGCTCCTGTATTGGCTGGCATAGAACTGGTTACTTCATGGAGCATATGGGTCAGCTGGGCTCATCTGGGTGGGGTGCAGGGTCAGGCGATGTCCAAATCGTGAAGATATATACTGTTTAACATTTGGCCTTGTGGCCACACATACCTTGAATATTATTTATACATTTAGGCATATAAGAAGAATATCACTGGACATTTGACCGGGACAATAAAAGTGAGACTACATGGGACCAGGTACCTAATCTATTCACAATATTACATTGACACATTCATCAAACATTCTCTTAGATCCCATGAAAGAATGGTTTATTGTTATCGTGAAGGGAATATATTGCCACACATGGGATTAGGGGTCTGGGGCGAGCTGGGGTGGTACACCGATGAGGGGCATGCAACTTTTACAGGTGAAGGGTTTATTGCCTATATTTCTTTAAACAGAATCTGTGGGTGTGAGGCGGGTTTGTGGAGACATCGTATAACGGGGCAGATGCTTAGTGCGGGCTCAGCGTTGGGGTGAGAGGTTACATTTGTTGCATTAATGCATCAGTAAGACAATGGCCTTTGGCCATCAATCCGGCATGAGAGGGAGAATGGTGGGGGGTGAGTGTGCGGTGCTGCTAGAGACGGGAGAGAAGGCCCTTAGGCTTCTTAAGTTTGATTAGTGGGATTATACGTGAATCATTAGAATTAGGTAAAGACAAGTTATTGCCACTTCACTTACAACAAATAATAAGCAACCTCTGATTACATTCTAGGTTATACCTTCGCATTTACCATGATCATCGTGCTTCAGAATGCCTCTATTTACATTAGCCTTGTGGCCTCACCGTTTGTATTGTACACATGAGAATCTTATACCATTTGAACACAGTTGCGAGTATACATAGTATTGAAAAGCCAGTGAGCATGTGGACCATACATTTTGCATCATATCGGACGGTTCACTTAGCATATCATGCATTGGCGAGGGTCTTTGGTAGGGAACGATGTGTAACCAACAATGTAGGACTCAGACATATGGATCATAATTCTATGTTCATTTCAATTTGATTTAGACATGTTAATAAATGATCGTCCTGTTGCATCTCATAGAATCAGCCCCTTCATACACAACCACAGAAGGGGATGTATAACCTTTACAGAGGGGATTAGCAGTGTGGGTGAAACAGGGTCCCACACAGTCGCGGGGTACGTGTCTCTTACATCAAAAGAGGTGTGAAGTTGGGGTGGTCATCCACAGTATATGTCTTAAATGTAGGGTCTGCAAGTGATGAGACATGTTTGTGGAGATAAATTGTTACCCGGTCATTCACAGGTCAGTGATGGACGGAGGAAGGCGAAAGATATAGTGTTTGACTTGTAGCTCGTTCGCTCCTAGACTCCTGTGAGAAAAGGACTGCTGCAGGGACACAGAGGGGAGGAGGTGGGGGAAATAACTGGCTCACTGTGTGCGATTTCAAGGGAGAGCTGCAGCCATGCAGGCTGGCTTTGCTATGAAGCCTGTTTTAACATGTACAAAATGGAGTCGGGTTTGGTACGAAATTGAGTCAGTATTCGGCCCTCTGATTGAGCTTTGCATCCATATGTGTAGTTGCACGGCTGTCCAGCACCTCTGGCCACAGGCGCGTGGGCAGCTATAGGACGAGCATAGTGTGCAAGAGGGTCGGAATGGAGGGGAGGGGGCCTAAAAGACCTTTCATCCCATACATGCCCCCCTTTCGTAACGAATATTGTAATTCACCCAGTCTTTTACGCTCCTCCTCCTATGCCACTGCCTCATCCCATGCAGCTGTTTTCCTTTTCGTGGCATCCATGCACTGCACACCACCCTGAGACTCTCCCCAGCCCTAGCATACTTATCTGGAGTACAAGTCATGTAGATACAACCCCATCCCCCTCCAGGTCGACCCACACCTCATCATACCAAACTAGTTCACAGGGCTCTTTTATTGTTTTGTGGTATAACTTATCTACAATGTACCCATTGTTGTATGTGGCCGTCAGCCTATATTTTGGCTCTGAGTCATCTCCTGTTTGTACTTGTGCCTTGTGCGTCATCTGCACCACTCCTCTTACACTGCCCATTGTCACCATCATCATTGCACTGTTAGGTACTGCATCTGCGCAGCACCTAAGGCCTAATTTGCACATGCAAAAAATCAAAAGTAGCAAAACGATGGTGGGTATTAATAGTTGGACAGTCATTCCGAGCCAGGAAGGCACCCACGAAAACAGGTTGTTGAACCAAGTGCTAGGCTGTACCCCTCCTTCTTCCTTCATGCGCCTGCCAAGGTTATGCACGGCTGCTATGACATGCGAAAGGGTTCCGTTGTCCGCGTCTGCAGAAGGTATGAAAGTGCAACATGCGCTCCCAATTTTTGGCAAACACCTCCATCCATGGCTGTCAACAGGTCTAGAACATACCTGTTCTGCATCGTCATCAACCGCAGGGCCCTTAGCTCCACCTTCATCACATTTAACCCTTCTTCTGTGTCATTGGCCAGTTAGATCAGTTCCCAGCGGGTGATCTGGAGCCACTTTGCGATGGCAAGTGCCTGGATGCTTGGAACGAGGGAGGCAAAGAACGTGTCAGCGGAGTTAAAAAGCCAGAACAGATCTTGAATTTGCGCCAAATGTTCGGAGGATGCCTTGGAGATATAGTTTGACAACCTTCTTTTTCTCGAGACTGTGCTCTGCAGTTTGTCCTCGGATAGAGCGAATACGGGGGCGGCTTCAGTTGGTTGCAAGGGCTCTGGATTTTCCATCAGGGCGGAATGCAGCATTGCCAGAGAGCATGTGTCCCTCCATGACTGTGGAAGGTGCAAGTATGCGTGTTTGCCGCAAACCCAGTAAGTGTCCATCAAGGTAGCCGTTCCTTTCTTCATGTCTGGAATGATGAGAGTTTTACTACAGTTCTTATTTGTGCCCATATTCACTTTCCCTTCTCCATGGAAGCACAGCTCATAGGATATCTCCTTCTGCAATTTGAATGGCTTTTCAAGTGCTGTGCCCCAGTTTAGCTTTGTGATGTGCTGGGTCCATATCGGGGCACATGTTCTTTGGATCTACTGCACATTTTCGTCTGACAGTCCTCCTAGTGCCTCTGCCTTGCATGTTATTTGCTCGTTTTGCCACTTATTGTCCGAATATAATGTTCCCCTTATTACTAATAAAGGTTCTTTCAGGCAAATTACTTCTTGGGGTCTCGAGTAGCATGTCTTCTCATTCTGCAGCATTTCAAAAGAAACTGTGCGCTTGAAAAGTATTTTTTATTCTGCATAGTGCAAAATGAAGGAGACACTGTGTCTCTGCAACAGGTGATTCTTGTGGTAACAGCACTTTAGGAGTACCCGAGGCATGGGGTATTAGAGAGCACACATTGAAGCTCTCATTAATTGTTTGCTTTGCAGTGGAGCTCATGTCTGCGTACCATTTATTAGACTGGTGTGGGTCTCCTATTGTGTCTAGTCCCAGCCCGTGATATTCATCATACTTCTTCCGTCCCGCCCCCCTCTTCCTCCTTCTATTCCCTCCCGGGTGCCCCAGAGCTTTTCTTTCATCATGCTGGGTTAAAAATGTTCTGCCTGCCCCCCTTTTCTCCCACTCGTTATATAGGGCAATGTACCTTTCGACGGTATTTTCATCATCTCGCTTCGCACCCTTAGGGAATGATGCATATTGTTCGGTTGCGTCGGGTACAAGTGATACAGTTGAATCGGGATCATCATATAGCCAGGGTAATTCAGAGGGGTCTGTGTCATTCATATCATAAACACTGAACTCAGATTTGTTATATCGGGCAGTGGGGCGTACTGATACAAGAGTGCTGGTTGTGTTGTTTTGTCCTGTGTGCCGTTTCTCTCTGTCCCGTGCTTCCAAATAAGTTTGAACCCGTCCCATATGAGGTGGGTGCCCTGTTTTACCAAGTTGCCCCCTCTCATTTAGATCGATAGATATAAATGCTATGGCCTAGTACACCACTAGGCCAAACAACATGGAAAAGAAAATAACTGCACAGAAAAACAACCCGCACTCATACGAGTATTGTCTTAAATTAAACCCATTATTCCTATTTCTATCTAATCTACTGTAGTTGTCATCGAAGGCCCCCTCCATTGCCATGGTTACTCCTACAGAATGAGACGTAAAGGTGGGTTAAGCATACATATATATATATATATATATATGTAACTGTTACTTGCGTTATTGTATATACATTTTGTTTCATTCCATTTTCATTCTTATTATTTTTTGTCTTTTTATGGGAATCATTTTTTACCCTATACCATTAATATAGAGATAGAGAGAGAGAGCTTTTCGTCATCACTGTTATTGCAATCTTATTATTTTTTTAACACATACTACTTCTATTTTCTTCAAATATTTTACAATACAACATTCATATCTCATTTTGTCATAATCAGGTTATTTCTCCTACTCTTTTGTTTCACGTATCTCATCAGTTGTGTCTGCTTTTCCTTTTACGTCTGTGTCTCTCCTTCTGACCTATTTGTTTCTTCATTTTGTGCTACACTGTCATACGCTTTGCATACGTCGGACCAATGTATCCAATATCTCAGGCCCTTCACTTTCACTGGTGTGTGTGTGCAATACACAACTTCATATGGGCCATGAAAGCTGGGGGCATTCGACCGACGTACCAAGCTCCTCACGTACACCATCTGTCCTGGCATGAGCTGGCAGCTTGGGCTATCTGTGGCTGGCGTTACCGTGTCATTCGCTGTTTCTTGTGTGAATGGGGGTGCTAGCTGTCTTGCAATCATACGCGCTGCTTTTGTAAGTTATTTCAGATACTCGTGGAACTGTTGCCCTAGCACCGTTGCACTTCTGTGTGCATCTGATTGTCTTCGTAGTGGGGAGTGTGCTGTGTGCATGCGTCTGCCTGTCACTATCTCGTGGGGGGACAAGTGGTGGTCCTTACTGGGTTGGTTCCTCAACTCAAACAGAGCCATGGGTAAACAATATACCCAATTTTTCTTGAATGTGTAACATAGTTTTGACAGTCTACTTTTTTTTTTAACATTCAAAATAAACTTTATAATTAGTTCAAAACAAATTCCAGAAACATGTCCTGTAAGTGCACTGCTGAACTAGAAAGAACCCCACTGTGGAACAAGAACAAAATGTAGTGATTAAACCGAGCAATGAACAGGTAACTCGTATTGTGAGGAAAAATAACTAAACCGATGTAGACACTAAAATACAGTAGTACAGAGTTACTGTGGAGGGTTATTCAATTGAACAATACCATAAAATGTAAATGAACAGTTAGCGAAATGAGGATTAGTTGAAACATTAGTAAAGGACGTAGAAGAGGCAGTAGTGAGTTAAGTAGAATTCGAAGGAAGGAAGAAGGTTAATGGGGGATTAATGGAAGGACACTCAGAAGTAGGTGAAGGAGAACCAGCATGATGGAAGACCATTTATTACGTTCATTGGTCAGAGGTTTCCAATAGCTTTCAATAGACGAGGCACTTCTATGGCCAGTGACTGACATGACTAACCAGCTTTGACTAAGAGTTGGACAGATGTTGCCCGAATAGAATTATTTGTGTAAATAGCAGGTAGATTAGCACGTTTACAAATTATGGGCACACAATTGCCAAGAATATTCTTTCCCAGAGGACGGTTGATGTACCAGATATTGTGCAGATGTATACTCTTTTGCTTTGAAAGAACGTGCCATGACAAAGAAACAAGGAGCCTCTGGTGCTAGTTTAGAAATATAAAACAAAAGAGATTTTACAGGAGAGTCAGGGTCTTTGCGGGCTTCATACATTCTCCCTCGCAAGTGACTTCGGTGGCGTTCAAAGGACGATGATTTTGGGTCACTCTGTTGTAGGATATAATGGCGTATTTCCATTTTCATCAGATAAAATCTGAAAAGCATGAGCAGGAAGCAGTTGTTGACCTTCGCGTCCATGACGAGCGAAGTGTAGCTGTATGTCAAACCACACCTTGAATTGCAATGTGGTGGGATTATTTCCATTGAAAATGCCTGAAATGTTGTGAAGGTGCATGTCATTAGAGTTTATGTGTGCTTTAGGAATGGATAAGTCTTTACCGTCACAGCAGAGATGTTTGATTATTGACAGTCTACTTTTAAGGAGTCTGTTTATTTTCTCAACAAAGCCATTCGATTGTGGGTAGTAAATAGTGAATAATTTGTGAGTAATGCCCAACATTGTTGTTACTGCTTTGAACAGATCATTGACGAAATGCGTCCCATTGTCGGAACGTATTAAATCACATATCCCCCAGAGGGAAAATACCACCCGCACTAGGAACTTGGCTGCACACTTCGCTTCTGGGTGGGCGCAGGGGCCTACTTCCGACCACTTTGAAAAGGGACACATTACCACTATCATGTATCGGGATCAATTGTATATTTCTCCCATATCTGCATAATCTATGTGTAGTTCCCGAATCGGTCCAACTGGCTTAGGCAATGTTCCCCGTAGTTTTCTCAATGTCATCCTGAATATGTTTGGCATGTAGTACATTCTATCACCATTTTGGATATTTGTTCTTGTAGGCCTGGCACGAACCAATTTTCCTGAATTTCCGCTGCAATATGTTGTTTGGCATTGTGGGCTGGGAAGTGAAGCTGCTGAAATGCTATTTCTAGTAGTTTCCGTGTTATTACTACTTTACCTGTGTTATGCTGCCGCCAGAGAAGGTCGGTGGATGATAGGCTACACTCTCTTTTTTCTCATCATTCTTTTTCCTCAACTGGCGCATCCTGCTGTAATTCTAATATCTGAGAAACTGGCATGGAGTTGTATCCCTCCCTCTGCTCTTCTACATGTCTTTGTAATATGTACTCAACTGTTGTTTCCTTAGTTAAATAGGACGCTTCTTTGGCGGCAGCGTCCGCTGCCGCATTCCTTAATGAAATGTCGTCATTTTTGTTGGTGTGGGCCTGGCATTTTACTAATGCTACAACCGTTGGCTCTTTTAATGCCTCTATTAATTCTGCCAGTAATTCAGCATGTTGCACCGGGGACCCATCTGCTCTTCGAAATCCTCTCCTTCCCCAGCGGGCTAGTCCCCCATGCACTGTTGTGATGAATGTGGAATCAGTGTATATTGTTACAGCGCTCCCTTTCACTGTATGCAGTGCTTCAATTAGTGCCACTAGTTTGGCTGCCTGTGCCAAAAAATGGGCGGGTAATCTTTTTTGAACAATTACTTCATATTCTCCTTCTTCCAATCATACCACTGCTGCCCCCATGTGTTTTTCCCCTGTTTCACAATTTATTGATGCTGACCCATCTACGAAATATACCTCTCCTTCAGACAGTACATCCTCATTGGCTGTGGGTGTATCATCTTCCCCTCTGTATGTGGCACAATCGTGTGTTTGCTTATCTTCCACTGTGCATGCCTCCGTGAGAAAAGTGGCTGGGTTCACTGTTTTACATCTTACTATGTAAATATTTGCACTTGATAGTATTATTTCATATGCTTTGGCTCTCTGTGTTGTTAGTGTACTTTTGGACCTTTCCAGTATGGCAAACAGTGAGTGTTCCACGTACGGAGTCACGGAGCATCCCATCACAATTGTTGCACTTTTTTCAATGGCGAACGCTGCTGCTGCGAGAGCTTGTTCACACGCAAAGTGTCCCTGCATTACCGCGTCTAGTGTACCACTGTAGTACGCCAGAGGCTTGAGACCCAATGATGTTTTTTGTGTCAGTACTGCTGTCATGAGTGTTCCATCACAATGCGAAAATAAGTAAAAGTTGCACTCATAATCTGATGTGGCTAGGACAGGTGCCATTTATCAGTTCTTTCAGTGTGTTGAAAGCAGTGTGCATTTCTTGTGTCCATTTTATTGCTATGTTTTCCCTTTGTGCTTCCTTTAGGGCCTGTAGGAGAGGTTTTGTGTATCCTGCGTATTCTGATATCCAGGCGTGGCAATAATTGCACATGCCGAGAAATTTCTACATCTCCACTGTTCTAGGCTCACTCACAGCTCGTACCGCACCTGCTCTGTTGGGTATTACTCTTTTGCCATTTTTTCATATCAGCTGACCCAAGTACAACACCTCTGTTAAACAATATTGTAATTTCTCCTTGTCCATTTTGTAGCCCTTGTGTGCCAACAATGTCAATAGTGTTATGGAGTCCTGTCTGCACTCATCCTCATTCTTTCCACAAATTAAGCGGTCATCTACGTATTGAATGATCGTGCTCTTTGTGTCAATTTTTCCAAAATCTTCATGGAAAATTCTGTTGAATATACTCAGGCTCTCACAATATCCCTGGGGCAACCTACAATGCTCATATCCCCCCCCCCCCACGGTGAAGGCTGTCAAATATTGTGACTCGGGATCTAGTGGCACTGAGAAAAATGCTTCTTCAGATCCACCACTGTGAAGCATGACGCATCTTTGGGAATGCTGCACAGTATCGATGTAGGATTTGGGACAAGTGGGAATTCCTTTTTATGACATCATTGAGGGGGCGTAGGTCCTGTATCATCCTCCAAGCCCCTCCCTTTGCCTTTTTGATGGGCTATATACAAGTATTGCAGGGAGAATTTGAAGCTACTATGATATGTAATAGGGCATGTATTGTTTCTTTTATCCCTTCTTTTGCCTCTCGTGGCAGGGGGTACTGTTTTACCTGGGGCAATAATGCCCCTGGCTTGAGTTTTATTTTTTACGGGTGTCACCTCGCGCAACAATCCCACGTCATGTGGGCCTGTTGTCCATAGATCTTCTGACACTTGTTGCATGTCATCATTAAAAAATGCTGGTGGTGTGCTCACTACGGCCATAAGCGGATGGGGCACTTGTCGATTCTGAATCATTATGTCACAGGGAATTGCTATCTCAGTTATTATTTCCCCGTCGCTGTCTGAGTCAGTAAAAAGCTCCTCGTCAGACAAATCTCACAATGCTATATTAGCATTTATGCACAACACTGTTCGCCATTCACATCCATGTATGTCTAGTCCGATCACTGCTATTCTTTGTGATGATACCTGCACCCCATGTAAGTCTAGGGACACCACCAACCCTGGCATTATCTAGGGACGTGCTACAGGACGAAACACAAATTCTGTTGGCACTCTCCATTCTTGGCGTTTCAACTTAGGTACAACTCGCACCAAGACCTTTAACCCTTGGATAAACATATCTGGGTCTACAGGTATTCCACGCACCTGCTGTGCCTTGGCTTGTGAGTGTATTACTAGCATGGCTCGCAGTGCACAAATCCCAGGAGTTGAGCACACTATCCCTCTTTCTGTAAATCAAATGGTCATATTGAGCTTACTAAGGAGATCCCTCCCCAGCAGGTTTATGGGCAGGTTTATGGGCAAGTTTTAGTAATACAATAGAGGTGCCCGCACTGTTTTTCCCCCTACTGTTATTTCCAATTCTTCTGTGTATGGAACCTCGAACACCTCCCCAGAAAACCCCTGCATCTCCATTTTATGATTAGATAGCGGAAACCTGCCTTCTCGTATGCACGATTTTTCTGCTCCTGAATCTACCATAAAAATGAAATGTTTGTTTCCTATCTACGCCCCCACCCGTGGTTCCTCAGCCGCATCGAGGTTCATTGATAGTACTGGACACGCAAGTGCTCTCTGTGGGCTGTCCTATGCTGAATATCTTGTGTTCTCCCCATTATCAAAAACATTGCCTGACGCCACTGCCGTTCCTCTGAAAGGCGGGGGGGCACCATTTGCAGTTGTAACAAAGGGATTACCGCGAACAGGGGCCGTGTGTTCTCAGGACTGTGGGTGTTGTTGTGCGTTCTGTGGAGGTGCTCTGTGATCGTCTATGTACCTGGGATCGGGTTGCTCTTCTCTTCTGCCGCCACCCATAGCCATGTGGGCTTCCTGGGTGGGGTGACCATACTGCTGTTAATTCTGATAGTTGTTCATGGGGCGGCTTCAACATTCTCTTAAGAAACGCCCCCACCTCTCGCAGTTCCAACAAGCCCCTGGTCGTCCTCCTCCTCTTGAAACTTGTCCTCCATACCCTCCGTACCCGTACCCGCCCCCTCTGGACCCTCTCTACCCACCTCTTCCTCCATGGGCGCTCCTTACTTGCCATTGTGGCCCTCCCTATTGTTCTTCACCATTCCACTGCTCCTGTCCATTTCCTGCCCAGTTTGCTGCCATCCTGGCTTGTATTGCTATAGGCCCATCCTCCTCCTCTCGTTTTCTGTCTACAGGAAGGGCGGCTACTGCTGCTGTGGCCTTCACTAATTTTGTTTGAATTAATTTAGCCAACCTCTCTTGGGCTGTTTCCCTTTGCCTTTCTTTAATTATTTTGCAATGATGTACTATAATAGCGTAAAATGAAGGCCTTGCATCCTCCTCCTCTCCCATTGTCCACTGCATTACAGACTGTAAATCTGGTGTATCTGGAAAAGTGTCTCTTAGTGCATCCCATACTCTTGCTCTTACTGTATTAAAGGATGCCCCATCATGGCGATCACAGTCTAGTGTTATTCCAGGGAAACTGGCCTTTTCCCACATCCTGTTTGCTTGGTCACCTACTGCTGACACTAATAAACCTTTGACATCACCTACTGCCAAGGGAACCCCAGCAGTGTTTTTCTCAAATGCGTATATCCACTTACTTGCCCCTCCTGAAAACGGGGGTAACAGTTTTAACAAATTAGCCTTGTCCATTTGCGCCCAGGGTATATAATTGGGTCTTCCCCCCTCTGTGTATCAATGGTAACTGTAACTTGTTTCTTGCTACCTTCCCTGTACTTACCTTTGCTCCCTTTTTGCCGAACACTGCCATTCGTCCCATCCTATTCCTCAGCCTTCCATTCCATTCTTCCTCCATTACCCTCCCCACGGGAGTCTGTTCTACTCCTGTTGACACCCCACCTGTTGCACACCCCAGTCTCCTCTCTTCTTCTTCTTGCTCTTCTATATCGCACCAATATTCTTCCTCTCTATCTGATGCCATGCCCCCTCCTTCAGCACCCCCCTCACTTGCTGCTTGATCTATTTCTATTATTCTTGTTGGTGTATCATTAATTCGGAACAATATTTCTCCCTTCTTCCACCCCTTCTTGACCTCTCATGTGGTTGTGACATCTGCATTCTGTTCTACCCTGGAGGTACCGTAGCCTCCTTGTTCGCATATATCTCTCAATCGTGATAGTTCTGTCCGGGCCATTGTTAATCGTGAGTCTAAATCTTGTGTGAACATTTCGATATCTATTGCCGGGGTACTTACTTGTCCACCTGCTCTTGGACACTCATATGGGGGAGGTGCTGTGGGTTGGGGTGTGGAGGGGGATGTCGGCTTTGACACGTACACTGGGTCACTATACCCTTCAGCTGGTACTGACTTTGGTAAGAGGGGATATAGTCGTGCGATTTCTATTTTGCCCTCCTTTTCTTCCCCCTCGTTCTCACTACTATTTGCTGCCAGGGTAGATGTGATCTGTTCCTTGCTCTGTTCCTTTCCTTTGCTTGGAGGTACTTCCTCAAAGAGCCTCCATAAATCTAATATTTCTCGTCTATTGTGCAATTGTTTGACTTTATACTCCACAAACAAACAGGTGGCTACCATGTCTAGGATGTTCTTGTCGAACGGTCCTCCTTTGGTCCATACCTGGGGTAGGCCTTACCCTTTTAACTCTGTGATCCATTGATCATGGTATTTTGTGATTCTATCTGCGTATCCTGGCAAACTTTTACAGATGTGTGACAACAGTGTTTCTGCACCCATTCTGTCTTAACAATTCCTTCCCCACCTTGTGAGTTTGTACAACAATAATGCAATTTACAATACTTCAATACCTTACGTCTTCGTATGTCACTTCCGTGACACTGTATTGGGTACTCTCCAACTTGTCACACTTACTATGACAGAAGGTGTAAAAAACAATCATGCAACACTGCCTTTTGTCACAGCTTGTCCGTGTACACTATGCGCAACAAACACAACGAGCCAATTACATAACAACCATTAAACATATCACATGTAACATTTAACATAAATCCTCCCTACCTGTCCCCTTTACCCTTGCAATGTCTTCCCTTAATATGTTTGGCCGTTCCCTATCTTGATCTCTCACGCATCACCACCCCTACCCATAGAAGAAAATAATGAAGCGTTTCAAAATTTTACGCCAAGCTCCTCATACAAGACTCCTACTGATTCCACTTATTTTCCTCATTATATCCAGCACTAATCGAGATAGCACTATGCGGTACCACCTTCCACCCCCTTGCGAAGCTAGGTTCCCATACACCTTTTACACCTTTTACACCTTTTACACCTTTTACACCTTTTAATCTCCTTAACTTGTCTTAATGGCCATATGCAGAAAGAAAAAGAAAACAGATTAAGCCCACGAGATCTCCCTTTACGATATTAACATTTACTCTCCTCTGGTTCCCCTTCACTTCATATGACTCCATGCACTACATCTGCATTCCTCCCCTAGCTTCTTTTAGTGTCGCTCGCACTTGATACTCACGTGTCTGTCTTGATCTGAGACCCTCCGGACCCGGTCTGTCAAGGCGCTGCCCCACACTCAATGGCCGCACCCTGCTCAGGCGAGGGGTACAGTGGGTTTTTGGAAAGCCGGGACCCATACCCTCTCGCCCTACTGCGTGCGCATGTCTAGGTGTACCGGTTGCCGTAGGCGGGCAGCTCTTTTGCAGGGGGCGCGCCCTGGGTCTCTTCTGTGGCCGGGGGCGTCTCGTGCCAGAAGGAACAAAAAGAACGCAATTGCGTCGGGGTCACCAAATGAAAGTGAGCATCCCCCAAAAATGCAATGATAACTCCCCAATGAGAGCCAATAATGGACACACCCCAGGAGGGAATGAGACCAAGACCAAGTGCGGGTGAGAATAAAAGTAAAGTTTATCTAAAGTCAAACTAGGGCAAGCAGAGAACTCTGCAAACTCCGAGAGCGCTCTGCCCAAACATCAGAAAATGCACTTTATTTTACAAAATCACGTCATCTATGACGTGTGCTATAGGGGATACATTGAGTTACGGTCATTGGACGAAGGGGACAGGACTGTACCCATGCTGTAGGGGTGGTGCTCCTGGATTGGCTGGCATAGAACTGGTTACTTCATGGAGCAAGTGGGTCAGCTGGGCTCATCTGGGTGGGGTGCAGGGTCAGGTGATGTCCAAATCGTGAAGATATATACTTAACATTTGCCCTTGTGGCCACACATACCTTGAACATTATTTTTTACATTTTGGCATACAAGAATTATATCACTGGACGTTTGACCTGGACAATAAAAGTGAGACTACATGGGACCAGGTACCTAATCTATTCACAATATTACGTTGACACATTCATCAAACATTCTCTTAGATCCCATGAACGAATGGTTTATTGTTTGTTATTGTGAAGGGAATATATTGCCACACATGGGATTAGGGGTCTGGGGCGAGCTGGGGTGGTACACCGTTGAGGGGCATGCAACTATTACATCAAAGGGCTTTGGGGTGAAGGGCTTATTGCCTATTATTCTTTAAAGAGAGTCTGTGGTTGTGAGGCGGGTTTGTGGAGACATCGTATAGCAGGTGGCAGGGGGGTAGATGCTTGGGGCGGGCTCAGCGGAAGGGTGAGAGGTTACATTTGTTGCATTAAGGCATCAGTAAGTCAAGGGCCTTTGGCCATCAACCCGGCATCAGTGGGAGAATGGTGGGGGCTGATTGTGCAGCGCTGCTAGAGGGGGGAGAGAAGGCCCTGAGGCTTGTTAAGTTTGATCCAGTTTGATTACTGGGATTATGCGTGAATCATTAGATCGAGGTAAAGACAAGTTATTGCCACTTCACTTACAACAAATAATAAGCAAGCTCTGATTACATTCTAGGCTATGCCTTTGCATTTACCATGATCATCGTGCTGCAGAATGCCTCTATTTACATTAGCCTCATGGCCTCGCCGTTTGTATTGTACACATGAGAATCTTATACCATTTGAACACAGTTGCGAGTATACATAATATTGAAAAACCAGTGAGCATGCGGACCATACATTTAGCATCATATCGGACGAGTCACTTAGCATATCATGCATTGGCGAGGGTCTTTGGTAGGGAACGATGTGTAACCAACAATGTAGGACCCAGACATATGGATCATAATTTTATGTTCATTGCAATTTGATTTAGACATGTTAATAAATGATTGTCCTGTTGCATCTCATAGAACCACAAAAGGGGATTTATAACCTTTACATAGGGGATCAGCAGTGTGGGTGAAACAGGGTGATACACAGTCATGGGTACGTATCTGTTACATCAAAAGAGGTGTGAGGTTGGGGGGTCATCCACAGTATATTTCTTAAATGCAGGGCCTGCAAGAGATGATACATGTTTGTGGAGACAAATTGTTTTTTCCAGACCCAAGCTCTTACCCGGTCATTCACAGGTCCGTGAGCCTCCCTACAGTGTTTGACTTGTAGCTTGTTCGCGCCTACTCTCCCGTGAGAACAGGACTGCTGCAGGGACACAGAGGGGAGGAGGTGGGGAAAATAACTAGTTCACTGTGTGCGATTTCAAGGGAGAACTGCAGCCATGCAGGCGGGCTCTGCTATGGGGCCTGCTTTAGCATGTACAAAATGGAGTCAGGATTCGGTACAAAATGGAGTCAGTATTCGGCCCTCTGATTGAGCTTTGTATCCATATGTGTCGTTCCGCGGCTGTCCGGCACCTCTGGCCATAGGCGCATGGGCAGCCGTAGGACGAGCATAGTGTGCAGGAGGGTGGGAATGGAGAGGAGGGGGACCAGAAGACCTTTCCTCCCATACACCTTTCCGTCCACACATCCAGTAAAGCGAGCCTATCCGCCTTCTCTAGTAATTCTTTTGAGGGTTTAACCTGTTTACCCTGGCCCTTCTTACTCCTATCCTTAACTGTGTCCCAAGCCAAATTAAATTCCCCTCACAGAACTACAGGGCCTTTAGCAAATTTCACCAACGATTTTCGAATACAGGCATCTTGTCCTGTGTTAGGTGCATAGATTGTGGCCACTGTATATCGCTCCCACTCCCCCTTTAAGTTCATCGCTAAATATCTCCCCTTGGCATTCCTCTCAGTGTCCGTAACTATGAGATCAAACTTTTTCCGAAGGGCCAACAACGCTCGCCCCTTTTTGCTTTTATCAGTAGCATGATACAATTGGAGGTACCTGTCCCGGGTCCCGGGTCTGCACACGAATCCCTTGCAATGTTATTATATCGGGAGCCTCCCTCCAGATATATCTTTCCAACTTTTTCTTCTTCATAGGGGAGTTTATCCCATTAATGTCCAAGGAGATTACAGTGAGTTTATAATGCGTATCCATTGCCAACGGGGAACAACAATATCGTGCCACCTCACAGGATCGTGATCCGATGTCCTCCCCCCACCTTTCCCCCTGACCTCTTCACCCCTTTCCCCTTTGCGTCCCTTCCCCCCAGACCTCCTTCACTGAGAGAGCTCAACCAGCCGTTAGCACCCCGATTTGTCCTCTCGAGAGTTGAGGCCCTTACTAAACCCAGTGTGTACTCCTGCGGGTTCTCCCAAACCCATTGCAGATTCCACCACTCCCCTCGGGACCTGTCATGTTGATCCCATTGTTCGCCCTCCCCAGGCTTACAAATCGGTTAGCCCCTTGTACCTCTTTGTCACTTTCAATGTCTCATGTCCGTTGCAGGAAGAGTCCCCCATTCCTGCCCTTCTCAATGTGCTGGGCCTTTCTATTGTGGTTGATAACCTCCCTTCTTGTTTCTTTTTGGTTTCGGCATGGACCATTCCCAACTCTTAAGTGTGCACAAACCTTTTGCTTTAGGGATCCTTACTTCCTGATCTTGCTGCTCGATTCCCAGCACTCTTGGTCCTTCTTCAAGAGATGATATATCCGATACTGCTTCCCTTGCCACCAGACCAAATGGGAACGTCCAGTGATACTGAATATCCTTATCTTGAAGTACCCTCAGGGCCGGGGCCATTTTTCTCCTTTTAGACAATGTTATCTGGGATAGATCCTGGAACAGCATTATTTCCGCCCCATTAGAAGTTATTTGTTTCGCCTTCCTTGAGGTCTGCAATATCTTTTCCTTTGTCTTGTAATCCTGCAGTGCACCCAGGACGTCCCTCGACCTAGCCGCTGGTTCCGTTCTTCGGGGCCCAACCCTATGGATTCTGTCAATCTTCACTTTCGGCTGTTCTTCCAGTTCTAATAGGCCATTGAAGATGCATTTGACCGCTGTTTCAAGGTCCTTATCTGGGACTTACTCTGGCAAGTTTTTATTTGAATATTAACTCTCCTTGACCTGTTTTCTAAATCTTCCGCCTGGAATTCAAGGGTGTGGGTCGCAATTGCCAGTTGTTACACCAAAATGCCAGTCTTCCTTGAGTCCTCTGTCAGTTCTTGAATGGCTTTCTCATTGGTGTCAACCTGCATTTCTGTCCCCAAAGTCCGTAAAGTATTGTTTAATTAGTGACTGCGTTACTGGTTGATCTTGTCCCTCTTCTGTTTGGGGGCCTCCTTGCTCCGTGTGTTCCTGGCTCTGCTGTGCTCCTAGCGGTGAGTTGCCTTCTTTGCTCCACATCTTTTGCAAATTACTTTCCTGGGATTTCTTGGTGCCCTTCGAGGATGATAGAGCCTCATTTCCCTTGTTTTTAGACATTTTGTTTCTCTGCCCTTCTTCTTGCTTCTGTCTTCCCATGCCAGCGCCTGGTTTCATTCTCCTTCACTTTCTCTCCCGTCTCTCTTCCTTTACTATATTGGGCAACTTCCAAAGTGTCTCCTTTATTATCCTTTCACCAGGAGACTAGCAAGCCCCCTCTGTTCTTCTTGGGTCAAGAACATATGACTTGTTGATAGCTCTTGAGAGCTTGCTCTTTCGGGTTTTCCTTCCCAAGGAGAGACTCTTTTGAAATAGTGGGCGTGTAATTAGCCTTTCCTCCTTAAGGAAGTATGCTCCTCCAGTCCTTGATATGACCCAGCTTGATGGGAAGGGGTCTGAATCCGTTTTGAGTTTGGTACAGCCCTTCATACCGGCCCTGGCTCCCCTGCCTCCTATTTTCCTCGCATGCGGCGGTCTGCTTCCCTCCTCTAATTCACTCTCCTTCTCACCTCCATGTTCCATTCTGTTCGATGCCTAAGGTGCGCTCTCATCCGCTCCGGTTTCCTGGTTGGGGTGGGATGTTCCTTATCCCCTAGGTAGCTGCACTGCATGAATTTTTCGTTTCAATCCAAATGACTCCCAGTTATTGTATATCTAGAGGTTCATACTCTATCACAACATATAACCTGGTTTCAAGATGGCCGATCTTTTCTGCCTAATTGCTTATTAGTCCCTCTTCTTTATCTATAACTCTAGTCCTCTATTTATCTCCATGGTCACATGCTGTTTCCATGGTTCGTGAACAACAAACCGCTCGGCTGGACAGACCCTGTTCAGGATTGTCCCCCCACGCTCTAGGTAAGCACGAATGCATTGGCATTTGTCTATCTAGGGACCAGGGATAAAGTTCCTTAGTCTCATTATTCTTTTTTCTTTACACTTTCTTTAGTTGATACTCTACCTAATCCATTACTGCTGGATTCTTCAGCTGTTGACTGGCTGCACTCTCTTAACATCAGCTTCACATCAGCTTCAAGAATTGTGCCATGTGCACATACATCCTTATCGTGGTAATTTTTTACATTTCAGTTTGCCTTTATTAAACATCACGTTATGTTTTCACTACTCCATATCAGATTGCAGAGTATTTTATACTAATCAGGACTCCATTCCTGTTCAGCTTGTTTATTTGCGTGACAGAACTCCCGCATTCTGAGGCACTGCTGCAGCGACAGCGGGATATTTGGGGTCCACCCTTTACGTGGGTTCCTCTTTTGACTATTTACCGTCATCCACATTTTGGTTAGGTATGTTATTAGTTTTTTTCATACTAATGTCCGTTTCTTTTGAACATTGAACTTGACACTGATCAGGCTCTGTTATTTACAGATTTCTAGTATCCTTTTGGGAATTGGCCGTGTCTCTAGGAACTAACTGTTATACAAAGACAGTCTGTCTACTTATTTTTCCTGCACCGTCGGATTCTTTGTTTCCGGCACTTTCCACTCACAAAGGTAACGACTTTCGCATTACTTCCCCACTAGATCGATTGAGTTTAGGAACTACTAACTTTTTTTCCCTTATATTCCCTTTAGCTTATGTTTCACCATTCACTTGACAAGTCCCATTAGAGGGATCATTCCACGGAACTATAATATGATGTACATTTTACTGTCTATTTTACAAGAAGGGGTGTATTAATTGACCTTCAGTTTCTCTCTCAAACATGGACCACATAATTCACCTTATAATGTTGCATGTATTACAACGCATATTATGACATGTTACAACAAATGTCACTAAATTTTCTAAATTGTAAAATTGAATATGTTAGGAATTGTGTCTACAATATTTTCTTTACTGAATTTGTGTTTTTCTTTTTACGTTAAGAGTCCAAGTTTGGCCTTTTGAAGAAGAGGAGAGCTTCCTCGAAATGCGTCGTCATTTAATTTGGACTCCATTTTTTCTCAATTTGAGCTTCATCTATTGATTCCATTTTATTTCTATGCACTGTAAATAATCTGTCTCTAAACTATAATTCTTGTTGAAAATAATATAGCTTGGCTATAAATATATATTTTTTATCTCACACTTCTGTGACCATATTTGTTAGAAACAAAAATATGTACAATGTGTATAACTCAATTTAAACAACTGTATTGGATTAATCCAAACATTTGAAAGTGTGCAGGGGACGGGAGGGTTCCCAAGTTGAATCCTCTTTCTTTTTACTGTTTATTGTCGGGGTCTTGTGCCATGACCCCAGTTCCTCCCCCGCACCTAAAAATTATTTAAAATAATCCTCGAATTTCTTTACTAAACTTACTTACCATAGGTGTGCACTTCTATCTAAACCCTTGGCGATGTTCCTTATCCCCCTCACTGTAGGCTATTGCTCTGCCTAGTTTACCCGTAGCGTTTCTGTCCCCTGTCCGCGGCTCCTTAACCTCTCCGCTTGCCACTGGGTCTTTAGCAATCTGAGGGATATAACCCGCTGGATCTCTCCCTCTGATCTTCCGCCTTTTGTGCAGTTTCAGTTTCGGTGACTGCTTCACCTTCTTCTCTCTTTTCTTTTCCCTGTCGGGTCTCTGGTGTTTTTCACTAAGAGGTCCCTGGTTCCCCTCGCTCGTCTCCGACTTTTCATTGGCGGTCCTGCCTGCTGATGGCCAAGCCGATTTCCCTCAATCACGGTCATCACGCCGTTACTTCTGGCAGGGGGGGGGATATTTTAGCCCCCACCAACTCTTCCTCTCCGACAGATGCCTAGGGAGGGCGTAATTCCTCACTTAATGTAACTTGCAGTCCCCGAGGTTCGGGAGAGCATCGCTTACGGTGCTCTACTACTGGCGCCATCCTGGAATCTCTCGTCACATATATTTTGATAGTATGCCTCCTGTTGCAGAATTTCAGCAAAGCATGGAAATAGCCTATTGTTGTTATTTGTGTACTTTCAAACCGCCCAGGATTTGTTGACTTGTGTAAGCATGCTTTCATTCCTTATTTATCTTAATCCCTTCATTTATTTACCATGACAATGAAGTAAAGTGAGCAGCTGTCGTCCATCATAGAAACTGGTATTCCTGCTAGTTGCGATATGCAGCTGGGACACTTAATTTCTGCTAGCTCTGGCTATTCTCTGCATCATCATTACTCGTTTTTCATCTGCTATGTTGTTCTCCTGCACATATGCTTTTTTATTTCTTTCTGCGACAAACTGTAGCGAAATGGCCTTTGAAGCCATACCTTGAACAAGTTTGATTTAGTGCAGGACAAAAACGTGAACTAGCATAATGTCCAATTCTTCCATTCTTGGATCGCCACATTGTTGGTTTATTATTTGATCTCGAAAATATTTGTCGGATGTGATACCAGCACGACAATGCCAGCTTGCAAAGTGCTGCGACATATTCCTCCGTACTCAATTTCTGTCTTTGTTTTCTTTCATAAATATTAAACTTGTTGTTAGGCACGTTTGTCTTTGGTTTTTAGTAGGAACCTAGTTTCTTTAATGCGGCCTCATATATATCCATGTCACCTGCTCCTGCAGATTGTATTTGGGGAATTTCCCTAAACTTTCTTTTACCTTCTGGACGCAGGGCATGAAGTATGATATTTTACTTTTTCTCGGCTGTCATTCATTTGTGCTCTACTGCACCAAGATAGTTCCCCAATATTCTTTCAATCCAACCAAGAGAGGACTGGTTCCCCTGGATTCAGAAGAAAACACGCTGGTAGATGCACAATGAGAGCCTGCATGATGATCACTGTTTTAAGAATCTTCCTTCTTTTCTTCTCAAACTCATTTTCTAACACAGGAGACACAATTTCAAGTTGCACGTTACTAGCCAGGCATACAATGTCACTTGCCACCTTAATTCTACACATACAGCACACCATTTCTTACTAGCTAAGAGTCAATTATCACTAGCCAATGACTAGTTCCAAGTGTAAAATGTAAGCCCTGCTGTAACCTCTGCATTCTGAATGGCTGTCCTCTTTATTTATTACTAAGCTGAGCTTTTAAATTATCCTTCTCAGTTATTTTTTTCTCTGTACACCCTCACAGTCTGGGTTTGCTTGTGGCACACCAGCAGTTCTCTGCCTTCTGTGCTCCTTTGTTTACCTATAACCCGGCAACCTGCTTGTGTTAGGCATCTCTCAGGGTGCACGTCTCGGAAGTTGTTTCGCTCACGGCAGCAGGCCGCAGAGCTCCGCTATTCCCTTTTCTTTTTGTTTCATCGTCACCTGCTGTGATAGTGTGTAGACCATCAAGATGAGACACTTCATCTTCTCATGGGATTTCACACATTGTTCAGGGCTCAAAATTGAGTGGTGCTGGGAGTTATTTAGCTCCTGCTTGTAGCCTAGAAGATCCTGGTTAGCTTGACACCAACAGCTACCAAGAGCTACTTTTGGCTCCCTAAGCCAAATGCTGCCAAGCAGACACAACTATGTGACTTTAACTCTGTGCATTTGGGACAATCTATAAATAAGCATCAGGTCACATCTATGTGACATTTAAAGCATAAGGGCTCATTAATAGTGGAGAAAATCAGAAGTTTACATCTTATGTGGAAGTTAGCTTTGCAGAACGCTGTGTATTAGCACCTCGCTCCATCGTGTTAGCTCCTGGACACTGGTTAATGCTGGATTCCCAGGAGCTGCTTTTAGCTCCCGCATACCCAATCTAAATTCCGATCCCTATTGTTTGATATATGTCAGCCTTGTTGTAGCAGCAGATTTATTGATAGGGTGCAGTGCCCAGCATGTGTCTCGGTTGAATATGTTGTGACCAATTGGCCTCTCTCTACCAAATGAAAGTTCATAGTTCAAACTGCAAAAGATTCAACAAAACCATAATAGATTGGCAATATAGGTGCATTCTCCCTCCCTCCATATATTAATGCATCTGCACTCGTAAGTTGGATAAAAATCTGAGTTACCATCTATTGCCATGTCGGGAAAGGGGTAGGTCAGGAAAGTGGTAGGTCCTTAGGCAGCTCTCCTTAGGTTATCCGATACTTCCAGAACAATTTTCGTGAGCTGGTTCTAAGGGTGCAGAAGTAAGGCTCGGACACAATGGTGGCATATTTTTGTGTACAAACATTTATTAATCAAGAAAGGGTTGGACAATTGCCGCTTTCCATAAAGCTAAGAAAGGATTCCCAGACTCAAAGAAAACAAGTGAAATTGTCAGCATGTCCAAAACTAAAAGGTCTGTCACTGTCGTGTCTCAAAAGCCTACCTCTGTCCTTAACACACATAACTTAAATCAAGTGTTCAGGGATGATCTCTTCCCAAAGTAAAATGTTCATAGTAGCTCCAACCAATAGAAAAGTTTCCTGTCTTGGGTAATCCAAAAGTGATGAAATAAACACATTTCACAAATGTAACACTCCAAGGCTAGGATTGTGCTCCTTTCCCATATAATTCTTCTTGTTCTACTTTCCTTCCTTTTGGGCTCTTGAGCCTTGTATCGTCTTTGGTAAAAGTCACTGGCAATTCACAAGCATATGCTTATTGGATTCACAGTTCTTTATACCACCAACTCGACACACACTCCTTACCAAGCGTAGGATTCCTTCTAAGTCCTTTTTAGTTCCCGGGTTCTTGACAGACTTATTCTCAGACTCTCATTAATTAGTCTTCTTCAGTTCCAGGGTTCTTCACTCTTATTCTCAAGCTCTCATGTCGGTGCGGGTCCCAGACATGCAATATTATGAACGGCTTGGTTTACTCTCCTGGCACGGATGGGCTCTCCTTCTCTCACTGGGTTCCAGACCCTCTTATTCTTCGTTCCATTAGACTTTTGTCTCTCATATGGGTGCAGGTCCCAGATCCGTAATGTAGCATTGCATCCGCTTGGTTTACTGCCCTGACAATCATACAACTCTTCCTTGTTTGCTTCTTTTACAATCAGGGTCTCTTATTTTCGGCTTCTCATTGTCATGACCCTTAACCCTGGCCCTCACTGGCAAGTCAGCCTTCCAGTTAGGGCCAGGTCAAAGGCCTTAAAACCTTATCTAAGACATTCTTGGAGTCAATCCTGGCGCCTTTGGCGCCACGCTCATAACCATCATGAAGACCAACATTAGAATGGGACTATTTACTTGGGACTATTTAACTTGGGGGCGGGGGGTTCAGCCAACATGGAGCACACACATAGCTCAGTTACAAGGAACTGAGCTATGCGGTCTAGTCTTTTGGGTGTGGCAGGCCTGGGACTACTTTCCCTAGACTACTTTGGGTGTGGCAGGCCTGGGACTATTTTACCTGGACTACTTTACCTGAGACTATTTAAACCACACCCAAACAGCAGAACACGCTTTGTGTTATTCTGCTGTGGGCAGCATAACGCTCTCTGTGTCCAGTTCTTGATGCCAGCTTACCTGAAACCAAGGACCTGCAGAGAGAGAAAGAACACTACGAAACTTACCTGGAATAGTATCCTATCTTCAATCCATCGCCGACTTCAGTTCCACTCACCTGAAGGTACAAACCATCATCTGGCACCACATGCATCCTGGAATACCATAACCTGGAAAGAGGAGGAAGAAAGACTGCATTAATAAGCATTTACTCACGTTTCCTCCTGAGCGAAGAAAGCCACACAATTCTTACCTGGGTAGTCATCTCCTGGTCAGTATCATTGCTGGAACATCACGGCACTCGGCGAGGAACATCGCGACCTGCAAGGAGAGAAAAGACACAGGTTAGCAATATAAAAGGCGAAACAGCGCCGCGCATCGCGCATTACTCACCGAACAGCATCGCGCACACCACGCTTTCGCCTACCGGCCCATGCTCATCTTCAAACTGCATGACAACACCAAAATACCTTTCCATACCTAAAAGGAAAGAAGCAAGACATTATTATTCGAACTAAGAGGAACATAAGAACTGTATATAAAGACTGTAAAGCAGCAAACCTACGAAGTCGCAGCAGGCCTGGATTCCCACAAGGGGCTTGCACCAGTGAAGTAACTTGGTCGCTGCTCGCCCCCCCACATCTACGCGCCCCTGCCACGAGGAGCAGGACAGAAAATCCACCTTTTACAATATTAAGGATAGGAGAAGGCCCAAGGGGGAGGAAGGAGTTGAGGCCAAGGGAGGTGGGAAAACAAATACAATCTGGTATTAAATCCAGCTCTCCTATATTGCAGACCCATCTTTAACCAGAGGCCTTACCAAGGGACCGGGAGAGGGTTCAAGAGTGCAAATCATCCAACCAGGGCTGTTTGGTCCAGTCCCGGTGGATACCAGGTGAGCATAACACTCATATGGGTGCGGGTCCTAGACTCGTAATTCAATATTTTAGCTCTGTGGTTCACTCTCCTGCCACACATACGATTCCTCTTTGTCTATCTTGGTTATTCTCTGGTTCCCAGACCTGCTTATACTTTGACTTTCATATGGGTGCGGGTCCCAGACCTGCAATAACTTCTCTGGGTACCAGACACTCTCATTCCAGCTTCTGCTTTCACCCCCTTGCTCTAGCACCTCTCGGGTAACCCGCGTATCTGTCTCTTCCATGCTGGTACCAGCGTTTCCCTAGCAGCTGCATCCCTTCTTAAGTCTCTGGTAGCGTTCGGGTAACCTTCAGGATCAGTAGCAGCTCTGCAGTCCTCTCGAGTCTTCCTGGCTGCACGTCCTCTCCTGCGCTTTGTTGAGGCCGAGGTACCCAGAGGTTCGACTCAGCACTAGCCAGAGTAGTCTTTCCGTCCAGGACCTCGTTCAGGTTCTCCTCATTTATTCACAGCTTCCCTTTCGGCTCCCGTCTGCTCGCCCGAGGCACAGGTCCCGCAGTTCCTCCTCAGAGGATAGGTCTCAACCAGTGTTGCAGCTAAGTTGCCTTTAAACTCCTGCAATGAATGGTTGTACTGCTTTGGGACAATTGCATACTGTGAGAAGCTTGAGCGCGTACTCTGGTTCCCTAGAGTAATCCTCTGACTTCCTGTCATCTCATACTTCACAGTACCTATTTTAAAACCATATGGGACATACTTTGTGTCTTCTAGTATTTTAGTCTTGTCAAGTATATTAGGTTGACTGCCTTGACAGCAGAACCCATTGGCTCTATCTATAGAGGGAGGAGTAGGATTTGGCAAAGGAGAAAGGGTTGGGTATATTGAAGCAGGGGTATACCGCGTTCTCTGAGAATGGTCATCCCCAATCCCATGAGGGGCTTCCTTCTCCATGGGATCCTCCCTCTGTGCACCACCCCCAGGGAGATTATTTTACTGTGGACTCACATCCATGGCCCCATGGGAAAGGTCTCCCCCAGGGGAGAAGAGACGACATCCTCAGATTCGTCACAGGGTTAACAGTGCTGAGCAAGGCTCACAACAAAACCTTGGCATTGTAGTAGGCTTTAAAGTTTCCCACTCCTGAGCCAAACGTGTACTCACTTTATTAGAAATGTTTGCAGAAAAGGGGTGCCAGACTCCCTGCCTAAAAGGACTGACATCTATCCAGCCTCTCCCCATTCTGACAATGCCCCCACGTAGATGTGTGTTTTTCCTTCCGACACCTTTGACTTCACTCCTCATTTCTGCACTCCTATAATCTACCTCTGGGTGTACATGCACATAAGCTATCACAAATGCTGTTCTTCCTTTAACCTGACCACCTCCATCTGTCACACGTTTGTTTTATTTGTTCCCATTTTCACCAACTTCCCTATTCCTTTCCTCCTCGGACTACAGTCTGGATACCCTGGGCCAGATTTAATACACCAACCTCCAGACAAGCCTCAGTGCTTTGAAGCCATTATGGCTGTGATTTTATTCACTTAGCAGCAATGGCAGTATACCATAATTGCTAATTTAACAATGTAAAAATGCCTTCTTCCAAATTGTGGGATGACAATTAAAGGGCCACATATATCTACTTGTAAGGAAGGCATGGTTATCAGAAGTACGACAGACACAAGGAGTACAGTCCAAGGGTGTTTATTGAACAGTATAGGGTGAGAAAAACACGTAATCTAAACCAAAATCTAAGATGGGAGCAAGCTACGACCATCAAAGTAAAGAAAATTCGGTCCTAGTGGTGTTGTGTCAAAGCAAAATGGCCTATACTAATAAGCCTATTGCCAAATCCTTACTCTATTTAACAAAAGAGTGTGGGACCCAGCTTTCAAAACATAGATGAACAAAAAGTTCACGTCTGGCTCCCTCGACTTCTCGTACTTCTCAAAGCAACAAGTTAAAGTAGGTCTCCTCAGTCGGGCTCGGACCTTTCAAACACTGCAATTGCAGAGGTTCCTTTCCCCAAGTTTAATTTGCATCCTTTAGATGTTCCTTTCCCCTAACTTATCACACTTCCAGTCTCCCTCAGTCAGGCTCTCACCTTTTCCTGATGTTGAAGACTTTCAAATATGCGTGGCTTTTGCTATCGACCTCCGCAGGACCACTTCGACTTTACCTTTAACTCGCACTCTTGTGCTATTTGCCCCAGTGTCTCTTGGTCTGGGTAGTTCAATGTCATAAGCACAAAAGTTCAACATTCACCTTTTTACCCCACCCCCCTTTTTCCAGGGGTTAATTTTGATCACTTTTATAGTTCATTTACTTTATCAGTTTATAATAGACTTTCACAGAGACTTTTGAATGGGCTACTTGCTTTCGCCGGACCACTCCGCTACTCGGTATCGCTTGTTTCACAGCTTGCAGTAATTCAAAGGTCACCACAGGCCTGCCTTCCTTCGCGTCTCATCTACACGCGTGTAGTCTTCAATTGTGCGATATACTGTTCCAACTTCAATCTTTGACTAACACACCCCGCTCTTTCATGTTGCTCGTCAACTCACCGGCTGTGTGCATTCCTTTCTTGTCTTCGCAGTTTTAATTTACGAGTCAGGGTTAATACCACAGGCTTGGCCTCGCCTCCCCATCGCTGCCGTTCACCCAAGAGGGCCGCTGGCATCCTTGAAATACAATGCAGTCTTCTTGTGTTGGATTTGGCCTTCTCCACGTGTCTTTCACAGCTATTTGGAAGCAACAACCTCCTGCAGGGAACTCATGGGGTTCTCCACCCTTTGCTCTGTCCATCGCTCTGCTCCAATAGGTTCGCCCTCGCCCCGGAAGTTCTGCTCATGCTCGTGTTCCACCTTGCTCAGAGTGTGTCTCTATGTTCCGCCGTTTATTTGTGTGGCGAGAGCTAATTGGTATCGGATGTATGTACTTAAATTCAAGTGCCTGACTTTGCCAGACCCGATTAGCGGGACATGTCCAATGAGATATGTATGGGTTAGCCTCTTTACTCTCAATCACCCTCGTCCTCGCCCCAGTGTTTGAGTTGGGACATTGTATACAGGAAAGAGGGGAATGCTGCGTCTCACCATCGGTAGCCCCACTCCCCGAAGATCCCTCAGCCAGCTGATCCTCCCGTTCTGGTCCACCCCCAGGGTCTGGATCCAAAGGCAATGGCCATGCCCTGGCTATATGAGAGAGAGATCCCTGGGGACTAGTAGGTGAGACACCCTTGGGTTTCTCATAGGTTGCACCACTATATGAAAACATAAACAGGAAAACCACCAACCCTTGTAAGACTCTTGCCGTGCTTGGAACCAAGCTGAGATCCTCGTTCTGATGTCTTCTGATTTCTACCCCTGCTCGGACATAACTTAGTTCTGAACAGGAACCCGCTTTGTAGCGGTACAGTCTTTTGGTCTCTGTTATGCCTGTGCCATCCAATCATAGGCGTCAGTGGCTCCTCGCTTTATACAGCAATGGTCATGGTTGTGGTGCTTTCCTGTTTTGGATGCACTATGCTCTTATGAAAAATCCGAAAATATTAATTCAGCATGCAGTCAATTCTTGGTTATTTTTAGCATCACTCACATTTTTTCAATTTCTTCATCATGTTCATTCCATAGATCTGAAAGAACTACTTCTAGCCCGGCCCTTAACTAGAGCTGGAGGTCTATTCTTGCCTAAGCAGAGTATACTGTAGTCTGGGAAAACACAAGAAACTTTATTTCATGGATAATTAATCCCCATCATAGCAAACATTTCCACAACAATTCTTTTTATTGTTCTCTGCCACTCACGATCATCTAATAAAACAGCGAACATTCCATATGCATTCACATGTAGCACTTTTGAGGGACTTCTTCAGCAGCAGCACCAACAACAGGAGAACATAATTACGGTGGTTACTACAGTAACTGTACACACAGCGCCCACATATATTGTCGTGATTGCATAATGACTTGGTGACGAAACATGGGATATCTTTTGGAGTACAGAGGTACATTGAAAACATTTCTTTCAGTGTCTTGTCAGACAAATATTTCCTTTTCAAAGGGATTGTGTCCTCCGACGTATTCCTTATCTTAGATATCTCCTTCCAGCTCTGCTGGCCTCGGAAAATTTTTCTCTAGAGGGCGCTGCGCGTCGACATCCGCCGAGTCGATGTCCCTCGACAGCCGCCGTATCGACGTCATCCTGCCTATAAAGGCCACGCGCAGCGTCCGTTGCTCAGTTCCGTTTTTCCGCGCTTACTCAGTGCCTCGGAATACCGTTGCTCAGTTTCGTAGACAATTTATCCTATTTACCTTGAGATATTCGATCCGTACTCAATGGCTTCCTCGTCGGAACCGACGACCCCTCGGTCCGGCTTCACAAAATGCCGAGATTGTGGGAAAAAGATGTCGCTGACTGACCCTCACAGAGTTTGTCTGTGGTGTTTGGGAGCTGAACACCATTGTTCGGAGTGCGAGGACTGTATGTCCATGACAGCTAAGGCCCTGAAGGAGCGTAGGGGGAAGCTGGAGAAAGGTAAGACTTCAAAAGCTTCTTCTTCCTCGACGAAGTCGAGACATTCGTCTCCTCGTCACCATTCGCGCTCCAGATCTCGGAGTGGGTCCCATCACTCCTCGAGATCGAAGCACTCGAAGAGGAGACGTCGAAGATCCCCTTCTCCGTCCTCCTCTTCCTCTGTTTCTCCTAAGAGAATCCCTTGCCCCACGAAACATAGTTCCCGGGCTGAATGGGAGGAATTCCGCAAAAATATGATGAGCGTATTCGAGAAAGCGGCCTCGACCCCCTCGAAGACTGCCGAGAGCGATGCTCTGGTCGAAAGACCCAAAGGTCAAAAACGCCGCGAGTCGCAGTACCCAGCGAAGGAAGCTTCTCGAGCGCGTCACGAACCCTCGAGTAAAGCTATGACCTCGAAACCTTCTTCAAAGGTTCCGTCGACGCCGTCGACGAAGGTTCCGTCGACGCCGAGGTCGGTGTCTTCGACGCTGTTGTCGAAGGGACCTTCGACACACGGGTCTGTCGACTCGACGCCATCTTCGACACCGGCGTCGACGGTTACAACGCACCCAGTGACTATCCCCAGGTCCTCGATGACGAGGGCATCGAGATTGTCGACTTCCTCGAACAGAATCCCAATTCTATCGAGGACCTCGAGGCCTCCGCCTTTGTTTTCGACGCCACGCCCGAAGCCTTTCGACGTCGACGACATTGACGTTTGCGAGGCCGATTATGACAAGTTTGGCACCCTCTGCCTTAGAGATGGGTTTTACACCCTTTGTGAGTTCAGAACAATTGAGAACTATGTGCTCAATTTTGGAAGAGGGAGAACTTTCTGAACAGGAAGACACATTTGAGTTGCAAGGACCTGCAACCCCAGTTAGGGAGGAGTTATCCTCAGAAGAACGCAGGTTAAAGGATCTTCATGATTCCTTACATGAGGCAAGTGGGTTAGACACTTCCCCTGAGGTGGAGTTTGCTAGGCCAGACCCGGGGGAGCATGCTGAAACCCCCTATAGAGCCTTAATGGCCAGGATCACAGCATTTATGGGGTGTCTACACCTTCACAGGCTTTCCAACAAGATGACCTCACGGATATTCTTGACAAAGGTCCACAGGAGGATCCTGTAGTGCCCTTTCGTAAAGCTCTTCAGAGGAAGATTATGACGAACTGGGAAACCCCAGATGTCGGCCCGGCAGTAAATAAAAAGCTGTCTACAAAATACAGGGTATCTTCTGCAGACCCGGAGTTTTTGTCAAAACACCCATCCCCAGAAAGTCTGGTGGTACAGGCAGCATCTTCTACTGACGTCAATACTGCTTACCCTACGTCCCACAGGACAGGGACGATAAGAAATATGATGCTATGGCAAAGAAAGTTTTTTTGGCATGTAGCATGGCGTTAAAATCTGTTAATGCTACTTGCACCCTTGCTAGATTCAGCCATACACTTTGGGAGTGTGCTTCTACAGCGGCTGACTGCATCCCGGAGGAAGAAGAAAGGGAGGCGTTCCTAAATATCATACAGGACGGTAAAGACGCTATGTGCGAATCCCTCCAGACGGGCATTGATTCGGCTGACAGTATCAGCAGAGCAATGGCGGCAAGTACAACAACCAGGAGATTTGCTTGGTTGAGAAAGTCTGGTTTTGCCCCAGATGTGCAAGCCAAGCTCTTGAACATGCCATTCGATGGCTCTTCTTTGTTTTGGAAAAAGGCGGATGACAGTTTAGAAAAACTGCAGACATCAAAAGCAGCAGCAAAATCCCTAGGCGCTGCAATCCGTCAGACACCTTTTCGTCCCACAGGAACCTCTGCGAGGGGCAAGTCCTTTCGCTTCTACTCCGTATTCGGAAGCGGTAGAGGACGACCGGCTCAAAGGGGACAAAGAAGAACTACCCGAGGTGGACGGGGTAGATATTCAAAAGCCGCAGCAACAGCAGGTGCCTCTTTACCATCGGCATCTGCATCAGCCGCCCCAAAACCACTCTGAGGACTTCCCTCACAGGACACCTGTAGGAGGCAGGTTAACTCAACATCTGGCGGAATGGCAGGCTATCACGTCAGATGCTTGGGCATTGGAAACAGTTGCCCAAGGTTACTGCCTGCCTCTCCTACGCATACCTCAGAGTCATCCACCGGGGATCAGCTCTCAGAAAGCTCCAGATCCGCTCCTCTTGCAGGAAATTTTAGACCTGCTAGAGAAAGGTGCCATAGAACCGGTACCTGTAGCGGAGAGGAACAAGGGCTGGTACTCCCCTTACTTTCTCATTCCAAAGAAAGACGGAGGACTGAGACCCATCTTGGACTTGCGAGAATTGAACAAATTCCTCAGGAAAGACAAATTCAAGATGGTAACTCTTTCTCAGATCCTTCAGGCCCTGCAGTTCCAGGACTGGTTGGTATCTCTGGACCTCCAGGACGCTTATTTCCATGTGCCTATCCATCTCAAACACAGGAAATACCTGAGGTTCGCAATTGGCAACTCTCATTATCAATTTCGGGTACTGCCATTTGGGCTGACCTCCGCCCCAAGGGTTTTCACCAAGTTAATGTCGGTAGTGGCGGCAAGTCTAAGGAGGGAAGGGATTCACGTCTACCCCTACCTGGACGATTGGTTGATCAGGGCTGTATCTTCGGAACAAGCTCAGATCCAGCTAAATCACGTTTGCCACTCCCTTCACAGACTGGGCTTCTCCCTCAATTTAAAGAAGTCACAAATGATACCATCACAGAGACTCCAGTTCATCGGAGCGATCCTGGACACTTCCCTGGGAAAAGCCTCGCCACCAGAGGTGAGGGCTCAAGATATTCTACAGATGGTTACCAAGTTCCAAAATGCCCAACGTCTCCCAGCCTTCGACTTTTTGAGGTTGCTAGGCCTCATGGCATCCTGTATTTTCCTAGTGCCAGAGGCTCGCCTGAGAATGAGATCTCTCCAGTGGGCACTGAGGACTCAGTGGTCACAATTCTCAGGAAGAATGACAGATCTTCTTCAGGTTCCCGACAGGGTGGCTCGAGACCTTCAGTGGTGGGCCTATCAGGAGAACATTCTGAAAGGAGAGCAGTTTTGGCAACCTTGGCCGGAGATAACAGTAGTCACGGATGCCTCACTCACGGGGTGGGGAGCCCACGCCAACGATTTGACCATCAGCGGTCGTTGGTCTCCATCGGAGTCCAGACTACACATCAACCTGTTAGAGCTGAGGGCCATCAGACTCGCGCTGAAGGCTTTTCTGCCATCTGTACAAGGAAAGAATGTCCTGATAATGACGGACAACACAGTGGCCATGCATTACCACAACAAAAAAGGAGGCGTAGGATCACTACCTCTGTGCAGAGAGGCGATGCAGCTCTGGTTTTGGGCAATCCAAGAAGGAATCTCTCTATCGGCAGTTCACCTAGCTGGAGAGAAGAACTTGACAGCGGACGCTCTGAGCAGGCAGAGCACAGTCTCCCACGAGTGGGAACTAGCTCAGGAAGTCCTTCAAGAGATCTTCGCCCTTTGGGGAACCCCTCAGGTGGATCTGTTCGCCACCAGTGTCAACAGGAAGTGCGACCTGTTCTGCTCAAGGGAATTTCCCCCGAGAGGAGCTCTGGGAGACGCGTTCATAGTGGACTGGGAGTTTCCACTTCTGTACGCGTTCCCACCGGTCCCTGTCATTCCTCAAATGATCAGGAGGTTGAGAAGATTCCGGAAAACCATGATCCTAATTGCCCCGGATTGGGCCAGGAGAACGTGGTACCCGGACCTTCTAGACTTGTCCATCTGCCCTCCAATTCGACTTCCACTCAAAGAGAACCAAATCTCACAGAAGGGAGGTCAGGTTCTCCATCCAGACATCAAAACCCTCAACCTTCACGCTTGGCTTCTGAAAGGCTGAGGTACAAGGATTGGGACCTCCCTGATGATGTTATGGAGGTGTTGCTTTCGGCAAGGAGGCCAGCAACAAAGTCTTTATACCGCTGCCGTTTTTCATGTGGTACACCAATGGTTTTGTCCTTCCTACTCTATTTGGCGAATTCAGGCCTTCAAGTTGGCACCATTAAGGGCTATCTCGCAGCGCTATCCATCTTTAAGCGCACTGCGGAAGAACCATCCTATTTCAAGTTACCCTTGGTAATACAGTTTCTAAAGGGGTTAACCAACGTTTATCCCCCAAGACCATTCCAGGTTCCCCTATGGGTTTTAAACTTAGTCTTAACTTTCCTAATGGGCACACCTTTCGGACCACTCCATTCTTGTTCGTTAAGATTTCTTACCCTTAAAACTGTTTTATTAATAGCACTTACATCTGCTAGAAGGGTGAGCGAGTTACAAGCTCTTTCTTGTAAACCCCCACATACAATCTTTCACAAAGACAAAGTTGTCCTGCAAGTGAAGCCTAATTTCCTCCCAAAGGTAGTTTCTGAATTCCATATCACTCAGAAGATTACCCTGCCATCTTTCTATCCTCCTCCTCATCCGGGGAAAGAGGAAGAGAGGTTACACAGGCTGGACCCTAGAAGGGCTTTAAGTTTTTACATCAGTAGACTAGCCAGGATAAGACAAGCAGACCAGCTGTTTGTAGGCTACACAGGTCACAAGCTGGGGTTACCGATAACTAAGCAGACCATTTCCAGATGGATCATTCTAGCCATTTTGGAATGTTATAAACTGGCAGGAAAAGAGCCCCCTCAAAACCTTAGGGCTCATTCGACCAGAGGTATTGCAGCTTCATCGGCCCTCAAAAGAGGAGTGCCGGTTAAAGACATTTGTGCGGCCGCCACATGGTTGTCCGTCCATACCTTTACACGATTTTACAACTTGGATTCCTCCTCCAGTCAAGAGACTAGGTTTGGAAGGGCAGTATTGCACTCTATTCATCAATAGAAAGCAGCATGAAGTCAGTACTCCCACCTCCAATAATAGAATACTGCTATGGGAACCTATCTAAGATAAGGAATACGTCGGAGGACACAATCCCTTCGAAGAACAAGTTACTTCTTACCTTGTAACATTCCTTCGATGGGATGTTCCTCCGACGTATTCCTTATCGACCCTCCCATCCATCCCCGCAGTTCTACTTCCCTTGTTGTTGCAGCTTACGCTTCTTCAGGGTGATTAGTCTAGTCCAGACAGAAATACTGTGGGCTACAAAACGAAACTGAGCAACGGACACTGCGCGCGGCCTTTATAGGCAGGATGACGTCGATGTCGATATGGCGGCTGTCGAGGGACATCGACTCGGCGGACGTCGACGCGCAGCACCCTGTAGAGAAAAATTTTCCGAGGCCAGCAAAGCTGGAAGGAGATATCTAAGATAAGGAATACGTCGGAGGAACATCCCATCGAAAGAACGTTACAAGGTAATCAGTAACTTGTTCTTCTATGTTATTAATCCCTTGTACTTGGGGCAACAGTTCCAATAAGTTATTGAATCATTGAAGAATTGGGAGGACCAGTCAAAGTGAATTTCATAGAGCACATTAACTTAGAATTCTTGTTCTGCTGGTCAATAGATATGTGTATCAGTTTGGGTAAGAAGCACACAATTCACATATTGCTACAGTTTATTGATGGGATGAATGCAGCTGTCATTAGCCATGAACAGTCATGTTCTGAAGTGTCAGTCCTTCTGCTTCTCCTTCCCATCAAACTCTTCTTCCGACTGTCAACACCTTGGTTTGAGTCAGTTAATTCACTGGAGCTGTGGTGGTTTAATTGGTCACAAAGTCCACTCAGTTACAATACCTATTCGTACATCGGGGGTCAGTACAGTGGCCCTTATGATCACCTGACTAATTGTTAGGAGTCCTTATCTCTCAGGTATCTCTGTGAATGATCCAATCCCCTTTTCACAGAACACGTGGTCCGTGCTGAACTCGATAGAGACCCTGATTTCATAGAAAGGCCCATAAATGAAGAAGGAACTCTTTGAGAGCTTACAATGCCCTAGATTTCACCACAACCGGAGTTCAAGAGGGAAGCCAGAGGCTTTAGTCAGGACTTTGGGCCAGGATTGATGCATGATGTATCAGGAATAGCTCCCAGTTTGGTAATCCTAGGTCTATAAACATGCAACATCCAACGCTACTTGTCAGCCTTCATAAGTGATATTCTTCGGTGTGACAGTGCGCATTTGTTCAGTTACTTGCAGCTCTCCTAAACTCTTTCTATGCTGGAATCCTGTCGTTAGTCATATAGCCTTTTCTACTTGTCCCAGCCTATCCTTATGGACTAGACCCCTTTATATTCCAGGCTCAGATTATCAAAGTAATACCACCTGAATTTCGACCTCCAAAGTCCCTTGTCTTTCTGTGAGTATATCCTTCTGTTGCACCAGACAAATTGCAGCTTCTGTGAACTGTTTGGAAAGTGAGGTGTTATTTGGAAACTTGATAATGATTGGAAAACTGGAACAGAGCCGAAAGTTACATTCAGCACATTCCGCCTGTCGGGCCAACCTTTTTCTTTGCTTTATGAAGATTACCAGAACTGCAGTTGCTGAGTGATTGTAAACTTATCTATATGGTTAGTTCTTGGAGTGGTAGAACGCACGCATAACTCCATAGGAAATCGACAAAAATTCTCAACATTGAACCTTCTCATATTTCATACAAACCCTCTTGGCGGTTATTTAATTGTGCACCAAGTTCGCAACTGAATAGCATTCACTTGGTTTTTGGTCTTCGTTATCTGGTATACACAACCTTGGGGCTATCATAGCTACAGCTGTCCTTCTTAGTACAGCATGCATGATAGAACAACTCACCTTCTGCTGTAGGCTCTATATTTCTATTGTTTCCGTTCTTACCGTTCCATTGGGTGTGCAATAGATTCCTCTTTGGTGGAGTTTGCCTCGTTCTGGATACTTTCGTTGAGTGGCATAGTAAGACCACAGGTTAGTTATTTGCATAGGTCTCTTGTTTGGGGAGTAGTATCCCTAAGAGGGACATAAGCTGGGACTGGGGTTACCTTTTCATTGCTCTTATGTTTTGGGTGTTGCTCTTTCAGCAGGGCTTGCAGGAACTGCAAGTAAATGCAATCAACCTTTTTTTTTTTAGGTAAGAGGTTTGTTGACCAAACGTAGGTTCATAAGTGACAATTAAATAGGTAGCTAATAAGTGCAGGCCACATTAAAGGCCATACCAGCCTCAGACTAGTGAAGAACTGGGGTGGATGTTAGTTATGTTTCTTGTGTCTAATTCGCTAGTGTCTGATTGGTTTTCAGTAGTTTTTTAAACTTCATTTCATTTCATGTCTATTTAGGAACAAAAAGAAATGTTCCATAAAAACAAATGCACACAATAAGACATCAAACACAGAATTACAAATAAAACATTTAATTACCACATCTTAATTAACCATAAAAGAAAATTTAAAAGCATAACAAATCAGCCTTAAATGGAATAATTAAAATAAACTCTAGAATCCGCCAGCATACCGCCAAACGTACCTAACGTTTCCTCTGCTTGATATCCCGGTTTTACTGGGATATTGCAGATGGCGGAAAGGGTGGTAAAAATCCCCATTTGTTGGATTCCAATACAACTCCATGGGGGGGATTTGCTGTTTATTTCGGCACCAGCAATACCAGTTCCGAAAAGACTGTCTGTTTTATGCTTTTGGCTGGAGGTAAGTCTGGGTACCCCCACTGGCATACTTGTACTCTGCCGGTCCGGTAAAGTGCCAGTATTTTTTTTTAATGTATTTTTATTTTCCAACAAAACAATACAACACAGTGTCATGCTCGAAGCAATTATATGATTATATTAACTCCCCCTTTCCCTCCCTCCCTCCCCCCTTAGACCAAAACCACATAGGTGGGCTGCAGTTCAAACACGACGGGGTTCAATGCTGGCTGTCTGAGTCCTCTCCGGAGGGGCTGTCTTCAATGCTATAGAACAGTGACGTAGTGAGGGCCACCCATTGTAAAAGGTCATCAGAGGTGCCTGTGCTTGTTGTCGCTGCGCCATTTCCCATGCCCGTGTTTCAGCTGCGGACCATCTTTGTAGGTCCGCCCACCAAGTCGTGATGCTGGGGGCTACGGGGCTCTTCCAGGCCATCGCGATGCGTCTTTTGGCCAAAATGTACATTAGGTCCTTAAGCCTGTTCAGGGGCCTGTTCTTCTTGCTCCTAGGGTATGAGCCCAGAATGCACGCCTTGGGTGATTGCACGTCCAGTATAATGTTTGCTTCGGCTGCTTTTTCATTGATTAGGGCCCAGAAGGCGTATATGGCCGGGCAACCCCAGAACATGTGAGACATTCCGGCTGAGAGTTCACGGCATTTGGGCCAAGGCACGGCGCCGGTGCTACTGAATCTGGAGATGATGTCCGGGGTGAGGTAAGCCCTATGGATGATGTGGAACTGAATGAGTTGGAAGCGGGCGTTCCTGGATACCTTTTTGTGGTAATATGTGTTATTGTCTCCCACTCTTTGTCTCCGAACGAAGTGCTGAGTTCTTGTTCCCATTTTGCCTTGCTTTTAAGCTCGTGTTGCGAGGCACTGTTGAGCATGATCTCATAGAGCCGTGAGGCTTCGTGACCGCCTTCTGCCGTGCTCAGCAGGTTCTCAATAGCCTCGTGCCCGGTATTGAGGGTCTCTATCTCGGGCCAACGTTTCATGAGGTTTTTCACTGTCGCTCCATGCAGGAGAAATTGGCCTGGTGGCATTCCTGCAGTCTCTTGCAGTTCCACAAACGGTAGGATGCCATGATCGTCTAGTAGGTCTCCCAGGGTGGCGATGCCAAGGAGTTCTCATAAGTTCCTGATCACCTTCTCGTCTTCTGGTCTGGTCGACATAGTGGCGGCTATTGGGATCTGCGGGGAGAAGGGGTCGGCCACTTTGGCGAGCATGCAGGCTCTTCTCCAGATCCTGGTGCCTAGCGTGATTAGGTATGGATTTTGTTGATTTGCGTCTGGCTTGATCCAGAGTAAGTCCCTTAGCAGTGTCTGGGGGTCTGAGGGTCGTAATAGGCTTGTGTCCGAGGTGGGGTACTAGCACTTTATTATCGCACTGGCAGGGTTATAAAAAGGCCCATTATTTGTTAAGAACTCAATTTCAGTTAATACAATCCATGAGAGCTTCAAACAACGTATATCAGCAATTGTCCGTGGGATTGAATCCCCTTGTAAAATCATACACCAAAATTGATAAACTGAAACTAACTCAAAAGTTTCATTAAATTAAAAAAGATAGTTCATCCTAATGTGCAGTGTTTCTTTACATTCTAAAACAAAATGTTCAACATTCTCAATTGTACCATCTACCTCACATAGCGTACATATTCTCAGGGCCCTAGAGATCTTGGCTGTGGCTCCCAGGACATCCAACGTGGGGTATAGGTTGAGCCTAAGCTGCATTAACTTTTTCCAGAAGAACGCACATGGGAATGTCTTCATATAATTTCCTGGGGGATTGTATTTTTTTTCAGAAAGGGTTTGAAATCTGTATAATGTAAAAGCATTAGTCTCTTCAACTGTCAAACACCAATCATACTCCCAAATGGTGGCTTTGATTTCTTGCATATTTTGGATCAGGGCCCCTTTGCTTTTTGCAATCTTGTCCAATACATGTTGACAGTCAGAGATTCAAAAATAGACCCATAAACATGATTCCTTCTTCAAAACGGAATTCAGACGTAAACATAAGGATTAGCTTGGCAGAAGCAACATTTTCCGATAAACTGTTCGCACCCACCATTGTACCGTATTACAAAGAGAAAGGAGTCCCAATTCCCTTGTAATGGATGCCATCGGTATGCACTCAGGCAGACCCAAAACCCTACGCCAAATAAGCTCCTCCAATTTTTGCCATTTGTACTCAGTAGGTTTATAATCTCAATATCATACATCAGAGCAGGAATCATTTTGGCCTTGTAGTATTTAAGAGAGTGCACAGCCCTACAGATAAGGGGTGTATTGGCCACTTTTACTCCCTTAAAATAGGGAAATTGTCCCGAAAAATTAAAATAGGGTGTAAAAATACTCCCAACAAAAAATAGGAAACAGACGTGTAGAACCTTTTGCACCTGCTTTCTCTCCCACATACATGCATGGCAATGTTTGGACCTGTAGTGCACTTAGTACCACAGGAAGAAACTACCATTATTACTGCATGATTGGAAGAAGTAAACTTGTATCTTGTAATGTGCATGAACAATTTGGTGCAAAGAATTAATGATTATAATAACATTTCCATTTTCCAGTAAAAACATATTTTTACTCGCTTAATAAATGCTCTCATTAGAAATTGGATGTACATTTTTACACACAAAAAATAATTTTACTCCCAACTCTAAAAAAATAAGAAGGAAAATACTCCCACTTTTTTTTTATTTTATTGATTTGGTTGATAATATCAACCTTACAACTGATATTTATACAAAAAGTACAAGAAAAACCAATAAAACAAGTCAATCAATAAAACAATCAAGTATACAGTCTACCAGTTCATAAACAACAATTAGGCAATAACGACCAAGAGAATAAAAAAGATACCCTGATAAACAAAATAAAACCAATCTACAAATCAAACAAAACCAAAGTCAAACAAAATTGAAGGGTACAATTATTCACTAATCACAATTAGTGTGTACATATAAATCAAGTGTCTTCAAATATATATTTATCCTTCGTATGAAAACCTAATATCTCTTGATCCTGCCTAAAGATAGTAATATGGCTATAATTTCAGAGTCTTGTCATCCAACATTTAGAATTACATCTTAATCTAATTGTAGGGCTCCCAAAAAAATGAACAGCTGCAATTTTCAACGAAATTCGTTTCATATCAAATATATGCTGCCAGAGAATTTTAGAATGAAGACTTCTAAACTGCTTAAAATAGTTTCTCAAATAAAAGGTGCATTTGCCGCTAAGTTTTATACATTCATTCATCAGATGTTTTAAAGTTTCAGGCTGACCTATCTGCTTACAAAAGAGACACATTTCTTATCAATAATTCTTCGTATTGCTAATACATCATTAGTCTTCCACAAATTAAGTTTTAAGCGCAAAAGTGCATTCCTAAAATGAGAGGACAACATTTTGCTGGGTACGGTACCATTGTGCGATACCTTTTGTTATTAAAGGGATTATTTTTGAAGTCTACATAAATTAGGCATGTTTGCCTTGTTTTAATCCTGTCAAATAGTAACAATTTCTGTTTAGCACTTGTTGGGTTACCCAGCAAAAGTTCCAACGATAGGTTGGCAGCATTCAAGATTTCTATAGTCATGTTCTTCCACACAGTTACAAATTTATGATCTGATGTTTCAACATATGTAGCCAGTTTATACATAGGGTGATCTGATTTTGGTGCTAAGAGACACTTTCTTTCTAATGCACACAATTTCCAAGTGTACATGCAAAAAAGCGAAATCAGACCCAGTTCAAACCTGATCATTGCAGTCGGCACACATTGTGGTAAATTCAGAACTCGCCTCCAAAATGTCCCCTCTGTTCGGAGCCAAAAGGCTGCCGAAAACACACTATTAGTTTCTGCTCCATATAGCATTTGTGGTACAGCCTTCTGATTGGAATAACATCGACAGCAGAGTGCAAGAGAATTTACCATATACTCTAGCCTGAGAGATAGCCGTGGACAGCTTCTGGATTATAGCTGCCAATTATGGAAGGTCGCATGATTGATCATTTATATTAACACCCAGATAGATGTACTCATGCACTACCTCAATGTCAGCATCATGTAGGGTCCAGGTGAATGATTTAACAGTATATAGAGGTCTATTGCAGCACATACGTTTTGTCTTGTTCAGGTTAATCTGTAGCTGATTTTCCACAGCATAGATATTCAAGGCATCCAGTAACCTCTGGAGACCCTTTGGAGTCTTTGACAGTAGCACCAGGCCATCTGCGTATAATAACCACAATATTAGCTATTTTCCCAATTTTGGAGCATCAGTGAGGATAGTAACAAACTTTTCCTTTAGGTCTAAAATAAAGAAGTTGAAGAGGGCAGATGCAAGGATACAGCCCTGCTTCAATCCTCTGAATGTTGGAATTGGAGTAGACAGAAGGTATTGGTGTGTATCGATGCAGTGAGATACTTTTTGTTTTTGTTTTTTGTATAGACGCATTGAGAGATCTTCTAGTCGACGGGCAATTTGCTTTGTCCAATTTAGTCAGTAACAATTGCCTGGGAACAGTCAAACGCAGATCGGCAGTCTACAAAGGCTAGAAAAAGGGTCTGATGCCGTGCCGGACAATGGTTTTTAAGGTCTGTAATTTTCATAAGATTGATTGCTGTACCCACACCTGCAATGAAGCCCGTTTGGAAAGGGTCTCAAATCGAAGTTTTCATTGTCCAGTTGTTAAAGTCTCGCAAAATAAACCAGGCACATATTTTGACAGGCACATCAAGTAGTGCAATATGTCTATAATTAGATGGGCACTGGCGATCGCCTTTTTTTGTAGATTGGCACAATGATAGAAGTGAGCCATGAGTTCGGAAAACGCTTTCTTTTTAATGCATAAGTAAAGATGTTGTAAAGGATTGTAGCCCAGGCTTCTGGATGCTCCTTGAGCATGGCGTTATTTAATCCATCAGGGCCCGGAGCTCTCAAACTGCTGGATCCTTGGATATAGTACAAGATATCTTCCTCAGCGACCTCGAGTTCAAATTCTTCAGGTGGATTATTTAGATCTGCAGTTGATTGGATGATAGGCGTAGCTTTTGGCAAGGCATATAAAGTTGTAAATTAAGCTTCCCATGTTGATCTGAAACTCTGTTGATCTAGATGGGCGTTTGTGTGAGGTGACTAGCCCGGTTGAGTAGTTTCCAGACTTCAGCTGAGTTCTTGGAAGCAATAGTAGATAACATTAACCCTCCATCCTTTTGGAATAATAATGCTCTACGAGTTTTGATCCAGTTCTTATATCTAGATTTTATTTGTCTCAGAACTTTAGTTCTTTTATTTGGAGAGAGTAAGCGAGTTGCTCTTTTATCGCGACAAAAGATTGCTTTTCTATTCTTCATTTCTGGGTCATATATATGTCTTTGTTTATATATTTGTTTCACTGTTGTTGATGGATGAAGAACAAAAAAATTGCAATGCTGCCACATAATTCTTTCCTAGATAATTTACATGTTCATCCAGGAAGTTTTGGTTCCGAATAATATACTCATTTAAGTCATGCAGGGAGGAGTCGCACCATCAAAATCGGTTTCTGCCACTAGTTACTGTCAGTTGACCTCCATATGTGATCATAGAAGGTTTGGCAGAGATAATATTCCATAGCCAAGTCAAGGTTAACATTTCACGATCACTATAAGTCTGTTTTTTAATTTTAAATCTTATAGCTTCTGAAAATAAATGTTGATCAATGTAAATGTGATCAGTTTATCAATCTTGAGAACCTCTACGCCAGGTGTTTTGAGCATGCAGATCACCAGGAAGAGCTCCATTGTTATACTCCTACATCTTTCCTCTATACTTTTGGGACATTCCGTCCACTGGGACGGGACCGGAGCACTTTTTTAAGAGCATCAAAAAATCGCTGCAGGCCGCCCTGCTGAGCTCCGCCCCACGCATCGCCCTTTAGTCCTTTTCACTGCGTGGTGGGACGCACTAGCATCACAAGGAATATTTTTCTTTTTGTTCCCTTGTCCTTCATTCCTGTTCTGGTTCTGCAGTCATCTCTTTTTCCATCTATGCCGGACCATCTAGGATTCGTGTCCTAGTCATCTCGCAAACGTCTTTTTGCTAGGGCGGATCCCCACTCCCTTTGCCTGGAGTGCCTAAGCCTGAACTTAGTTGGGACGCATGCTTCTACTGCGACTCACTCGCCGTCTGGGCACTCCAATGGCATCTTGTCAGGTGGGAGGAAGTGTTTCAGCTCGTTCTTCTGGGTCTGGTGGGGGAGGGGCACAAATGGCTCTGTTACCGGGGATATCCCTGAGGTGTCCCGCAAGGAATCTAATAGGCACACTGCAGTACTTTCCGAGGCCTCCTGCCGAGGGGCTGCCAAGACCGGATCTTCATCTGAGGTGCCCCTTTCGGGGACTAAATGCTTCTGGTGCTGTTTTCACGGGGTCAGCCCAGATGTTTCCACTCTTGGAACTAAGCGTACAGAGCGTCAGCTCGAGGTCCCTCTCAAGATGACTAAACATACCGGGGTCACTCCTGAGGTTCCCCTTCTTGGGGCTACAAATAAGACTGGCAAGATTGAGGGGCCCCCCGTCAGGGTCCTGTCTTTGGGGGGGTGACTCCAAACCTGGCCACATTACCGGTGGTGTTACCAATCTTGCTGAGGGGGCACAGAAGCTGGTAACGCACCATAAGTCTTCTTCTACCGGCTCTGCTGAGGCTCCTCTATTTGGGATTAATTTGTCAGAAAGGTTTCTCAAAAACACCCTAGGTCTACTAGTACCGGCTCTGCTGAGGTTCCTTGTCTCAAGGCTAAAATGGCACATAAGTCCCCTGAATCCCTGTGGTGTCCAGTGTCTCACTGACTCCTCTGACGCAGTTTACCTCAGGCAGGCGTGGACAAAATGCTGGTCCAACCCCCGCGTTCTGCGGTGGCCATTTTGACTAACTCTCTTACACGAATGTTCACCACGGCTGGTGCTGAGGGACCTGTTTTTGGGGCAGATCAGCCTTTCCCACGTTTCATGGACAATAAGAACCCTTTCCGCCCTCCAATGGATTGGCGTGCTCGGTCTCCGCTGCCGCATACAGTCTCGTTCCCTCCTGCTTCTGCGCCTTTGGTCTTTGTAGATCCAGCTGGTGGAGGGCCATCCCCGCAACCACCCTCATTGCATTCTTGGGGATATGCCCCTTCCGAGCAGCCTCTGCCCACTCTAGTGCCCAGACCCTCATGTGAGGATGCGTTTTTCCAGAAGTTTCAGACGCTTATGCATTCTGATCTCATGACGGCATACTTTAAGAATTTATTTAAGGAAATGTACCCTAAACCTCCTCAACCGGTCCCTGTTCCAGCTATACCTATGCTGATTCCGGTTTCGCCACCTCTGGCTGCGGGGCCTCCGCCCCCACTGCCACCTCCACCTCCTCTTTCCCCAGTGGAAAAGACTCCAGTGGCTCTGCCAAACACCACCTTAGGACCTGAGGCACCACATGCAGTGGACCAGTCCTCTGTTCCCGTTTCACTGGATGGGGCTCAAACAGACCAGGACAGCGATGACCCGCAACGCTCTATTATAGCCTTTCATGACTGGCTGTTGTATATGATGGCGCTGCTAGACATTCCAATACCCGAGCCCCCAACTCCTCAGGAGGGGGGGTACTTTCTGGAGCCTTCACCTTGTCGCCACAGGAGCGCACCAGCTTTTTCCTACAGAAGGACGTTCTGGCCGAGGCCCGTAAAGTATGGGAAAAACCTCATACTGAGCAGCAACTTAACAAGAAAATAGACGCTCGCTATAAGCTTCATGCGTCTGAAGACATATCCTTGTTTTCATGTCCGCTCCCCTCCTCGACGGTGGTGGCTGCGGCTACGCTGCAGTCAAAGCCGGCCTCTACATCTTCTACGGCAGCATCCTTGATCCTTTCCAAGGAGGACTAGCTTCTGGATGCCATTCGGAAGAAGGTTTTTTCCAATTCGGCTCTTCAGCTACGTCAGGCTAAGTCTTATCCTGGCCGCTGCCAATGTGAAACTTTGGAAAAAGCTAGCTGAGTTCCAAGAATGCATTCTTGCGGAGAGGCTGCAGCCCATCACCTAGAGACTTCCGCTTGAGGCCTTATGGTCGGAGTTGACATCTGCCGGCAGGCGTGGCTGCATGCTACCAGTTTTCAAAGGAAGTCCAGGACAAGGTGCTTGATCTCCCTTTCAAGAGGAAGGAACTGTTTCACGCCTCCACAGGCGAGGAACTGACGAAGACTAAGGCCAGTACTCAAACTGCATAGTCGTTGTCTGTCCTTGCGAAGACACCTGCAAAGGCATCTTACACTGAGAGGTCGGGGTCTCAGACAAGGTCTTCAGAGGGTTTCCGGACCAACGGCACGCCGCTCTGATGTCCCCAATGGCAGCACCCTCCGTAAACAGCAACGCCAAGGGGGCCGTTTTTCTCTCGGCCAGCAGCCTCCTCCACAGCAACGGGTGTCCTCTCCGCCGATTAAAAAAAATGAAAGGATGTTTTCCATCGGTCGCATGAGACTCCGGTGGGAGGATGAAATTCGTCTCATCTGGAGGCGTGGCAGACCATCACCGAAGATGGATGGGTTTTGTCAGTCGCTCGGGCGGGCTTTTGTTTGCCGCTCCCACCTACCCCACATTCGCACCCTACTTCGGCAGACTGGGACACCCTCCCTCAGAGCGGAAATACAGACGCTGCTAGACCTCGGGGCAGTGGAACCTGTTCCCTTGGGCAGCAAGGGGAGGGCTTTACAGTTCAATGTAGAGTAGAGATGCACACCTCTATTGTATTCCAGAAATTAAATAATCAGTCAATTCGGAAATAAGTAATGCTGCTTAAAAACCTCTTTAGGTGCTCCCAGAAAGTAAAGTGCTACCTTTACTGAAGAATATGTGTACTGGGAAGATTCACTGCACAATCACTGTGAATAAACTGGGGCACAGCAACCAGCAAGTATATTGCAATATCTTATTTCAATGTGAAAGACATTTGCATTCATTCAATAATTCAAACAATAGAAACTTTCAGTTTTTCTGTTTAAATAAATCACATCTGTGTATTGTTCCACATCATACACAAATTAAATTAATTCCACAGATTCAGTCTGTTCTTATGAACAAAAATAATTTCTTTTAAGCAAAATGTATGGTAAACATGCACTTTGTGTATATACCACTTTCAATAAGAATACACATTTGTCATAAAATGTATAGATGAGTCCCAATATTTGAGTTGACAGAAGTTGTTCACTGTTAGTATAACCGTGGTGCCCTCTTCTTAACTACGCGTTTCGGGCGTTTAACGCCCTTCTTCAGGTTTTAAATATTGGGTGACTGTTCTTTCTATTTCACCTGCAATTAATTATAAAGAAAGCTAAATGAATATTTAGAAAATCATATCCATAAATTCAAGTACTAAGGAACATGAGGGTACTATATAGCACTAACCTTTGTGCTGGACTTGGAGTGTAGTCCGAATATATATTCAGATGGATTTGGTAATCACTGAAAAAATATATATGTATATCAGTGTCAGACAAACGTAATACATGGTGTGGCTCAGGGGGAGCAAGCGCCATACCATAGCGCTGGGTCCCCCTATCACCACACAAAATTAAATATATCCTGTTCCTAGTTATAGAAAATCAACTTCCAGCTTACCCAAAACAGGTGACAGTAGTTAAACTGTAGGGGTCAGTAGTGAATAACCAATGGAATCCTGGCTTCTGGGGAAGTTATGGCGGTACTGCCCTGGAAGATATATTGAACGTGTAATTAGGGGCTGATTAAAGCTAAAAACTGCCTGATAGATTCGTTATTTTTTGGTGGAACTGCCTACCTGTGGTCAGCGTTAGCACTCCACATTCAGGTATCCAGGATTGTTTCAATGTGCGCTCGATCACTCGCTGGTAAGCATGTTTTCGGCAAGTTTTCTGTGCGGCAATAATAAAAATGAAGTATCGGGTGTTGATCCTTCCTGGAACTATTTACTTTGTTATTGTAAAGCCCGTAACGGAAATGTACCTTTGTTACTTGCTACGATCCTCGCGCCACTCGAGAAACACTTCCTACATCTGTTCTTCTCTGCCGTCTCGGGTAGAGATGCTGATTTCCCGCGAGACTACTAACTTAAGTTGTCCTTCTATTATGTTAGTGGCGTCTCAAGCATGAGCGCCATCTTTGAATGGCTTTGGAAGGCTATTACATGTATTAAATAAATCCCGCTATTATATTTGACTCCGATAACTCGGACTCCAATATGTTGACTAAATGGGTGCTTTGTATCACTGTCGCTAAGATATCTAATTTGGCTTATCAAAGCTATTTGATACATCAAACAAAGACTACTCTTTTATTTATTGCCGGTAACTCAAGCTTCGATACAATATCTATTTGATACTTTGTAATGCTATCTACTAGAGCCTCACCTTACCCCGTGTGATGCACATTGTGTCTCCCTACGTAGTGCATTAAATTGTTACCCTGGTGATATGTTTTAAGAGTTCAACCATATAAAGCTACGTGTTGAATTCATAACACGGAGAGTCACCCCTGCATGATAAATGTTGATAAATTACACGGAAACAAAGCCTTCTAGAATATGTAAATAATACCATCGTAATTTTCAAAATATAAATCACATACCTCCCAATCTGGATAAGTTGAAACTAACACATAAATTCTCACAATATTTTACAAAATCAAAATTCATAAAAAGCAATTCAAATCCCAATCAATGTTCATTCCACAAGGATGCATAGTGTCCAATTTTTCGATCCAAAAGATCTCTCTCTGTTGTAACAGTTTTGTCAGGTTCCCCCCCTTCTGGGAAGTTTAACAGATTCAAGAATAACAAATTTCATTTGTGCAATGGTATGTCTTTCTGCAATAAAATGTTGTGCCACAGGTGATTTCGTGGAACGATTCCTTATATTTGACTTATGTTCCCCCCATCTCACTTTGGCTTTCCTATGGTAAGTCCCACATAATACATGCCACAAGGGCATTTGATACCGTAAATCACATTTTTTGTATCACAGGTTGATGTATGCATTAGTGAAATTTTTCTGCCGTTGTATGAATGGTAGATAGAGTCTCCTTTCAATACATTATTGCAACAGTTAGTTATTGCATGTCAACGTGCCTTTGTATGTTTTTTTACTTGTGTTTTTCTTGTAAAGTCAGATTTTATTAAATAATCTTTCAAAGACCTGCTTTTGCTATACGCAAAAAGTGGAGGATTTGGGAATATTTTCTCTAATGTAGGATCCAATGCTAGTACTTCCCAATTTTTCTTGATGATATTTTTGATTTTGCCACTCTGTTGGGAATAAGTAGTGACCTATACCATCTCGTCTTCTTTCAGTTTCACTTTAGGTTTTAATGCCTCTGGTCTGGGAATATCTTCTACCGTAGAATAATGCTCAGACAGAACTTGTTCACTGTAGCCTCTGCTGATGAATTTCTTTTTCAACTCAGTCGATTTGGTCACGAATTCTTCTTCAGATATAATCCTCTTATAGCGTTTTCTTTGGGCGGAAGCTTGTAGCTAGAAGTAAACTGTTCCTTTCCGTTTCCTTCGTGTAAATTGTCGTTGCCAATTTGTCAATCTTCCAGTATATTTTAACATCCAAGAAATCAATATCTGTCTTGCTGGTCTTATGTGTAAACTTGATCCTTGGTGCTAATTCATTCATGTAATCAAAGAAATCTGTGATTCCATCTTCAGTCCCTTGCCATACACCGAATAGGTCCTCAATAAATCTCATGAAACATTTCAACTTGTTCCTCCATCTTGGATTATTTATGACTCTCGTTTCCTCCAGATATGCCATATATATATTGGCATAACTTGGGGCCATCGCTGCACCCATTGAGGTCCCAGAAATTTGAATGAAGTATCTGTCTTCGAAGGAGAAAAAGTTATTCTCTAATACTATACTGAGTAGCTTGAGAATAAATATGTGATCACCTTTCACTAGTTCACCACTTTTCAGTAACATCAATTCCATTGCTTCTAGCCCAGCTTGATGTGTGATGTTGGTATATAGGCTAGTTACATCCATAGTAAATAGTAAATCTGTTTCAGGATTAAAGGTAATAGTATTTAATCTTCTCAAAAAATCATTAGTGTCTTGAATGTATGTGCTACAGTTACGAGTCAATGGCTGAATAATCTTATCTACATACTGTGCAATCGGTTCAAGGAGGCTATTGTTAGCTGCAATGATGGGTCGTCCGGCGGATTTATAAGGTTTTTATGAATCTTGGGTAATATATAAATTACCGGCATAATTGGATATAAATTGTTCAAAAATCTTTTGGTTTTTACTGGTATGATATCTGCGTCCATTGCTTCATCTAGGGTTTTATTGATTATTGATCTGACCCTTTCTGTTGGATCTTCAAAGATTTCAAGATATGTATCCTGATCTTCCAGTTGTCTTAATACTTCCATCTTGTATTTCACGGTGTCCATGATGAGAAGAGCACCCCCTTTATCTGCAGGCTTCAGAATAATATCTGGATTTTGTCAAAGCTGTTCCAATGTTTGTTTTTCTCTGTGAGTTAAATTGCTTTTCCGTCTGCTCTGAAATTTGAGTTTCTTTAAATCTTTGAGCACCAGTTTTTGGAAAGGTTCTAACGTGGAGTTCTGTACAGGTGGTGTAAATGTGCTCTTAGGTTTCATTTCCAAATATCTAGGCTGTTGAATATTTTCTGGGATATCAGTAACATCAAAGAACAATTTCAATTTCATTTTTTCATCAATTTGAAAAAAGCTATTTTCTCTTTTAACAAAGTAGTGTTGTATTGAGGTACAAATGAAATACATTTTTGCAATGTTTCACACTCAAATTTTGATAATCTATATTCCGAGATATTAACCACTAAGTTTTCTTGGTTGGATGGTTTACTTTTCTCACTGGATTTTTTCTTTTTCCCTCTTCGTGTCTTATTCTGTCTAAAAAAGAATATGAGGTAGGTGTGGGTTCAACTGGAGTTTTTGAGCTGCTTGGGGTCTGACTTGCTCCTCTTGTTTCCCTTGTTTCTTCTCTTCTTTCTTCTGACTCAACTTCCGTTGGCACTTCAGGATTGTCTACTTCGCCACTAGAGGCGTCTGAGGATGTGGGTGCTGACTCTGCGTTCAGTGGTTTCTTGTTCTTGTGCCAGGCTGGTCTAGACCCTCTTTGGTTGCCTTTTTCTAGATAATAGGCTTTCCACGTATAAACTATATCTAATTAGAAGCCTTAAAGATTTTGAAATTAATAAAAGGTACGGAACACGATCGAGGTGCTACAGCTAAACCTGAGGAGCTGGTATACCAATTGGAGCGATTAATCGGGCGAGAAATCAGTCAAAGACTTCATACAACTACATTATCACAATATTACAAATCCCAACGCATACCTCGAGGACTTAGAATAGACCTGGAACTAACTCTCTGTAAAGAGATCCCAGAATTTGTGAAACGGTGGAGACTTATTTTAAATAGTGTTCATTAGAACTTATCATCTTGACTATAGAGGAATTATCCAAATCCCTAACAAGTATAGAGGGGGACCTTGAGAACACCAAAAAATCATTGGCAACTCTGATGACTAAAGAGGAACTTACATCATTATTGGCAGAAGTTGACAATAAATTAGATAAATACAAAAGGGAAATCGAATCGAAAAAAATCAGAAAATTCAGAAGGGACACGTTAGATTATAAACTAGATATAGTTTATACGTGGAAAGCCTATTATCAAGAAAAGGACAACCAAAGAAGGTCTAGACCAGCCTGGCACAAGAAACCACCGAACGCAGGATCAGCACACACACCATCAGACGACTCTAGTGGCAAAGTAGACAATCCTGAAGTGCCAATGGAAGTTGAGTCAGAAGAAAGAAGAGAAGAAACAAGAGAAACAAGTCGGACCCCAAGCAGCTCTAAAACTCCAGTTGAACCCACACCTACCTCATATTCTTTTTTAGACAGAATAAGACACGAAGAGGGAAAAAGAAAAAATCCAGTGAGAAAAGTAAACCATACAACCAAGAAAACTTAGTGGTTAATATCTCGGAATATAGATTATCAAAATTTGTGTGTGAAACATTGCAGAAAGGTATTTCATTCGTACCTCAATACAACACCACTTTGTTAAAAGAGAAAGTAGCTTTTTTCAAATTGATGAGAAAAATTAAATTGAAATTGTTCTTTGATGTTACTGATATCCCAGAAAATATTCAACAACCCAGATATTTGGAAATAAAACCCAGGAGCACATTTACACCACCTGTACAGAACTCCACATTAGAAGCTTTCCAAAAACTGGTGCTCAAAGATTTAAAGAAACTCAAATTTCAGAGCAGACGAAAAAGCAATTTAACTCACAGAGAAAAACAAACATTGGAACAGCTTTGACAAAATCCAGATATTATTCTGAAGCTTGCAGATAAAGGGGGTGCTCTTGTCATCATGGACACCGTGAAATACAAGATGGAAGTACTAAGACAACTGGAAGATCAGGATACATATCTTGAAATCTTTGAAGATCCAACAGAAAGGGTCAGATCAATAATCAATAAAACCCTAGATGAAGCAATGGACGCAGATATCATCTCAGTAAAAAACAAAAGATTTTTGAACAATTTATATCCAATTATGCCGGTAATTTATATATTACCCAAGATTCATAAAAACCTTACAAATCCGCCGGGACGACCCATCATTGCAGCTAACAATAGCTTCCTTGAACCGATTGCACAGTATGTAGATAAGATTATTCTGCTATTGACTCGTAACTAGCACATACATTCAAGACACTAATGATTTTTTGAGAAGATTAAATACTATTACCTTTAATCCTGAAACAGATTTAGTATTTACTATGGATGTAACTAGCCTATATACCAACATCACACATCAAGCTGGGCTAGAAGCAATGGAAGGGATGTTACTGAAAAGTGGTGAACTAGTGAAGAGTGATCACTTATTTATTCTCAAGCTACTCAGTATTGTATTAGAGAATAACTTTCTCCTTCGAAGACAGATACTTCATTAAAATTTCTGGGACCTCAATGGGTGCAGCGATAGCCCCAAGTTATGCCAATATATATATGGCATATCTGGAGGAAATGAGAGTCACAAATAATCCAAGATGGTGGAACAAGTTGAAATGTGTCATGAGATTTATTGATGACCTATTCGGTGTATGGCAAGGGACTGAAGATGAAATCACAGATTTCTTTGATTACATGAATGAATTAGCACCAAGGATCAAGTTTACACATAAGACCAGCAAGACAGATATTGATTTCTTGGATGTTAAAATATACTGGAAGATTGACAAATTGGCAACAACAGTTTACACGAAGGAAACGGACAGGAACATTTTACTTCTAGCTACAAGCTTCCACCCAAAGAAAACCATCAGCAGTATACCTCTGAGCCAGTTCTTACGCTATAAGAGGATTATATCTGAAGAAGAAGAATTTGTGACCAAATCGACCAAGTTGAAAAAGAAATTCATCAGCAGAGGCTACAGTGAACAATTTCTGTCTGAGCATTATTCTACGGTCAGAGATAATCCCAGACCAGAGGCATTAAAACCTAAAGTGAAACTGAAAGAAGACGAGATGGTATATGTCACTACTTATTCCCAACAGAGTGGCAAAATCTAAAATATCATCAAGAAAAATTGGGAAGTACTAGCATTGGATCCTACATTAGAGAAACTATTCGCAAATCCTCCACTTTTTGCGTATAGCAAAAGCAGGTCTTTGAAAGATTATTTAATAAAATCTGACTTTACAAGAAAAACACAAGTGAACAAAAACATACAAAGGCACGTTGACATGCAATAACTGTAACTGTTGCAATAATGTATTGAAAGGAGACTATCTGCGATCCATACAACGGCAGAAAAATTTCACTAATGCATACATCAACCTGTGATACAAAAAATGTGATATACGGTATCAAAGGCCTGTGTGCCATGTATTATGTGGGACCTACCAGTAGGAAAGCCAAAGTGAGATGGGGGAACATAAGTCAAATATAAGGAATCGTTCCACGAAATCACCTGTGGCACAACATTTTATTGCAGAAAGACATACCATTACACAAATGAAATTTGTTATTCTTGAATCTGTTAAACTTCCCAGAAGGGGGGGGAACCTGACAAAACTGTAACAGAGAGAGATCTTTTGGATCGAAAAATTGGACACTATGCATCCTCGTGGAATGAACATCGATTGGGATTTGAATTGCGTTTTATGAATTTTGATTTTGTAAAATATTGTGAGAATTTATATGTTAGTTTGAACTTATCCAGATTGGGAGGTATGTGATTTATATTTTGAAAATTACGATGGTATTATTTACATATTCTAGAAGGCTTTGTTTCCCTGTAATTTATCAACATTTATCATGCAGGGGTGACTCTCCATGTTATGAATTCAACACGTAGCTTTATATGGTTGAACTCTTAAAACATATTACCAGGGTAACAATTTAATGCACTACGTAGGGAGACACAATGTGCATCACGCGTTGTAAGGTTAGGCTCTAGTAGATAGCATTACAAAGTATCAAATTAGATATTGTATCTAAGCTCGAGTTACTGGCAATAAATAAGAGTAGTCTTTGTTTGATGTATCAAATAGCTTTTATAAGCCAAATTAGATATCTTAGTGACAACGATACAAAACACCCGTTTAGTCAACATATTGGAGTCCGAGTTATCGGAGTCAAATATAATAGCGGGATTTATTTAATACATGTAATAGCCTTCAAAAGCCATTCAAAGATGGTGCTCATGCTTGAGACGCCACTAACATAATAGAAGGACAACTTAAGTTAGTAGTCTCGCGGGAAATCAGCATCTCTACCCGAGACGGCAGAGAAGAACAGACGTAGGAAGTGTTTCTCGAGTGGCGTGAGGATCGTAGCAAGTAACTAAGGTAAATTTCCATTACGGCCTTTACAATAACAAAGTAATTAGTTCCAGGAAGGATCAACACCTGATACTTCATTTTTATTATTGCCGCACAGAAAACTTGCCAAAAACACGCTTACCAGCGAGTGATCGAGCGCACATTGAAACGATCCTGGATACCTGAATGTGGAGTGCTAACGCTGACCACAGGTAGGCAGTTCCACCAAAAAATAACAAATCTGTCAGGCAGTTTTTAGCTTTAGTCAGCCCCTAATTACACGTTCAATATATCTTACAGGACAGTACCGCCATAACTTCCCCAGAAGCCGGGATTCCATTGGTTATTCACTGCTGACCCGTACAGTTTAACTACTGTCACCTGTTCTGGGTAAACTGGAAGTTGATTTTCTATAACTAGGAACAGGATATATTTAATTTTGTGTGGCGACAGGGGGACCCAGCGCTATGGTATGGCGCTTGCTCCCCCTGAGCCACACCATGTATTACGTTTGTCTGACACTGATATACATATATATTTTTTCAGTGATTACCAAATCCATCTGAATATAAATATTCGGACTACACTCCAAGTCCAGCCCAAAGGTTAGTGCTATATAGTACCCTAATGTTCCTTAGTACTTGAATTTATGGATATGATTTTCTAAATATTCATTTAGCTTTCTTTATAATTAATTGCAGGTGAAATAGAAAGAACAGTCACCCAATATTTAAAACCTGAAGAAGGGCGTTAAATGCCTGAAACGCGTAGTCAAGAAGAGGGCACCGCGGTTATACTAACAGTGAACAACTTGTGTCAACTCAAATATTGGGACTCATCTATGAATTTTATGACAAATGTGTATTCTTATTGAAAGTGGTATATACACAAAGTGCATGTTTACCATACATTTTGCTTAAAAGAAATAATTTTTGTTCATAAGAACTGACTGAATCGGTGGAATTAATTTAATTTGTGTATGATGTGGAACAATACACAGATGTGATTTATTTAAACAGAAAAACTGAAAGTTTCTATTGTTTGAATTATTGAATGAATGCAAATGTGTTTCACATTGAAATAAGATATTGCAATATACTTGCTGGTTGCTGTGCCCCAGTTTATTCACCGTGATTGTGCAGTGAATCTTCCCAGTACACGAGGGCTTTACAGTGCCAAAACCCAATGAGGCTGGCCTGCGCACTATCCTCGACCCCCAAGTTCAATCTCTTCCTACCCCAAGAGAAATTCAGGATGATTACACCCAGCCAGATGAAGTCCTCTCTCCGGAAGAGCGATTGGCTCAGCGTAGTAGACCTTAAGGATGCTTACATGCATATTCTGATCTTGAGCCCACACCAAAAATATCTGCAGTTCTCTGTGGGAACGGAACACATAGAGTATCGTGTGCTCCCGTTTGGTCCCACTTCAGCACCACGTGCCTTTACGAAGATGATCTCAGTCATTGCGGCATTCCTCAGACTGCGGGGTATTCATGTGTCCATATTTGGATGATTGGCTTCTGCACAGTCCTTGCCCACAAGCCTCCTCGACCAATCTGCAGTCATTTCTTCAGCTCTTGTTCCATCTTGGGCTGTCAGTGACTGACAGAAATCTCTGATGACGGTCTCAAGACCTAACCTTTCTAAGTTTCCTTTGGGACACCGTCAGTACCAGAGTCTTCCTGACAGAGGACAGGATTACAGACCTTTCGGCCATGTGCCAGCTCTTCCTGCAGTCCTCCCACATGTTGGCCTTGTGGTTCCAGAGGCTTCTGGGCCTCATGGCCTCTTGTTTGTTAGCTCTGCCTCTCGCATGCCTGAAGATGAGGCGTACGCAGCTTGCTCTTTGAAGCTGATGGTCCCAGGCTACGGACTCGGATTCCAAGATGATTCCAGTCCTTTCCAGCATGACGGCGGGCCTTCACTGGTGATCATCTGCTGACAGCCTCTTAGTGCTGACCTCCTTCCAGTAGCCCTGCCCACATGTAACGGTTACAACGGGCTCCTCCATCTTGGGGTGGGGTGCTACACTGCTTCACCTCAAAGTGTTCGATTTGTGGACGCTCCAGGAGAGGCGTTTCCATATCAATTAGCTGGGGCTTCTGGCGGTTTTTCTGGCGCTCAAAGCTGTTCAGCCCTCGATCAGACTCCCGACCTTCTTCACCAGAGCAATCATCAGTTGTGGCACCCCTCCCCACAATCGCTCAGCGTGGTGGCCAGGTGCCTGAGTTCCGGTCTTTAGCGCGTTTCAACCTCTTTGAGGATAACGTGCGTATTATACAAGCGGCACAGAAGCCCTCTATGAGAGCTCAATACAGGAGCAAATGGCTCCGCTTCTGTCACTGGTATTTGGCCAAGAGCCTTGACCCCATACAGGCATCTATTGATACTGTATTGTCTTTCATATCGGACCTGGCGGCCCCTGGTATACACGTCCTGTCTTGCAGGACCTACTTGTCCTTCATTGCGGCTTATCTGTCTACAGACAGCTGCTCTTTTTCGCTGACTAACTCTGTCATCAAGAGACACTTTGCGGGTCTTTGACACCTTTTCCCGCTGGTTCGGACTCCTCACCCCAAATGGGACTTGAATGTGGTCCTCACTGTTTTATGCCATAAACCTTTTGAACCAATCGCCACTTCCAATCTCAAATACCTTTCTTGGAAGTTTTCCTTTCTGATTGCAGTCACATCGGCAAGACGAGTAAGTGAGCTCCAAGTTCTTTCTGTGGAGCATCCATGCCTCACTTTCCACATGGATAAGGTTGTGCTTCGCACTCGTCCTTCCTTTAGAAGAGCTCTAAAGTTCTACCTTGATAGAACTAGTGTTTTCAGAAGCTCCTCACAAGTCTTCGTCACGTTCGGCAACCCGAAAGGAAAACCAGCCTCCAAAGCTTCTATTTCCCGCTGGATTGCGTCATGTATTTTGGAAGCCAACAGTGCACCAGGTCTTCAACCACCAAAGGATATCCATGCACATCTGGTCTGCGGAAAAGCGGTCGCTGTTGCTTTTCAAAAGTATGTTCCTTGGGAGTCCATTGCCAAAGCAGCTATGGCATTATTGCCTCGATTTCAGCTCCCGGGCTGGTGCCCAATTTGGTCAGGCAGTTCTCAAGAACATATTCCAATGAGGGAATTTTCCATCCACCTATAATACCTATGGTTAGTGCTTGGGGAATCTTCCACAAGTATGGAGGAAAGGGGGCGGGATGTAGGAGTATTACCGTCTTACCATAGTAACTACCTTACTCCTAGTCCATAGTCCCCTTTCCTCCATACGCCCGCCGTCCCCTCTAAAAAGTATCCTCTATTATTACTAAATGGTCCTAGACCTGGCGATGGAAAAGGACTGATGGACGATGCGCAGGGCGGAACTGAGGAAGGTGGGTCTGCGTAAAAATGAAAGAAGGACACAAATAATTATTTTCTTGATGCTTTTAAAGTGCTCCGGTCCCGTCCCGACGGACGGAATGTCCCTCAAGTATGGGGGAAAGGGGACTAGGAGTAAGGTAGTCACTAGGGTGAGTAACTTTGTTAATTGCCTGCAATTTTGTGTTTGTGCCTCACTCTGAAGCGCCTAGCGGTCTTTGTGTACACAGTGCATGTGGACAACCTGCAGGCCACATGTGGGTGTTGGGATTTTTGCGGAAGGCTTTTCTTGGGACTTGACGTGTTGTGCCTCCTGATTGATGTGTGTTTCATGTTGCATGTCCTTGTGGCAGCTGCTTGTTGCCAATGCAGTGTGCATGTCTGATTGACATGAGATGGCACCATGTTGATTTTGTAATGCTCTTAAAAAAGTGCTCTGGTCCCATCCCGATGGACGGAATGTAACACAAGCATGGAGGAAAGGGGACTATGGGCTAGGAGTAAGGTAGTCACTACGGTGAGTAACTTTGTCATTATCAACTGTCTGTCTTTTATGAGCGCGGCCCATCGTAGACAAGCTGGGATTTCGCTTGTGAGATCCTTCAATAAGCAATGAAGATATAAGTATCCAACCACTATAGTATGATCAATAAGTGGAGTCTGCATTACAAGATCTAATATCATATATAGATCCACAAAGAATTTTTGACTATCTATTCCTACGTTCCAGTAAATGTTAATCAGAGCTATCTGTTTATCATAGTGCCCAATTTTCACTAGTTGGATGAAATGGTTGGGAGCTGCCCAGGATTGTAACGTGAATCCAGTACTTAATTTGGTTGCAACAAGAAGGCCTGCAGACGGTCTCTGCCTTTGGTAGATGTTTTATGATATGATATAGATATTTTATTTGTATTGCGCTAATACACAAGTGTTTCAGAGCGTGACGAGGCAAGGGAGGGGAACAAGGGAGAACAAAACAACGATCTTACTATGCCCAGTGACATTGAGAACGCGCAAGTGCAGCGGAGAGGGGGAGTGCTGGATGTAGCACAACTTGATAGCTATCCCAGAGAGGACTTTGAGATAGCCATGTTTCCTGTAAGGCCACAATGTCGAAGGTGCTTAAATTGTTGTTGTAACTACTCATTAGATGGGTAAACCCTCTAGTGTTCCAACTGGCTAATTTGATAGTGCCCATTGATTGTTGCTTGGGTTGTTATGCACGGGCATTCTGCCACCTTTGAGGTTGGTGTGTTTGCTCCAATCTTGATATGGAATGTTGAAAGGTGTGTCCTTGCACACCAGAGCAGATGATTTTGAGTGGTGAGAATGTTGTTTTTGTTTGTTGCATTTCCTAAATATGTGTAACAGAAGGATCAGCAGATAGATCTTGAAAGATCTCAAATCCTAGGGCATATTAGTCCATTTTCACTTTCCAAATGGTGTTAAGTAACACTCTTGACTGAATTCACAGGCGCGTTACCAAAAGATCTTGTTCCTCTATAAATTCGACTTGATGTATGTCTGAGGAGGTTAAGTCCTCAAGATATGGAATATCACTAAATACGTTAAGGACACAAGCTCAATTTAGGTCATAAGTCGGATGCGTAGATGGTCTACATCTTATGATCAAATGATGGTAATATGGTTGATGTGCTTTGTGTTGTTCTTGAGCTATTAGGCTATCTTCCTTGTTTATTTTAGATAAGCGCACTGGTGGAGCCAATGATTTTCTCTCAGCGCTATTGCCTATGTCTGTATTTGGTACCCATTGTTCAAGTCCAGAATTGGATTTTGAAACATTGATGTTCATTTATTGCTTGATGTCATCTTTTACTTGATAAGATGTTGATATATGATGCGTAGCTAAGTAGAGCTGAACTGATTCCTGAATTTCAACACGTCTTTGTTCTAGGGTGAGTGTTGTGTGGCATTGCAAATTGACAGGGATGAGTTGAATTTCTTTTTAGCAAAAGACCTGCGATGGCGAATGAATCAGTGAAGGGATGTTATTGTTCGTCTTCTGCTGCGCATCCACTGCAATTTTAATGTCGCTCAGTTGCTCATAATCTGGTATTGAGTTGTCGTTTTTACTATTATTACCTTTTTTCAACCGTGCAATCTTCTGTGACAGTCTTTTTTGGGAGCGCAATAGCTTGCATGAATTGTTTTGAGCTTGAGGCTGATTCGACGTCAGAATTCTTTGTTTTTCTTTTTTCTTTCTTGCTTTGAGGATTTTATAGTGACATTCACTTTGTTTTTCATATTATTTGAGCACGAGGTAACTATGGTATAAATCTTTTTTGCCATTGACGATTCAGACGTATCTGATTCCAAGTTCATAGGAGGCGTTTTTACCTCAATGTTGAACTGCTGCGAATCCATTGCATCTGCTTCTTGGGGCCTAATTACTTCGCTTTTCCTTGAGTTGTACACATTGTCGGCACCTGTGCAGGCTGAATCAAACACAGTGCCTGTCTGCATGATGGGTCTCATCACAGTTATCAGTGGTGACAAAATTGTTAGATCAGGCTTACCAGCTGGAGCTAGGTTTATTAAATGTCTCACGTTGTAGAAGCTGTGAGATAAGTGCTGTCTGATGTTTAATTTTGTTGTCCAGTATTTCAAACAGTTTAACTAAAGAAATCAAAGCTGTCTTCATAGCAGTCAAGGGTATATCTAGAATCAGAGAAGACTGTGGAGGGCATTGAGCCGTGGGTTGAATATGTGGTACACTTCCTACTTTACGACGAGTTGAATAAGTAAATGATATAGATACCGCTGTAGAGTTCTGAAGGGAGTGTGCAAACATTAGATAAGTTGAGATTGTTGGTTAGAGGAGGAGTTGTCGATAGTATAGGCTCTGCTGGTTCTGGCACTAAGACATGTACAGCTACTGTCTCTCCCTGGATTTCCGCCAGCACATTTGGTGGTTCTATATATGAACAGTGAGGTGTGTTCGAGTTGCATAAGGGATCCGATTCACTGGTTGGGTCATAGATAGGTATTTCTTTGTCTATATGAACCCTGCTGTCAAAATCAACAGCTGAATGGTTTTCCTTGATTGACGTAAACGCCTTTTCAGCCACAGGGCTGAGATGCATCAAAACGGAATTTGTCTCAGCAGATGTAAGGGCTGGCGTGATGGTAAATCCGGCTGCCACCAAGGAGCCAGGTACGCTAATAGAAGTCTCCCTGTGGCGATCAGATACGTAAGAAAGCGAAGGCACAGAGGCTAAGGTTACGGGCAGCTTTGCAGTTTCCTCCTAAGTTTGAGATGGAGTGTCTTGTTCTGGGGTGGTAAAAATTCAGACTATCCGGCAATTGTGTTTTCTTTTTTTTTGTAATGCGGAATCCGCGATGATTGTTCTTTTCATCACTGTCGAGGCAGAGGAAATTCTAAACGGTGTTTGCAGCAATTGCATGGAGACCTGTCAGATTTTAATGTATAAGTCCCCTTTGACATGCTCTGATTACAAATCGAACTGAGACGCTAGAGTTAGAGCAACTAGGTTTAAGCCGTTATGACAACCACTATGCTTACTCACCTATCACCCAGGGTCTCAACGAAAGTGACCGAAGCAGCACTTCCGGGGCTCTTCTGCAGATGCGCACGCTAGTTAAATAGTAGTTGGGGTGAAAGTGGGTGGAGCTTAGCGCTCAATGTAGCGAGAATACCAATTTTACAACAGTAAGCACGGAAATCTAGAAAATAAGATGAAAGGGATTATTATGTAGGGAAGTCCACAACTAGCAGAGGATCATGTTCACAATTAAGGCTCCATTGGAAACCTTCTGTGCATACGGCAGAAAGGTGTCCAGTAACGTTCCAAGGCAAGAAGTCCTCACAGCTAAGCAGCACCTCCAGCACTTCCACGGATGCACGCATGCAGATGCATGCACGCGTTAGTTAAATAGTATGTGGAGTGAAAGTGGCCAGAGCTTAGCGCTCAATGTAGCGAGAATACCAATTGTACAACAGTAAGCAAGGAAATCACAGACAAGTGTCCAGTAACAGGGGAGCCGACTTATGAATTTCCCGGGGGGTGCTCAAATACAGGAAGTGACATCACTGGCCATGACCGAAAATGTGCATATTGTCGCCAACTTGGTGCAACGGCGCGCAGGGGTGGGGTCGCGCGCAGCGCAGAACAGTGGAAACATTGGCTAGCATGTGCTGCATATACTAAAGTCAAGAAAGAAGGAGATTTAAGCCTTCAAGTTGCATTCCAGTAAGCTATCACTGCCCCTACTCCACCCCTCTATAATCATCCAGGTTGTAGTAGCCCTCCCTCAAAAGGCAGAGCAACGTGGGAGAATGAAATGATTGCTAAACAGAAGGTACAGCTGCAAGGTGGAGCACCACCACCACAAAAAAAGTTACCAATTCAAGGGAAACGAGAAGTAAAGACGTTTACCGATTAAAAACTACCAAGCAAGTGCTGCAGTAGAGGAGAACAGGTGAACTATTTTCATTGCAGCACCTTCCCCAGGCTAAATGTATTTTTACGGACAACAGTTCGTTGAATAAATTAATCTGCAATGGCCTCAACATCCAGATGTGCAGCTTCATCTTTGTGTCCATGCAGCAAAGCAACAGCATTTAATCGAGCTTGGCCCATTGTAGCCCTCAGGTAGGTTTTGATGCGCCGAAGGCATGAAAATGAACGCTCCGAAGAACAAGAGGATACAGGGATGGTTACTGCAATTTGAAGCAGTCGTGCCAGTTCTGGGAACAAATTGCGCATAGGACGACCCCTTTCACCTTGGAACAAGTCAAAGACATCCTGAAAACACATAACCGGAGTCTTATCCCTCTGTATAAGTTCAAGGAACATATTTCTATGCAACTCTAGATTGCATTCATGGAAGTCAGTCTTATAAAAATTCATGACATAATCACTGGAGGCATTCCCTGTAACAAATTGTTCAATGTTAACCATATGGTCACATGCAGTTGTATTGAAACGTTCTGACAAAGCTACCAATGTAAGGTCCATGAGTTCATAATCACCTTGTCTATAGAGGTCTTTGGGAGACTCAAAAACATGAGGAACTGACCCTTCATCCAGGCGCCGTGGGATTTTCCTGGCCCTTCTTTGCACAAAATGTTCCTCTAGTTCCACATCTAAATCATTGGCCGCTGATGTGGTTTTTGAGAAGAAGTCTTCAAATCCCTCACGCAGTTGTGCAACTATGGTCTTAAGGTTTTCAATCATAACCGCTGCTTCATGGAACCTTAAATTGACCTTCTGTAGAGCAGTGTTCACAGTTTCAACACGGGAAAATACCAAGTACAGAAGATTAAGACCTAGATAGGTTTCGAGTTTATGGAGCTGCAAGTGCAACCCATGGGCTTTTGCTCCCGCTTCATTGTGGTCACCGGCTGCAAGTCCCAGAAATTCAATTACAGAACTGTAGTTAGCTAGTACAGTCGTCAAAGATTTTGCTCGAACGGTCCATCGGGTAGGGCAGAATGGAAGCAGTTTGACACTCCCTTCTTCTTGACAACGTTCAAAACAAGCAAGCTGTTTTGGGGAATTTCGAATGAACCCAATCAATTCCCTTACAAAAACCAACAGATCCCTGAACTTGGCAATGCCCATAGCTGCATCCTGAACTACTAAATTCAGATTGTGTGCAAAGCAGTGCACATAAATAGCTCGTGGTGCCACCTCCTGCACCAATGTCTGCAAACCATGTCGATGTACAGCCATATTGGAAGCACCATCATAACACTGCCCCCGACAGTTTTCCATATCATAGCCTAACCTCAGGAGAACATCTTTTAAAATGGCAAACAGAGTTTGTGATGTAGTGCTAGACGTTTGATAAAAGCCCAAAAAAATCTCCTCTACCTGAAGATCCTCTTTTGCAATACGAAAGACTACAGAGACCTGCTCTTTTATTGACACATCAGCAGTCTCATCCAAAATAATCGAAAAGAATTTTGCATCATGAATCTCTTTCATTAGGCCACGGAGCAAATTATGTGACATAATTGCCAGCATTTCATTTACTATGTCATGCGACATCCATTTGTATTCTGTTCTTTGAAGCCAAGTTTGAAGTTCTGGGACATCTCTGCCACGAAGCGACAGAATTGCATTTAAATTAGAATCCTCATCAGTATGGCCCCGAATTGCAAGACCTTGCCGAGCTAAAGCCAACAATGTGGTCAAGATATTCAACAGCACACTTCTGTTATCCCTCATCTGCTTGAGGTGGCCCAACGACAGAGCTGCTACAACATTTGTACCCCTTTCCACAGATACTAGCACCACTGCAGCCGCCCGATGAAGATTTGAAGTCTGATGGCCGTTACATCTCTCTATGGCCTTCTTAAAATTATTAAAGCCATGTTTAACAAAAGCATTCCAGGCATCCTTATCACGGCTACTTTTTGGCAATGGCACGCCCTTTTCATCAGCAGACTGACATACCTTACAGAACATTTTTTGAACAGACTCATCATATTTAAGCCAATTATACGTTTCTAACCATTTCCTTTGAAAAGTGCGGCCCTGCTGGGACTTAAAACCATTCGAATCACTCATGTTTGGGCAGCATTCTTGTGTCACATTGCTGCTGCCAACATCAATGACTGTAGGCGCATCTGGTATACTTTCCACGCATTGTGCCTGGCAGATTGATGCAACTGTGGAGCTCGAAATTGCTACAACTGCTTCGTCAGGCACATGGGAACTCTGCTTTGGTTTAGCTGGGGTTCTTGTAATAAACCTCTCCATGATCACTTTGCGTCTTTTCCAGGGGACGTGGGTGAAGCGGTCGCTGCTATGTATAATGTCTCAAAACGTCTAACTGGCATACAACTGCAAGAAAGAAAATTGGTTGCTATAATCCATGCAAAATGTATTTCTTGATGCAAGACATTTTCTTATATTTCTATTTGAGCTTAGTGACTTTGTTGTATTAGGTTTAGTTCATCACCAATCAATGTATCACCTTCAGGGGGTGATCTTTAGTTTTGTCTTTTTCCAAGGGCCACGAGGTCCAGATGCCTGGTAATTTCACAGTAGATATCCATAGGTTTCTCATGATTTGATGACATGATTCTCCCACTTGGAAACAAGAAGCTAGTACATAGCATCCCGCACATTGTGCATATCATTTTGTCCATTATTTATGACCCCATACACTTCAAATGCTGTATAGAGGCACCCTGGCTATTATGGCTGGCACCTCTTGCATTAACCTACTGTAAAGATGCTGTGCCCAAGTGACATTTGCTAAAATGTTACCTCTGGGTAACCAGATAGAGTTAGGGATTTATGCTTAATAACATCTTACCTTCCAAGAAACAAGCATACACCTCTTTATACTGCCTTATTGCATTCACAACACAGAAGCCACTGTTTCAAACAAGCATCTAGAGAAAATATGAAGCACACAATGCATTATTAACAGTTTACATATCCACAAATTAGACACTCAAGCATCTGCTGCCAACTTTTCTTTCCACTGCACCACCCCACTCGGCTACTGAGCCAGACAAATACTATCTTGGGAGTGGGCTGTGGGGAAATATCCATAAAACTCCCTCCCCTCCCCACTTCCTCGGTCAAAAACGTCTCACAAACAAAATAGAATGTGTTCAAAGAACGCATCAGAGAACATCTAGACCTGAACAGCCGTAAAATAGAATGTTTTCTCTACAGGACATAAGCATCATTCACAGCAAAGCATGCAGGCATAACAAGGCCGTAAAAAAAGACCCCCTGCCTGCCCTCCCAGCATTGGTCTCTAGAGATAGGCCCCATATCGCCATCTCTCTCTTACCCATCTCTCTCTTACACAGAGTTTACACTGGGAATAGGCAGATGAGGGGAGGGGGAGCAGGCTGACTGGACTCCACACACCACCCTACTGCAAGCGCTAGCTGCCAGATCTTCATGGGCTCAGCGGAACTCATCAACCACAAAACGGTCCTTCTACACCATGTGGGTGCATGAGCTCTGCATGTATGCAGTCTCTTGGAGCATTTGAAAGCAGAACGCTCCTCTCTTGGTTCAGTCTATCCCTCCCCTGTTGCTTTCATCCTCCCTCTTGTGCACCCGCTCTTACCCTTAACCTCAGAGCTATGAGACTGCTCTACCACTGTGCGAGTGCTGTACAACCAACATAACCAGCCTAACATGATATAAACACACTTGATTGGCCACTCCATTCCCGTGCCTCCTGTTACCAACATCATTCACCTTTATACACAGTCTGTCCTGGACTGCCACTCATGGCACAGGCGTCTAGTCGTTTTGACCAGTGTTACTGAATGAATGTTCTCAAGTTGCATCACATTTGACACAAGGCAAGGTGGGTGAACCGGGAACAAGGGTGGAGCCGGGCTGGACGGGGGCACAAACCCTCCTACCCCCCTGTATTCCACCACTGCATTAGTCTCCTGCCCCCCTGTATTCCACCACTGCATTAGTCTCCTGCCCCCCTGTATTCCACCACTGCATTAGTCGGCCATTGTGCCTCTGAATTTTCTTGCATGCAATTCAATGAATCTTGTAACAGTTACTTGTCCTTTTATATTTCTACATCAACAATGTTTAAATACGTTAACGCAATACACATCTAACGCAGGTCACCATTGAAGGGCACTTGCTAGTCATGAGGTGACAGCCTAGGCCTGTGCACTTGAGGCTGTACTGAGGACTCCCCCCCCTTCCCCCAGCCAAACGTCTGCGCTACTGCCAAAAATAGCGGAATCGGTTGTGCTGCAACGAACGACGCTGCTGCTCCGTCTATGGCCAACGTTTGTGGTGCGTTTGCCTATTTGGGCCCTTTCATAGCTCCTCCATCTCTCCGTATTGATCACAATTTGCAAATGCGGATTGCCTGCATATTTGTCTCAACGCCTGCAGACGGGAGATGCCTTACGTACAAAGTGTACTCCTTAAGACTACATTCAGAACATGAGGATGCAGAGAAAACCAGCAGAATAGCCTTTTCCCTGATTGTCCCTGCATCCTCGGATTTAAGAATGAGGGAATTTACTCGCAGGTTAACTCTGGGTACAAGCTCAATCCAGGAAGTTAGTCCATCCTTGGAGCTCTCATTTCTTGGGCAGGTAATGTAACTGGTGCACACCAGGGGCGCCGAGTACGGGGGGAGGGCTCTGGGGGCCGAGGCCCCCGGGCCCCCCCCCCCCCGGCAAAATCAACAAAAATTCCCGCCCACCCCCTAACCATGGCAACAAAATAAAAATAAAATCACTTACCTGCTGCTGCCGTTTTCCGAACGTTCTGCTCTCTCTGCTTCTCTGGATGAAAACGTCTGCTATTGCTGCCGCTGCCGCTCCTGCTTTAAACATGGGCGAACCGGAAGCAAAACACAGAAGCTTCCGGTTCGCCCCTAAGCCCTCCCCTCCAGGACCATACACCAATAGGAGTCCTAGAGGGGAGGGCTTAATCCGACATTCTCGCGCTTTTACCCGGGCCAGATTGAAGTGCTGCAGTATCGATGGAAAGGGCCATCGATACTGCATCACTTCTCTCCGGCCCGGGGGGGGCTCAGCCCCCACTCGATTTTGCCGGGGGGGGCTCGGGCCCCGGAGCCCCCCCCGTACTCGGCGCCCCTGTCCAGTAATGTTCGAAGGAAAGAAGTCCTTGCAGCTAAGCAGCACTTCCACTTCCAAATCTTATCTGGAGCACTGACCGGGCATTAGGGAAAAACGGACATACTTGTTGGACAATTTTCTCATCTGCGCAGAGAATATCCTGCATTTTTCCATTGAACATCGCAAAGCTCTTCCTTATGTGGTTTTTTATACACAGTGTATCCCAGATATTCATAACGATCAGCGCAGTCCAGCATTTTATTATGAAGCTTCCACACAAACGTACACCCCACCTTCTTGATGGAACAGACCATACATTTGGTCTTGTTTATATTCATTTCAAGATTGTTTTCTCTCATAAGAGAGGCTCCTCTGTAGCCTAACGGGGTAAGGTCCATAAGTACCAAATCATCAGTGAATGCCATATAATGGACTGATTGCTGACCTATCTGGGCAGGAAAAGCACCAATATTATTGAGATAGGTGTCCAAATCTGACAAGAAAAACTTAAAAAGGAATGGGGCGAGGACACAACCCTGGCGCAACCCTCGTTTGGTAACCACCCGGTTAAAAAGGTGTCCCCACTCACTCAGTCTAACGTTCACCTTTGTATCTTGATGTAAGGCCTTGAGAATTTCAACAAGAGCTGTTGGGACACCCCTAGATCTCATCTTCTTCCATAGTTGTTCCCTGTTAACCTTAACAAAGGCTGAAGTGAGATTCACGAACATAAAGTACAACTGATTCTTGTCTTTTACTCTCTGTCTGAGGAGGATAGACAAAATAAAGCTAGTAAACTGAGTTCCTAGTCCTTTCCTGAACCCGAACTGACCAACGTCCCAACCCTCAGTCTCAATCAAATCCTTCAACATAATCATTGAAAAAATCATGCTCCCGACACCAAGAAGGGGGAGACAGGGCGATACGTTTTACTATTGGCCCTATAACCCATCTTTAAAATAAATCTGGATCATGTGAGACATCCTTCATGAGGAATGTATCTAAACTTAAGAATGTTTTTATAGAGTGTGGATAGTATCTCTGCCCACATTTCACTGTTACCTTTCAGAACATAATTTGAAAGGACATCTGGTCCAGGAGCCCTAGAGGCATTAACCCACCTTAACCAGTATTCCACCTTTGTACTCCTTACCTCTAGGTACCATATTGTGGTCATTAGATGAGTGGGGCCCTCCATGTTCTGAACTTCCTCTATCGGAGCTTAGAGCATAGGTAAATAATCTATCCAAACACCTTCAGCAATAGTATTTACTTGTTGGACCAACTGCGCATATCCATCACCATTCATATGGGCGGAGAAATCTTAGTATTATTATTACAAAGGGCTCCCCATTGTATTAAAGGTGCTTATTCTGCGCCAGATATGGGGGGCGCACCCAACGCCTACGGGAGTAAGCTAAAGGGGATGGGGCACCTCCTAGGGGGAAAAACACAGGTACACAAACAAACTGCAGTCACACCATGAAAGAAGGCCTCGCTGGGAAATGCAGGGTTAGGGGTGCACTGCGTATGCCATCGGCCCAGCAAGCTTTTGTGTATTATTACGAGAAAGGGAAAAATCCCAGGTAAACACATTTAGCTGGGATGCCTCCAAGTTGGGCCTTGCACAGTAAATTCTGATCTGAACACATGATCAGTGCACCACGAGTTAGGGAAGAGGGAGACGGAGCTCAAGCTGCGTGTCGTGGGCAGACCGAAGCAGCCAAGACAACTCTGCGTGATGTAATGACAGGGCGGCAAGCCAGTCCTATGGGCACTCGGGGGTAGAGGGGAAATGGACCTGAGCCAGAAACCCACCGTTCACATAGCTACGAGTGCCTGTCAGCAGGTGGTTATGGGACTAGGAAGCTGAACAGAGTGGCGTTTCTGGGTGGACCAATCAAATGGTACGTTTCTATGTCCCTGGGAGGTGGCCAGTCTTCAGAGTATCCACCACAAGGTTTGAGAAGGCTGTTATCCAGCAGGTACTGTGTGAATGTCTCCCAACCCACCAAAAGCAAGGTTTCTCGTGTTCCTTTCACAATGGTGCTGACCAATGGCAGGATAATAAGCTCCTAGCGGTCAGCACAAATGTTATTTTACTAATTGCAAACTGTTCACGGGAGGGATGAGAAGCGATATGGCGTCACATTGGGGGCGATGAGGTGGGATACTGTTGATCTGTTGGCTCCAATCACATTCTACTAACATACGTTTAGCTCTAAGGATCTGATGTAGTTTAACCAATGATTTTCGTGGGAAACATGGAAAATATGAACATCATGAGCTGCAACTGTTACTAATGTTTTGACCATTGTATTCATAGTATAAAAATAATACTCACTGTATGCCCAGATATTAGCTCTCATCAATTAGTTCCAGTCTCACTGTTCTGTTTCATTTGTGCTCCCCCAGCTTCTTGCCCAGTGTGTGCTCCTTTTTGATCGCAATTTTTATATGGTGGGATCAGAGGACCCCTGATACACCATCATGTTGCCTTAATTTCGTTTTATGCCATTTTAACCAATTTCTGTAACCCTGTTTCAGTTTTCTAATTTTTCCCTCAATTGATCCATGCACCGCTCGGCTTTGCAGTCCCTGCATTTGGTTCTTCAAAGCTGCTTTTCTTTCTGCACTTCCTTATCAGAATATGTGTTATGGAGAATTCTCTGTTTAGGCTGCATTTCCTAACGTAGTGAGTCCCCCAGCAGCTTTGCTGGATTTCTGGAGTTTGTTTTTTTCTCCTGCCAAGAGTGAGACTCTTTTTCTCCCACTCTTGGACATGATTTGTGGTGTTCCTTTGACTGTTAATGTGTTTTATGGGCTATGGGGTCCTTTACTCCATAGGGTCTCATGTGTTTGTACTATGTGTGTTACACAGCACCCTCCGTGCAGTGACACAGGGGTGTCATAGTGACTCCCCACCATAGACTCCATACCCTGGGACTGACTACTGTCTCCCAGGGCATGTAAAGTCACCATTGGCTTTACTAGTCCCAAATTATGAACAGAAACCAGTACAAACCATCATATTGTGGACATACTGGTCGGGGCAATTCGATTGCCCTGGGGTCTGTTAGTCGAGGGGGCACGTCTCCATCCCCCCTGATCGAGTTTTGGCTGGTGGCAGTGGATACTACTTTTTATATTCGACCGCAAATATAACTCTATGGGATTTTCCCATTGTTCGAGGCTACCAACTTTAATTATTTAATTCTCATAGCCTCGAACATACCACCGGTTTATTTATTTAATATTAATTCGCCGGTTGGTATTTTTTGCCAGGACTCGATTCTAAAATGGCGTTTGTGTTCTCTTCTGTGACTCCAACACAAGTCGAGCCCTTTGTTCCACTTTTTGGCGGGCTTCTCCACAGAAGCCTCCAAAAGTGGTGCCACTCTGTCTGGGTACCACAGGGAGTGTGTGAGGGGGTTTAGGCACCCTGGACTGAGTTACCTTGGTAACTCAAGTCGCACTCTTGTGCGATTGGCCCAAGTGGTGAGCCGGCCGGTTCACCCCTTAGCATGTTTGATTGACAGCTAGGCTCAGTGAATGGGGGTGTGCTGCTTAAAAGCAGGGCTTTGGGGACTGGAACTTCAGAAGTCGCCACAGGACCTGAGAATCCGACGAGGGAGAAGCTGAGCCAACCTGCTATGACGACATCACCGGTGGAGCCCTGCGGAACCGACTCACCACTTCCCGACGACAGAGAAGATCTCCTGGCTGGAGAGTCTTCTTCCCCTGACTGGTGGGCACAACCAGTTTACCTTCTTTTCCTCGCATCCCAGGACGTCTTGTGGTCGAATTGCCCGTGCAAAGCACCCCGGCAACCGGATAGCCACTGACCACTGGACCGCGAATAAAAGGACCGCTCCTTTTAACTGAGAACTCCGCGGCTGGTTTCTTCGCTGGCAGTGCAACAGACTCCTGTCTTCCTCCCCGACGAGATCCTCTCTTCCCCCGGACGAAGCACCGACTTGCATCCGCTGCCAGGAACAACTGCCCCCGCTGGAGTATTCTCACCACTTTAAGGTACCGTGTCCGCCAGGCCTCCCTTTCTAAAGATTGCTACAAGGTAATAATAATCCCTTAACCTTCTGGACTGATCTGGCTGCCTTGACCATCTAACTGGTCCCTTTCTGTTGGTCCAACTCTTTCTGAACCTTTTCGAGACTTTTGTGCACTTTTCAACCGTGTGACCTTGGACACATTTCGTTCTGATCCTGTTAAAGTGGATCCGGCTTTCTGAACTCTAACTTCACGGTTTGATTCTGCCTTCCTCTCTTGCTGTGTTCTTGTGAAAGTGTTGGGATCTGTTTCAATTTATACTCTGCCTGTCTCTCCCTTTTAAACCGAATTATTAGAGTGCCATCTGCGTTAAGCGCTCACCGCTGTCTGAAAATAAGTGGGGCTTTACTTAAGACTTGTCTAATATTCTTTTAAGGGAGTGTCTATCTTTTAGTGACCGTGTTTTTGAACTGCTTAATATTAGTGCCTGTGTGTTTTATTAGATGTGGTTTTAAATAAATAATTATATCTCTTTTACACCAAGCTCTGGTCAGTGTTTGCTTGTTCTACTGTGTTCTTTTTGACCTATTGTGAATACTCTGTATACTGCCTAACTCTTCTTGAGGGAAGTCTTACTGCTCAGCCACAGCTACCAAGTGAATCTGTGTGGTACAGACTGCTACCAAGTGGGTTTACTGCCAAACACCTGTAGTCTTAAATCTTTTGCAGTGGTCCCAGAGGGAACTGCACAGGTTTCTGCCTAACAATATGTAAATGTGGCACAGAGTTCTTTTTCAAGTCGGGCATACTTCTAGAGATTTTTCACAGAAGACTACAGCAAAGTGGCGTGGAGAAAAGAAGGTTGAACATTCCTCGTCTCTCATATTTTCCTAACATTTTGATTGACATGTAATCATTGAACCTCTGTCTACTCTGAAAAATGCACCTAATCCTATTGCCTGCATTGTTCACAACAGCCCCAGTTTCCAGAATCTTGTCCCTAACCATATTGTTCTTGGTTTCAAAAGAACCCCTAATGATCAACTGATCACTGTTTTCAGTTTGGAGTATATCGAAAGCTAAGCAATCCTGAAGAATGGAGTGGGAAACAAAAATGTAGTCAATCAACGAGGTCAAAGGCCCTCTTTTCCAGGTATAACTATTATGATCTTTTTCATGGGAGATTACGTTTAGAAACTTCAGATTCCAATTTACCATCAATACTATCCATCTACGGCCATTGGCCTTCTTCCTTTTGCTACCAACTCTCAGATGGTCAATCGGGATATCTAAAAAGAGACCGCAATCACAATTTCCGTATTATGGTTGGCAGCAAACCAATCTTCCAACAAAGTGGCTACATGATCAACAAGGTCAGTTTTATGTTGTTCAGCAGGGTTCCAATGAACATAATCAATAAGTCCCCTTGTCTGGAATAAAGATCTGAGTTTGTACAACGGGACAGTGCCAACACCCCAGGGTGAGACGCAGCTCAAACTCGACTGTCACTCCCAGCTCATTTCTGATGGCTGTGATGAGCACCCCAACAGGTCTACCAATCCTGCCCTGTCTAGCCAGTTGTATAAACATAGAGACGCCATTCAATATAGGGGCATCTTTCAACCAGACTTCTTGTAAATTGAATATACTAGCTTGCAGTAGGCGAGGGTCAAGCGATCCTACTTAGAACAGATGTGAGAAGCCTCGTGTTGCACAAGAGGATGTTAGCAACTGCATCCTATGCACCATAACTGATACCTGTAGTGGCTTGGTCAGCCCCCAAAAATGGGCAGATTGTCAACTAAGGAAATATTAATGGAAAGGAACCAAAGAGACCTCTAACAGCCCTTTATTTAAAAGGAAAGGTTTTATGGGCTCTTCGAAACTGGTAAAAAGATTCAAGGGCTCTAATTTCTCAGGGGATGCTATTCCACAACCTTTTGGACTTAAACGGCGAATATTCTGTCTACTCTTGTAACACAACAGGATCAAGCAATTTTGGACGGCAATTGATCCTCGAGCGTAACACCCTGGTCAGTTGGTACTGACTAAGGTTGTCTGCTAAATATAATGGAGCGGAGCCCTTCAGACTCTTAAAGATCAGGCAAGCCACCTTAAAGTAAATTCTATTATCCACTGCCAACCAGTGGAGGGTCTGGCAAGCAGCCGAAAAATGGGCCGACTTACTCAGTAGACAAACCAGTCCTACTGCTGCATTATGTGCCCTTTGCAATCTCTGACACTGCTTTGCTGGAATTCCAGCAAGGAGGCTGTTGCAGTAATCCAGATGAGAATTTACTAAGGAACGACCAAGGAACGCACTGCAACATCGCTTGGAATAAACAGCAAAACTTGTCGTAGCAGATGCAGAGAGTAAAAGACTGCCTGGACCTTGGCACTGACCTTACATTCACAGCCAAGGTTGTCCTGCCATATACAGCCAAGGTTTTTAATTTTAGGGGCTAACTTAAGTTCAGCCCACAGGAAGCGTGGATTTTGGGGATGGTTCCCTCCAGCGAGAAGATGTTTCGGCCCAAACAGGGCATTCTCGGTCTTGGCCGGATTAAGCTGCAACTGATTTTCCGACATCCGGAGGCTGACTTTGTCGAGACACTGGTTGATCCCGAGGAATGTTTCTTCAACATTCTCTATTTTGATGAACACCTGGGTGTCCGCATAAGAATGGAAATTAATGGCGTGCCTTGGAGCCGAGACGATGCAGTCGCTCCTCTAAAGCCGCCCGTGGACGACCCGCTGCTTTAGCTAAAATTCTGCGGTTCCTGGGGCCTATACGATCTACCGACGCCAGCTATGTGGATCGGAACTGATGGAGCACTAGCGGCTCAAAGATGAAAGCTGGGAGAGGGAGCACTTTATCCATACTCGTCGCCTGAATCCTGGTCCCCCCTCTATGGCTCAGAGAATCCAAGATGGCGGGTGCACGTATGATGGCGGCCGCAGTCACAAGTCGAAGGCGCTCCTCCCCGTAACACTTGAGCCGGAGGGGACGACCGGACATCCGGATATCCAGACAAACGGGGATTATTTCCATCGGCCGGCGAGGGCCCCCCCCCCCTGGAACCGGCAGGGAGCCCCGCATACATCGGCCCCGTTTTGCGCACCCTCTCCCCTTTTCTTCCTGGGGCTCCCCGGCCCACGCCGCCTACACACTTCCAGCGGACAGAGATCTACGCGGCTGCGTTAGTGGCCCACTTGGATGCTTGGTGGGGCATACTTTCCGGCTTATGGACACAGATATCGGCCCTAAGAAACTATTCAATTCCTGGAGCGAAGATGAGAAACCCTCCCCCCAACGGTTGGCGGCGGGAGCCTTCAGCGGGAGCCCCCTGAGGGATTTAAAGTAGGCCTAGCTCGCATGCGCTTCTCCCTGAGCGCTTCCTGGGGCGCCCCGGCCCACAGTCCGGCTCCTCCTCACCACTACATCGCTCCCGGCGGCCATTGCCCTGCCTCTAACAACTAGCGCGATGTCCAAGCAACCAAAGACCACCAAGTCTTCGGACATAGCAACTCTGCTGACCGCTTCTGACAAAGCTAAAAAACAAGATTCCGGCACCTCTCTCCCACGGGAATCCCTGGATAACAAGGGACCTTTGGCAACCAAAGAAGATATTTGTGAATTCATGGCAGATATCAAATCAGAATTCCGCTCTTGTATGGCAGAACTCACAACTAAACTGGAAACCACAGACAAAAAGGTCTTGGAGGTTGAACAAAGAGTAGGAGTTGTTGAGGAATCATATCCAAGACCATGCCTCCGCGCTAACAGAGGTCCAACGCTCAATCGGACTACTGCAGGACAGGTGCGACATCCTGGAATACAAGCAAGAAGACCTCGAAAATAGGGCCCGGCGTAACAACCTCCGGATTCTGGGGGTTCCCACCTCAATCCCAGACAAGGGGTTAGCTGAATATGTGGGCCTCTTTTTCCAATCTCTTCTCCCCGACTTCGAAGATTCACTGCTCCTCCTGGATCGCACTCACAGGCTGAACCCCCGATGCGGAGTGGAATCGGATGGCCCCCCCGACGTCATTACTAGGGTGCACTTCTTTACTACGAAGGAAGCCATCTCGGCAATAAGCCGCTCCAAATACGAAATTACATTTCAAGGGACTTCTCTCCAGATCTTCCAGGACATTTCTCCGCTTACTCTCCAAAAGAGGCGAGCCCTTCGCCCTTTAACCGCCCTTCTTCAGGCTCAAAAAATCCGCTACAGATGGCTCTTTCCTACAGCTTTGCAATTTTCCTACAAGGGTTCGCTCAGGAAAATTAGCCACCTGGAAGATGCTACCGACATCCTACGTCCAGATGCTTCCAACCCCTCGTCTCTCCCGCCCTCCGAAGCAGCGGCTGATTCGACCCTGGTGGCCTCCCCTAATCCCACACAAAACTCTTGGTCGAGGGTTCCCAGATTCCGGAAGAGGAAATAGTTAGATGCGACCCCATGGTGGAGCTTCTACCTCGATCCCAGCTTACAGTCCGGCACCATGATCCGATCTACACCCTCAGGAACACAGATAAGCTTTATTCTTTAAGCAGCGGGCATTATTCCACGGCCCATGCCCGGTTCCAAGGCACAATCCATCTACGAGTCCTTGGAACAACCACTACGATTGCTCATAAAGTTAGCCATGTTGGCTACACACTGTTCAATGGCCCCGTTGGCCAAGGGAGGCATTAGACCCGCAAAAGGTCAGCCACCCTCAGTTAAAATTCGGTCCCCCCGTTGGCAGCCCGAGAAAAAACCCCACAGGCAGGTTGGGGAATGGCTACACACTCCGTGAAATGATGGCTGATTCCTCTATATCTCCCCCTCTCCCCCAAGACTCGTCAACCTCCCCGGTCCTGGCCCTGGAACAATCGAACTTTAAGGTTCGTCTCCCTGAATGTCAAGGGACTAAATTCACCTGCCAAACGCAAGTCTATCCTACAGAAGCTTCAGAACGACGGTGGAGCTGTGGCTATGCTACAAGAAACCCAACTGCTGCCGGCAGACCACAGCCGCCTGCGCTCCCGAGACTTTCCAAAGCAACTTTTCGGGTCTGGGAACTCGAAGAGGGGTGGCACAGCTATCCTATTTGGGAGGGGCCTGAACCCTCAGATTCTGGACTCTATAAGCTGCCCGGAGGGGCGATATATGTCGGTGAAATGCCTATTACTAGGACAACTCTACTCTATAATCTCTGTATACGCACTCAACTCAGGCCAGGCGCCGTTCTATGAATCCCTGTGTACAACCCTCTCCTCGTTTTTGGAAGGCCAGATAGTGATCGGAGGGGACTTCAATGGGGTCCCAGACTCCTCGAAAGACAAGTCACACCCACCCAGCGCTGGAGACCTCACCATAGCCCTGGCTCTCTTACAACTATTTAGAACCTTGGGGGTGGTGGACTCATGGAGAGTTCTCCACCCAACCGAAAGAGACTTTTCCTTTTATTCCTATGTCCACCGGACCTTCTCCAGGATAGATCTTCTCCTAGTGTCCCCACAAATCTTTACGTTTACAAACGATGTGACGATTGGCTTCAGAATCTTGTCTGATCATGCTCCGGTGACCCTGGAGATCCGAGTCCAGGAACCAGCTAACCCCCAACAGCGCAGATGGACCCTATATGATCCAATTCTCAACAAGATGCCACTCAGGGACGCAATCGCAACCACGATCTCCAACTTCTTTAAGGAAGACCCCATTGAGGACACCTCTACCGCCAACACTTGTGACACAATGAAGGCAGTAGTGCGGGGTGAACTGATTGCGCAACGAGCGGCCTATCATAGACACAAGCGTCAAACTCGCCAGAGCCTTGAGGAAGATCTTAAAAAGGCAGAAAGGACCCATAAGGAGAAGGGCTGGACCCCTAAAACCCAGCGGGCCATCCGGATAGCACAGAAAAAGATTGAGGCCCACTATGCTGAACACACTGCCCACCAAATGGCAAAACCAAAACAGTTTTATTATGCTAAAAACAACAAAGCAAATAAGCTACTAGTGGCCAAACTCGCCAAAGCGAAGAGGAATAATACAATTGTGGGACTGCGGGACCAACGAGGCAAGGTCCATTACGCTGACCAGGACAAACTGCGGCTCGCTGTGGCCCACCTAACTCAGGTGATGACCGCTCCAGCGCGGGACACAGAGGAACAGAAGGAATACTTGTGGGGTGTGGCACTTCCCCAGCTAAAAAGAACAGCCCGTGACTCTCTGGAGGCGCCGATCACTTACGAAGAAGTGGACAAGGCAATAAAAGCTCTCAAATCCCGAGCCTCTGGTCCTCATGGCTATACAATCAGGTTCTACAAGATTTTTAAACCCCAGCTATTGGCTCCTTTGGTACAGCTGTTTAACTCGTTCAGGACCACGGGCACTGTAACCCCGTCCATGCAGGAGTCAATTACGGTCTTACTACCTAAACCGGGGGGCGATCCGAAGAACCCTGCATCATATAGACCCGTTGCCCTGCTTAATATAGATGCCAGCATTTACTCTAAAATCCTGGCGTCTCGTCTGTCTCGATTCTTGCCGGAGATAATCAGTGCGGATCAGAGTGGCTTCCTCAGACACCGCTCCACGGCCGACAACATTCGCAGATCCTTGGATCTGGTGGAGCTTGCTTCCCGAGATTCCCGGGAGTTGGTGCTCCTGGCCCATGACGCGACCAAGGCGTTTGACAAAGTGGATTGGACTTTCATGAGGCTTACCGTGGAGGCTTTTGGATTTGGCCCGCAGTTCTGCACCATGACGCTGGCAAATAACAAAGCCCCCAAAACCCTTCTTAGAGTTAATGGCACCCTCTCCTCCCCCATCAACCTAACTTGCAGAACCCGACAGGGATGCCCGCTGTCGCCGCTTCTCTTCGCTTTAATTATGGAACCGTTTGCCCAGCGGATCAGGTTGAATCCTGCAGTCGAAAGCTTTCAATCAGGCTCGGTGCACCACAAGCTGGCCCTCTATGCAGACGATGTCCTCCTGACTATCACGAAACCCCGCTCCTCCCTCCCTCAAGCCCTGGCTGAGATAACGAGCTATGGCAGGGTCACAGGCTTCAGTTAACTACCGGAAATCAGTCGCCATGGGAGTGGGCTTATCCCGAGAAGCCCTGGTTCCGCTGTGCCCAATACACTGGTCGACCAAAGAACTTAGCTACTTGGGAGTTCAGATCCCGGCCAGTCCAAGCGAAATTTATCGGGCTAATTTTTCCCCATTATTTACGAACTTGGAGGCAGATTTGAGACGGTGGGCAACACAGGAGATATCGCTGATGGGCCGTATTACAGCCTGTAAGATGAACTTACTGCCGAGATTTCTGTATGCATGCTCCACACTACCGGTGCAGGTCCCGGCGCCAGCCCTTCAACGCTTACAGAAGAAAATGCTGCAGTTTATTTGGAGGGGGAAAAAAACCCAGGATCCCTAAATCCACGATGCTGGGCGACGCGAAACTGGGTGGGCTCGGGGTCCCTGACTTGCAGAAATACCAAATGGCGGCTCACCTGTCTTGTATCCAATCATGGCAAGTCCTTACCAACCGCCCTAGATGGGTAGACCTCGAACAAGCGCAGCTGCCCCTCCCACTACGCTTTCTCCCACATGTCCCCCCTCCGTAACGGCGACAGTGGCGGAATCTCCTGGCATCCACCAAACACACCATTTTGGTGTGGGACAAGGCGTTGAAACAGAAGAAGGTCCCGACGAGGCTCAGCTTCCTCTACCCAGTGTTCATGAACCCGACCTTCTCTCCTGGTCTGTCTCCCCGGAATTTCAAGGCCTGGATTGCAGGAGGCCTAGAGACCCTGGGTCAACTTTTTGAAAGGGGCCAACCCTGCAACTTTGAGCAATGCAAAGAACTTTTTGGGATCCAGGAACGAGATAGGTTCACATATACCCAGCTACGCCACTGGTGCACTTATCCTCAGACGCGCCAGGCGGCTACTCGCCCCCCCCCACAGCCATCGAATTGACCCTTAAGGAGCTTCCGCCCCGAAGGAGAATCTCCACTCTGTACAAGCGCCTCCAAACGGACTTCCTAACCCTCAAGACCCAGTATATGGCCCTATGGGAGGCAGACTTGGGCCATCCGATTGAAGACCAACAATGGGTCGACATCTGGTCCCGGGCTCACACCTCCTCATCATGCATCACGAATAGAGAGTGCGCCTACAAAATCCTCTTCCGGTGGTACTAAACTCCCCTAAGATTCCACCACATGAACTCCACGATCAACCCGCAATGCTGGAGGCATTGTGGCCGAATAGGCTCCTTCTTCCACATGTGGTGGTCCTGCCCCAAGGTCCAAGCCTTTTGGAAACAATGCCTAGTGACGATAGCAGACATCACTCAAGTGTGACTGCCCTTGGCCCCCGAGCATATCCTCCTTGGAGCACCGGTCCCTGGGATCTACCCCAGGTCTGGCCCCAAGGCCAAACTATTGTCACAATGCCTACTTGCGGGTAGGAATGTGATAGCCCGCACCTGGAAAACGAAGGAAGGCCCTCTCATGCCTTTCTGGTGGATGAAGGTCTGGGACATCCTGATCGCCGAGAAGGTGACGGCTGCTGGAGCAGGCACCTTGCATCGCTTTCGCAACATCTGGGGTCCGGTATTGGAGTTTGACCAAAGGTTCCCAGCCCGACTTTCAAACCCCAACTGGCCAGAAGAACTATTCGGGATGGAGACCCCCTACAGGGAGGTGAAGAAGGAACTTGAGCCCGAGGGGTGGGGTGGGAGGAGCATCAAATGGGATGACTGTATGCTACATATCGCAAGTGATTAAGCTTTGTATTGCCATAACCTGCCTGTTTAAAATTAACACGTTTAAAAAAAGAATGCAAATTAATCTCAGAATGCTCATCAATGGCTGCAAATGCAGATTGAAGAGCAATGGGGACAGGGAAGATCCCTGTGGAAGTCCACAGCCCAGATGAACAGGATGTGAGAGAAAGCCCCCTATGTTTACCTGCTGGCATCAGTCTGAAAGAAATTAGCCAAACCATTTCATGGCATGTTCAGAGATCTTACCAATTTCTCTCGGGCGACTAACAAGGCATAAAATAAGCAGTGTTGCATAGCAATTTGCTATGCAATTCTGTAGGTTTGCTAATTAAATTGACACTTGTGTAGCAAAAATATCTATTTAAGTTGCACTGTTCAATGAAAGAACAGCTCACCCTCCATTCCTCTCTTGCTCTCATTGCTATCTCCATCCTCTTTTCTCTGTTTACTGCAAGTAAGTTCAAATGGGCTAATGGGGAGAGAGAAAGAGTGGAGCAGCAATCATCTCATCCACTCTTAAGTGCCAAAGACCTGGGTGGGAGTGCTCGGCAAGACATTTTTTCTTTCTTTTTCAAATAATTGGAAACCAGAGGTAATCTGGATTGTACTTTTATTAAGCTAACTATATCCTGGGTGGTAAAGACCAGTATGTGTAAACTTTATTTTTTGTAAACGACAGTTATGCAATTTAAGTTTTTACATAATACATAATTACATTATTGCTACTGTAAAACACTGCATTGTCCCAATACTTTAAAGTAAAGTTCAGGTTAGTGTAGCTAAATCTAATAGTGTAAACTCTATTTCATTTTAGTGGGGAAGATGCATTACATTGACATGTGAACACTTTTCAAAATATACACGATCAAAAGGCCAAATGCTTTTGATGGCAAACCTAGGTATGTGACTTGCCGGTTGAATACATCTGTGCAACTGGTGCTCAGCCCATGTGCTAATCCCACTGACATTCTATCTTATCACCCTGTTGCTTTATACCAGCCACCCTGAAAGTTAGATGGCAGCAAACTACAATATTCCACCTAGTTTGCCCGGTTCTCCTGCTACTACGCCATCCACTCTTCGGGCCCGATTCATGGAACGTTTAGCACGGTTAAAAGTGTCTTTTCACTGGTGCAAGGAGACTGTACACTGCCAACAAACACAATGATTCACAGAGTAGCGCAAAGTGTATTTTTGCAGTGCAAAGTGCTCTGTGAATCTGGGTGTTTAATGGCAATACAAAGTCATTTTGCACCGCTCTGTGAATCAGTGTGTTGTTGGCAGTGCAAAGTGACTTTGCACTGTGCTAAAAGTTCAATGAATCGGGCCCTTAGTCTCTTACTTTCTTTCCTCTTACCTAATGAATACCCAAAGCTTAATCAGTGTTTACGCAAAGTAGTAATCAATAATTCCATCCAGTCTGTACATAAACAGATCTACTGCATTACCATACACTGTAGTTAGCCTCCAGAGCTATCTTTGCTCTGCGATTATGATTGCATTATATATAAGCACCGGCGGGAGAGATCTGGCCACACTGTTTTCAGAGCCTTTTTTATCATTTGTATTTATTTGTGTCCATTCATGAAGCTAATCTTTTACATTTTACTGACGCTAATCCAGGGCTCGCAATGTCAACCTCCCACTAGCATAGTCAAGTAGATTTTATGAAGGGCGAGTACCATTTACAGGAGATGCAGTAAATGTCAAATAAATGTTTCACTGTGCATAGTTGGCATCTGAGTGGCAGCATTGTGCCAAACATCCACTGGGTTTGTGGTGACATGCACCAATTGACAGAAAGCACGTTTACAATTTTTGTCTTCTGCTGCTATATGTAAAGTGCATTTCTTTTAGATCGAGTAGGTAAACTAAGTTACTCGACCTGCAGATCTGGTGAAATATGAAAGAATTTGCAAGACCGGACTCGTGTCACTAATGTTTACTTCAGCGGTACACAAAAATGCTATATTGATGCTCATTTTTATGTCTTGGGTACAAATAACTTCTGGTGAATTTAAACATATTAGTATAATATTGCTAATCAAATGGGTTAGTTTGCTAATCAAGAACATTTTAATTAGAAAACTCTGCTAATCAATTTTTGGAAACAAATGTATGCCTTGGGCTAAGCAATATTGGATGGTCAACTTTGTCAAAGGCCGTGTAAAGGTCCAACTGTTACCAATAGTGAGAGATCTCCTCTATCCGCAGCCTCCAACAGATCATCCTGAACTGCCAGAAGAACTGTCTCAGTTCCAAACTTGGGTCTGAATCCAGACTGAAAAGGGTCCAACAGACTCCTTCTCTACATACCCCTGCAATTGTCTGGTGACCACTTTCTCAAGCAGTTTACCTGGCAACGGAAGACATGCAATAGGTCGGTAATTCTGCAGCAAGGATGAATGTAGATTGGGTTTTTTCAATAGGTGCATGACAATAGCTTTCTTGAGGTCCAAGGGCACAGTGCCCTCCTTAAAAGATGTATTTATAAAATCTGTCATGAATGGAGCAATCTCTAATGCCAAACGCTTTGCAGAACACACTGGCAATGGAAATAACAGATTGTTGTTTGGTTTAAGCAGAGCAATTAGTGAGTGCACATCTTCCTCTGATACAGGGCTGAAATCATTAGGCACCACCGACTGCACTGAAGAAATATGTCCAGTCTGATTCAAACCCATATTAGGGGAGGATTGGAGATTCAGCAAAATATTACCCTGATTGGTTTCTATTTTTTCTTTAAACAATGTATTAAATAAATTAGCCGGCCTTAACTACGGATCCATAGAGGAGGAAGTACACTTTGTATGACAACGATTTGAGATAACTGAGAACCGTTCTGTTGGAGGATTTTTTGTCTTATCAATTTTCTCGTGAATATAAGCAGATGAAGCTCTAAAGATCACTTGCTTATACTTCTTCAGTGCATCCTTGGCCCTAATATTCCCATCTACAGTTTAAACTCTCTCCACTTCCGCTCTGCAGCTCCACACTGTCTCTGCAGGGTGATTAGATCCTCAGTAAACCAGGGTTTAGATTTATTTGTCTTTAGTGGTTTGAGTGGTGCCATCTGAGCGCAAATATTACTCAGAATAGTGGCTTCAAAGGAGAACAAATCATTACATTGTAAAGCAGGCACAATTGTCGCTAAAACTTGCTTAACCTTTAATCCGGAAATATTTGCCAAGTCCTTCATTCTGTGCGATAATACCATAGATCTGTCATTGGGCGTGGATGTCTTCTCAACATCTTACCTCAACAGAAATATCTGAGCACAGTGATCTGACCAATGGGCTAATAACATGTCTGTCAGGGTCACACTGTTCACTCTTAGTGTTAGGCAAAGTTTGAATGCAGTACCCTCTGGGAACACTACAAACAACTATGACTACAGGTATAGGCAACCCAACCTTTGGTATAAGCTTGTACTACACAGTTTTGGTAGCGTTTTGAGCAGCCAGGCTTATCTCAAGAGGGGAAATGTGGGCTGTATTGGAGTTACACAAAGGTTCAGAGTTACAGGTATTCAAATAAACTCTTGCACTCAAGGTTTCTTGCATAAACAATTATTAATGTATTTATCAGTCAGTTATAAAGCCTTCTTCAGAAGGGAGCAATAGAATAGTAACACACACATATACTTCAATACTGTACACTTTGAGTTTCTGAATCAGACAAGACCCTTTTGGGATGGCCCACAGACACAACCTACACCCACATGTGACTTCAGTAACAAGGGTGCTGGGGACATTAACATCTTAGTGTTGGCATTCAGAAAACTCTTTAAAAAGTGGTAAAAGGCAAAGGTTATTAGAACATAAGAGACCACAAATGTCTTAAGCAGTGCATATACTTTTAGAGTTCACTAGAAGAGTCATTCAATGCAATAGGCTAAGCCAAATTCAATGGGCAAAAGTCTTGGATAGGATAAATCACTTTTGGTAAGTCAATGGAAAAGTCTTTGCACAAGTTCTTAGGAGTCTTTGATGAAAAGAAGAATCAAATGTAGGGCCACAAGCTGATTTAGTCTTCTGAGTTGTTGAAGTTACAAGCACTTCTGCAGTATGAGGTAAGTTCTCTTAGATGTGTTTTACTGTACCTTGGTAAAGAAGAAAAGATGCAGCTGAGGACTTCTGTCCCTGTGCGGCTCTGCAGATCTCACTGTTCCAGGGCCTCAGTCGTGGGGACAAGAGGGAGGATGTCGGGGGACTCATGCACTGCAATGGGACTGCCAAAACCCGCAACCGGCAAACTTCACTTTCAGTGGCTGTTTAGCGTTTCAGCTACCGCAAATAGCAACAACGTGGTTCCTGGCTGTCAAGGTGGACTGTCCTTGCTTCTGGGGTCCCGCACTCTGCTGAGGGGGTTCAGGCTTGGTCAGTCCTGCTTCATGGGAGTCCGGAGGATCTTCCAAAAGCTTTAGGCCAGCTTACAAGTAACGCACACAATATGGTATCCCTCTCCCTGGCTATACGGTTTCCTGCAGCAACTCTGAGGAAATTCAACCAGCTCCGAGATGGGTGTCCATGTGGCTTACTTTGGAGTTGATTGGTCCCACCAACTCAAAGGGAGAAGTCGTCCTTGCAGGGGCTTCTCTGTCGATACGAACTTGGCAAGTTGGCCCTGCAGCAGTTCTTCACCGGGCAAACCAACGGTCCAGGAGTTGCAGCAGGCGTCCTCTTCAAACTCTTCTTCGGTTCCTTTGTCCAGTGGTCGACTCCGCCTTCCAAGCCAAAAGACTATCCTTTTATTTAGTTCTCTCCCATTCATTCCAGCCTAGCTGTCACTCTCCCAGCATGGTGACTGTCCTTGCCGGACAGTCAGCCAGCCAATCACCATAGAGTGCATTTGGGTCTCCTAGGAGACTAAGCACAGGGAGTTTCGGGCACCTCCCTCACTTCCTGCTTACCCCAGACACTCTGGAGCCAGAGGCAGGTTTCACTCCTGAAGCCCGCCAAAGGCGAAATGAACAAAGAGACCAAACCTCGTTTGGTGCGCAGAGAAAATCTCTAGAAGGACCTTGCCACAAAGACATAGTGAAAAAAGAAGACCAGAGACCATTTTGTCAAAGATGGCTCAGTGCCATTTTGAAAAAGATGGCTCCCGCGGTTAGCGTTACCGGAGCTGCGAACAGTCGCAGTAAATGCAAACCCTGGTAGTTTGGAATGAAACCACTGCCACCAGCCATTCTGTGAGGAAAGGGTAACATAAAAATGTTACAGGAGCATTTAGACACAGGGGATACTAAGTAACACCTCAGCACTCTGTGCTTGGTCTAGCAAGTACAATGCTAAGTAAAGTCAATTTCACTTTACTGTTCTGTGAAACAGTAGTTTATCCCACAGAAGGTATTTAAACCTTGGGAAATCTATAAGACTTCCCTGTGCCACTGCACTGAAGGTGCTTTGTGACACAATTGTAAAAGATGATGCCTATGGAGTATGTCAGACTCCATAACCAAAAGAAACAAACACAGAAAACAAATGGGATTAAAAGTACAAAGTCTCAAAGTTCAGCAAAAAGAGCTGGGGGTCTCTAAGGTAGAGAGGAATTAGCAAATGTTTGAGTATTCTCCCTAACACTTAGCAATAAAATATCTAAACAGTGTCCTTTAATATGGGAGGGAGATGTGGTTAATGAAGATAGACCATGGCTATCAATGCACCTGCGCGTTCTTCAATGTCACTGGGCCTAGTAAGATCGCTGTTTTTGTTCTCCTCTGTTCCCATCCCTTGCCTTGTCGCGCTCTGAATCACATGTGTATGAGCGCGATATAAATAAAATATATCATATCATATCAATGATCTCCCAAAGTTCCTTAGCATCCAGATTAGACTGATTGTATAACTATATATTGAAATCGCCTGAAAATAAATATTTCTATATTTACTCCCCGATGAGGAGAGGAAGACATCTAGCTGTTTTAAAAGGCCATGGTCTGACCTAGAGGTCCATACCCGTACACAACTTTCACTGAGGATGTGGGGATGGTCCAAATTACCAGCTGACCCACTTGTGACACTTCATCCCAGTCTAGTGAGTCTAGATGGGACAATTGCAGAGATGATTTATACATCACTGCTATACCTCCCTCTCTCATGCCTCACAATGAATAGATTGATTTAGGAAACCATCTGGAATCATGTTATGAAAAAATGCTTGAGAGCTATTAGAAAACTATGTCTCTGTTACAAATAAAATGTCAATCTCGTGCTCCTCGATAAAGTCATGTATTATACAGGATCTCTCTTACTGCTCCTTCCTTACGCATTTGCAGCGTTTCTTACACTTGGGCAGACTTAACCTCAGATGCATAAAGACATTACTCCTACGTCCCGTCCCCTTTCCTCCATACTTATGGGACATTCCTCCGTCCTGTGGGACGGGACCGGAGCACTTTGTAAAAAGCATCCAAAAATGTTGCAAACATTTTTAGTCCTTCTTCTCTTTCTGCGCGGGCCCGGCCTGCGGCCGTAACCCCGCCCATCTCAGCTCCGCCCCACGCATCGCCCATCAGTCCTTTTCCCTGCTCGTTCGGGACTGGACGCACTTGCATCCGTGGAAGATTTTATTCCTCTCTGGCTCTCACTAGCGATCGTCTACTAGTCTGTCTATGTCGTTCAAACTAGACTTTCCAGATTGTTCGTGTCACCGATGCTTCGCGAGGGCGGACCCCCATCCTCTTTGTCTCGAGTGTTTGGGTCCGGACCACCGTTGGGACTCCTGTTTTTACTGTGATTCCCTTTCGGTCCAGGCACTTCAACGTCGGTTGGAGCGCTGGGAGGAGGAGTTTCGACATGCCCCTCCCTTGCATTTTCAAGCTTTTATCGACAAAAAGAAGAAACGCCGGTAAGTTCTTTACTTTTTAGAGCACCCTGGCCGGGAGATACCTTTCCGAGCTCTTACCGAGCCGGGAGGAGCGTTAGTCGCTCTGTCACCGGGGATTGCCCTGAGGTGCCTTCTGGGCCTAAAAATTGTACCAGAGTTTTCTCTGAAGGACTCCGTAAGGGTCCTGTGGATACCGGAGTACACTCCGAGGCCCCTCCTGTGGGGGCTGCTTGCAGACCCAGTTCTACTAAGTTGTGGGGTACCGAAGCTAGCTCTGAGGCCTCTTTATTGGCTTCCCTCAAAAATAAAACTGGGGTGCGCCCGAGGCCTTGGTTGGGCTTGGTGTTACCGAACGGATGTTCGAGGCCCGCGCTTGTGAGGCTGTTACCGGACCTGGGTCCGAGGTCCCTCGTAGAGAGGCTAAAGTTACCAACATTTCTTAGAGGCCTGGCAAGGCCTTATCAGTGAAAGTTGTTTCTCACCGTTCCCGCTCTTGTGGCGACGCAAGAACTGTTGAGGGGGCAAAGAAGGAAAGTTCTTCCTTTACCGGCAGCGCCGAGGCCCTTCCTGAGAGGGCTAATTTGGCTATTGGTATGTCGCAGAAACATTCCAGGCCTCATAGTACCGCTCTGCCGAGGTTCCGTACGTAAAGGCTAAAGTTAAGACCCCTGATCCATCGACGGGGACCCCTGCCTCACTTCCTCACGTGCCGCAGTTCCCCTCAGGTGATGGCAAAATGGTGGCCGTTCCCGCCACGACCACGGCGTTCATTTTGGGTGCTTCCCCTACAACTACACCATCGGCCTCCAGTGTAGGGCTTGGTTCTGTGGGTGAACATAAAATTCCTTGTGCGCATCCTTTTCGCCCAGTTTACGACTGGAACGCTCGGATGCCCCTTCCGCACAATGTTTCGTTGCCTGTGGGGTCGGCACCTTTGATTTTTGTGGACACTTCGGGGGATGGGCCTGTGTGGCAACCCTCCCCGTTGCGTCCCTGGAATTATCCTCCTCATGAGAGGCCTCCTCCGGTAGCTCCAAAACAGTCCATGGAGGACGCTTTTTTCGGCAAATTCAGACGCTCATGCGTACTGACCCCATGAGGGAATATTTCAAGGGGCTTTTTAGGGAGATATGCCCACCCGCTCCTCCGGTGGCTCCGCCGGCGCTTCCCTTGCCTACGGTGCCTCCCCCGACCCTTCCGCCATTGCCCCATTGTCCCCTGTGGACAAGGAAATGCCTGACACGGTTTAGGCATTCTGACCTGTCGGATGAGGCGCAGGGCGATCAGGACAACGAGGACGTGCCCCGCTCTATTAGAGCTTTTCATGACCGGGTACTGGACATGATGTGCTTTTTGGATGTTCCGGTGCCCAAGGCACCCGCTCCGCAGGAGGGTGTGCTTTCTGGGGCGTTCACTCTGTCTTTTTTGGAGCGTACCGGCCTGTTCTTGCAGAAGGATGTTCTGGCCGAGGTCCATAGGGTCTGGGAAAAGCCACACTCTGGACTTTTCGTCAATAAGAAAATTGACGCACGATACAGGCTGCATTCTTCGGAAGAGCTGGCCCTGTCGTCTTGTCCGGCCCCCTCCTCCACAGTGGTGGCTGCGGCCACTTTACAGTCCAGGCCTGCAACATCCTCTTCTACGACGGCTACTCAGGTTCTGGGGAAGGAGGACAAGCTCCTCGACTCCCTTGGGAGGAAAATTTTCACTAACTCTGCCTTGCAGCGCCGGCAGGCCAATGCCGAACTAGTGTTAGCGGGGGCGAATATGAGGATGTGGAAAGGTCTGTCGGAGTTCGAGTAGTTCATTCCGGTCGAGAAGCTGGAAGACTTTAAGGCGGGATTGTCCGATGCCAGGGTCTTGGCCCAGGATCTGCTGGAGGCTGTGGTTCACCACGTAGACACTCGGCTTGGGGCCTTTTGCTGGGAGTTGATACCTCCCGACAGGCATGGTTGCATGCCACCAAATTTTCAAAGGAAATGCAGGACAAGGTGGAGCTGACCAAGACGAAGGACAGCACCCAGACAGCAAACTCCTTGTCAGTCCTAGTTAAAACTCCTTTTAAGAGCCAGAGACCGTTATCGCAAAGCCGGCCCTCTTCTGGTTTTGGAGGTTTTCTAGACCGGAAATCTGGTAGAGTGGATACCCCTTCGGGTAATAGCCGCCAGAGGCAGCAACGGACTAGGTTTTTCTCCCCCTCCCCAACATCCTCCTCAGGTTCAGGTGGTAACACCACTGAAAAGCCTGCCAAATTAGGGTTTTCCGTGCTCGCACGAGACCCCGGTGGGAGGACGCATTGCATCTCATTGGGAGGCGTGGCAGACCATCACCGAAGACAGGTGGGTCTTGTCAGTCACTCGGGCGGGCTTCCGTTTACCCTTACCCCCTACCCAGCCTTTCAACCCTCCTTTCCAACAGTCAGGGTTACCCTCCCTAAAAGCCGAGATTCAGAGACTTCTGGATCTCAGAGCAGTGGAACCCATTCCCCTTGGGGAACACGGGGAGGGCTTCTACTCCCATCTGTTTACGGTGCCCAAACCCAACCAGGCTGGCCTGCGCACCATCCTAGACCTTTCCCAGTTCAATCTTTTCCTACCCCAAGAGAAGTTCAAGATGATCGCGCCCGGCCAGATACGGTCCTCCTTGCAGATGGGCGATTGGCTCAGCGTGGTGGACCTTCAGGATGCGTACATGCATATTCTGATTTGGAATCCACACAGGAGATATCTCCGCTTCTCTGTGGGAGAGGAGAACTTCCAATTTCGAGTGCTTCCTTTTGGCCTCAGTTCGGCGCTGCGTGTCTTCACGAAGATGATGTCGGTGATCGTGGCCTATCTTCGTCTACAGGTTATTCATGTGTATCCGTATTTGGAAGACTGGCTCTTACGCAGCCCGTGCCCTTTGAAAGCCAGCTGCAATCTTCAGTCTCTCCTCCAGCTCCTGTTCCACCTTTGGCTGTCGGTGAACTGGCGGAAATCTTCCATGACGGTCTCTCAGGACTTGATTTGGATTGGATTGGAGCACGATCGACTGCAGAGTGTACCTGACCGGGGACAGAATGGCGGATCTGTTGGCCACATGTCAGATGTTTGCGCAGTCGGAGAGCATGTCGGCCTGGTGGTTCCAGCGGCTTCTGGGCCTCATGGCCTTGTGTGTGTTGGCTCTTCCTCTTGCCCATCTCAAAATGAGGCGGACGCAGATGGCTCTTCGGAGTTCTTGGCTTCAGGCTGTGGATCCGGACTCCAAGTTGATAACGATTCTGGCTTTCATGAGAGCAGACCTAGACTGGTGGTTGTCTCTCAGCAACCTGTCGGTAGGGGCGGGGTTTCAGGACCCATCCCCGATGGTAACGGTCATGACGGACTCCTCCCTTCTGGGGTGGGGTGCGACGTTGGACCTTCTTCAGGTCTCTTATTTTTGGTCGCCTCAGGACAAGCTCCTTCACATAAATCATCTGGAGCGTCTGGCGATTTTCCTAGCGCTCAAGGCGTTCAGACTGATCATTGCCAACAAAGTGGTCCATATCTGCACGGACAATGTGGTGTCGATGTATTACATCAACAAGCAAGGGGGAACCAAGTCCCCCCCCCCCCCCGTAGACCTGTCCATCCAGACTTGGGAGTGGGCGGTTCTTTATGGTGTCTGGCTACTTGCAGTACACACCCCAGGCAAGCTGAATGTCACAGCAGATGCCCTCAGCCGGCAGACGATGGTCAGCTACGAGTGGGAGTTGAAGGCGGAGGTCCTCTCATGGATTTTCCTGCGTTGGGGCACACCGGAGGTAGACCTTTTCGCTACGACAGCAAACAAGAAGCTTCCTCTGTATGCCTCCAGAAGCGGGCTGGGAGCCTCCTCTCTGGGGGATGCTCTCAAGATTCCATGGCACAACATGAGGCCTTATGCTTTCCCGCCTCTGCCTCTAGTTCACCGGACGATTTGCAAATTGAAGAACTCGGTGAACTGTTCTCTTCTACTCATAGCCCCGTGGTGGCCGTCCAGGTTTTGGTTCTCAGAACTTCAACACCTGTCGGTGTATCCGCCGATCAAGTTACAGGTGACCCCCGATCTGCTTCAGGGGGAATAGCAGCTGTGACACCCCTCCCCACAAACGCTCAGCTTGGCAGCATGGTGCCTGAGTTCAAGTCTTTAGAGTATCTTGGCCTGTCTGCGGATAACATGCCTATTATCCAGGCAGCCATAAAACCCTCGACTAGGTCCCAGTACAGAAGCAAATGGCTCAGGTTCTGTCATTGGTGTTTGAGCAAGCAGCTGGACCCAAGGGGGGCTACAATTGACACAGTACTGTCCTTTGTATCCTACTTAGCAGAGTCAGGCGTTCACGTTCTGTCATGCAGAACTTATCTTTCGGCAGTTTCCGCTTACCTATCTACAAACCAGTGCTCTTACTCTCCGTCTAACCCAGTGGTTAAGAGGCATTTTGCAGGTGTGACGCGCCTTTATCCTCTGATTCGTAGTCCGCACCCGACGTGGGATCTAAATGCGGTCCTGGCGGCGCTGTGCCATAAACCTTTCGAACCAATGGCCACGGTGGACCTCAAGCACCTGTCGTGAAAGATGTCCTTTTTGGTCGCCGTTACTTCAGCAAGGTGTGTGAGTGAGCTCCAGGCTTTGTCAGTGGAGCATCCCTTCTTGGTCTTTCACAAGGATAAGGTGGTCCTATGGACAAATCCTACTTTCCTGCCGAAGGTGGTATCTGAGTTCCATCTGAACCAGTCAATCTCCCTGACGGTCTTTTTTCCGAACCCTGCCTCAGAGGCAGAAAGGGTTCTGGATTGCCTCGATGTTAGTAGGGCTCTTAAATTCTATCTGGACAGAACATCCGAGCTTAGGAGTTCTTCTCAACTGTTTGTGACCTTTGGTAACCCACAAGGTAAGCAGGCCTCTAAGGTGACTATTTCTCGATGGATCGCTGCCTGCTTTACAGAGGGCTGAAGCCTCCTAAAGGTATTCACGCACACCTCGTGCGGGGCAAGGCAGCCGCGGTTGCCTTTCAGAAATATGTCCCCTGGGAGACCATTGCAAAGGCGGCTACTTGGGCCACCCCATCTGCTTTTTGTAAGCATTATTGTCTAGATATGAGCTCAAGATCTGATGCTCAGTTTGGTCAGGCTGTGCTGAAGAACCTTTTTCAGTAAGGGGTTTTCCATCCACCCATAGTTGCTGTAAGGAGTGTTTGGGAATCTCCCATAAGTATGGAGGAAAGGGGACGGGACATAGGAGTATAACCAGGTTACTCACTGTAGTGACCACCTTACTCCTAGTCCATAGTCCCCTTTCCTCCATACGCCCACCCGCCGTCCCCTTTAATAAGGTTCCCCTGTTATTGCTAAGAGGTCTTGGACCTAGCGATAGAAAAGGACTGATGGGCGATGCGCGGGGTGGAGCCGAGATGGGCGGGGTTATGGCCGCGTGCTGGGCCCCACGCAGAAAGAGAGGAAGGACTAAAAACATTTGCAACATTTTTGGATGCTTTTTACAAAGTGCTCCGGTCCCGTCCCACAGGACGGAGGAATGTCCCATAAGTATGGAGGAAAGGGGACTATGGACTAGGAGTAAGGTGGTCACTACGGTGAGTCACCTGGTTATTTTCCATGACCAGCTCTGGATTTACGCTGGTGTGAATATTCTCAAATGAAAGTCTCCTGTTTTCCAAAATGAACCCCGGGGCTTCCTCAACTACAATCCCAGGCGAAACCCAGGTTCTACCAGCACTTTGCTTTCTACTCGCTTATCACATTTCAAGGTTAAAAATAACACAAGTCAAAATGTTTTTGAATAAAAGAACACAATGTCTCCTCCCACGCTGCATGGGATCCCAGGTCGTCATCTAGATTCCTCTTTTTTCACCTGCGAGTCTCCTTGGAATTCCGGTCCAGCTGAATCCCGTTCATCCAGGGGCCTCCTCCGTCAACACCCAGCTCCAGGGGCGGTAGTGAGGGAATCAAGTTATCAAGCAAAGTATTTTTTTTTACAACTGCCCTTTTCAACTACTGAATATGTGCATTACATAACATACAAACTAGCAGGCCGATTAATGGAATTTATGTGCGCCGAAAATCTCTGCGCAAGCATGCGAAAGCGTGCGAATCGCAGCGCAAGTGCGAAAATCGCAGTGCAAGCGTGCGAAAGCCGCGCACAAATCGATTCATGGAAGTCCGTGCGCGTGTAAATACTGGGATGTGCGCTATAATCCTGCGTGGCGCACACGTCCTCAAACGGCATGCGCTACGTGCACAGCGAAAGTGCACATAGCGTGGCGCACACAACAAAAGTAGGCGGAACACAGGGCGTAACACGCGGAATGGAGAACAATGCGTGAAAATGTGGGCGTTACGGGGGAAGTACAGGAGGCAAATGCGCGGAACGCCCACACGCGCGACTACAACACGTATTCATGGAATCAAACAGGGGAAACATGTGCGCCAAAAAAGACGTGCTAATCCAGAAACACGTACGTCAGCAGGAAGCAGGCGTATGTGGACCCACGCAGCATAAAAGTGCACGCAAACAACAAACAAGGTCAGATGCTACGATGAATATACCGTTCCTCGCAGCAGTGGTCATGGGACACCGCAGGAGGATGAGGATAGTCAGGGCCAGAATTTTTACACCCAGGACCAGCCTTTTTGGGATGCCTGATGACCAGGTGTATGGGAGGTACAGGTTTCCACCTCACATAATACTCGACCTGGTGAGTGAGTGGGAGGATGACCTCACATCACCCACCCTGTGCTCCCAAGCACTGAGCCCCTTGGAAAAGGTGCTCAATGTACTGCACTTCTTGGCCACTGGTTCATTTCAGCGGACAAGTGCCATAGTGGGGGAGGGTGTCACAGGCCACGCAGTCACGCTGCCTTCACCAGGTGTTGGCCATCATGACTGCACGCCCATCAGTCCGCAGGCACATATACCTGCCCAGAACACCTCCAGAAAGGCAGGCTGCCATCCAGGATTTTTACGGGGTGGCACACTTCCCCAAAGTGCTAGGTGCCATTGATTGCACCCATGTGGCTCTACGTCCTCCCAGGGCAACTGAGCACATCTATAGAAACCGCAAGCACTGGCATTCCATCAACGTGCAGGTAGTATGTGATGCCAAGGGAATCATCACCTCAGTATATGCCAACTATCCAGGGTCCACCCATGACAGTTTCATTTACAGAATGTCAACCCTAAACCGGGACCTAGAAGCTGGGCGGCATGGCGATACATGGCTGCTTGGTGAGTATAAATGCCTCTGCACATGCATGCATGTCAGATACGGAGTAATGTCACAACCCCACTAATGATACCCATCATCACCTCTCCAGGGGACAGTGCCTACCCTCTGAGCACCCACCGGATGACGCCAATTGGAACCCCACCACACCACCCGAGGTAAGATACAACACAGCCCATATTGCAACCCTGGGCATAGTGGAGCGCACATTCGGAGTACTCAAGTCACGCTTTCGCTCCCTTGACCGCTCTGATGGGCATCTGCTATACACGCCCCCAGTAGTGTGCAGGATCATAGTGGCAGCATGTGTCCTGCACAACGTTGCAACCCGCCGGGGCCTGCCGGTGGATATGGTGGTGCCCCCACATCCCCAACCACATGCACGGCCGCTGCGCTTGGGAGGGGAAAGGGCACGTCGTGAGGCAGCCCGTACGCAGCTGGTGGCTAATTACTTCACCTAAAATCACACCCCTGTGGAGTGCACACAGCCCTGGTACATACCAGCTGACAATCAATGATGATGACATAAGGGACAATCAACTGTCACAACCATACCAGCCTGAGATTGGTCACCTGGAAGTGGTTTAAATTGTGTGCATCCCTACCTACCGAAAGACAACCAATGCTGTGTCACAAAAAGACACATTTATGCTGCATGAATGACTACCCCCTTGCAAAATACAACATGAAAACAGCGCCATGTCACCCAACCCCTCCCCATCTCCGCTACCCAACACACCATGGCATGTCATGCAATGTGAAAGCAAACAAAGGAATGCACAACACATGACAAGTGTCACAAAGTGCACTGTCCCAAATGGAAACAGGCCACTGACAATATGCTCCCAGTAATCAATAACAAACGGCACACATGACCAAATACTTACCAGCAACACAATACAGCAACACAGGATGAAACATTGCCAAAATATGACAGTACAAAATAAAAGTAGTGCAAGTTTTACAACCTGAATAAGCCAGCACATCCACCCCTTCCAAATGCAGAGTGTTGACATCAGGCAAATGTGTCAGTGTACTGCATACAACATGAACTGCATCCGCAAAGGAGACGGCCTTGTGAAGACATGAAGAAGGTACTTGTGAATAAGGAGGAAGACATGGATGCACAAGCACATATCAATACACCATGCAGTGTTCAATACAACAACAATCCCCACTAGGTATGTTCACACAGTTTTGACTACAGACTGACCACACAGCTCATGGGAGCCCAATATCACTGTGTAAGTCACTGTCACTTGGTCACACCCTTTGCAAGTCCATGTAAAGGGAAGCAGGAGGGCTGTGTGTGTCAGGAACCCAAGCATCTAACCCAAACACAGGACAAGCCTGCATGTGCCCAGCTGGAATACACAGTGGATGCCCACGGGAGCCACACAAGGCAACACACGGTAAAAACAAAAAAAGAAATAAAAAATGGCCATGTGAGGGCCAGGGGGGGGGGCCACCCAGGAGGTTCGAGGACAGAATGCACACCAACACCCACCTGCATGGATGTTGCGAAAATAAAAATACCTCCATGGGCTCATGGCCTGCACGGCTACGCTATTGTGGGAGAACTGCTGCTGTCGCTCTCTTCACCCTCTGCTTCTGCATCAGGAGGTGGTGGTGCTATGGGAGGCAGCCCACGCAAATCCCTGGTATGGTCCTCCATGGCAGAAAGCATGCGGGTGTTGGTCTGATTCTGGAGGAGTATAGTGCGGAGATCCCCATGCAGCACCTCATGGGTTGCCTGCATTTCTGCACGCATGGCCTCGCGTGATGCCCGGATCTCCTCCCGAGTTGCCTGCAGCTCAGCTGAGAGCAAACGTGTGAGCTGCTCCAGCTGCTGTTCTGACCTTAAATTTCGGGAAGCCTAAAGTTCACTTAGACTCTGCCTGAGGAACTGGAATTCTAACCTCAGGGCTTCCCTGTGGCCCTGTGACTCCACAGAAATGGCTTCCCGCAGAGTCTCCAGTGCCGCCCGTCGGTCCCTGTTGGATGCCAACATGTCTTCCCTGTGTGATTGGCAAATGGAGTCTGTTGCCTGCTGTTGTTGCTCCATCTGCCTTTCAGGGGGGAGAATGGAAGTGGCCACCCTCTCCATTGCCTGAACCATCATTTCAACTGATGCTCTCTGTTGTGCTGCTATACCGTACATGGAGTTTTACCATACAGTATTGCCTGGTGGCGCACGGCCACCGCGTCGGCGGGCACCACACCTGTTTGGGGCAAGGCGTTCTGCATCTTGCTGTGCCAGCACTGCCTGAGGCTGCAGGACTGCATTCCCCCTCTGATCTGCTGGTCCAGGAACAGGATCAGATGTAGTGGAGTGTAACCCTGCATCTGTAACCGCCAAAGGCGGAGTTACACACACTGACATCCCCATAGAGGGTTCTACCCCTGGTGCAGGTGGGTTGGACAGAACAGAATCCCTGCCAGAAACACTCACCTGGGACAGCACATTAGTCTCATCATGCGATTCAGCACCTGAATCATAGAGGTCTGGGGAGGTGCAACCAGAGACACCCCTGGACAGTATGGTCTGCAATAAGATTGGGTTTTCACCCACCACCACACCACGTCCTCCACTGGTGCCGGTCGTGCCTGAGATTCCTCCTGGGTCTGCACCATCTCCTCAACAGCATCATCACCTGCAAAAACATGAAAGACAACAAATGGAAACAGACATGAGCACCATAGCACACACACAGGCCTGACAAGCCAGAGATCCAGTACATGATTTACACATGTCCCACATGACAATAACCCTGGCATGCATGCACTGTCAATGAGTTGGAAGGGGAGGCAAAAAGCAGACACTGAGGACACCAAGATGGAAAAGCAACACATTTGCTGCATGCTGGGTAGCACTGGCATCCCACATTAGCCTGTGAGTGGCATGTCCAATACACATACATGACACATGCCAGCACACAGATGGCATGTAGCCTAGCCATAGTACATTTGACAAGTACAGCCATATGTCAGTGAATGAGTACTGTCACCCATCCATGTGAGATGGACATGATGAGATTAAAAATGCTAAATAGTGGGACAAAATACGCATGTGCCACACACTGCAACACATCCAGTGTACAATAATACAGTGATCGCAGGCAGATGTACACATCAATGGTTGGTCACTTCAACATGACAGGAAACAACTATCACTTTCCACATTCAAATAGGCCCCAAAAATTAATGTGAGCAGGCCAATACTCAATCAGCCTGAATGGTCTTATCATTCAAATAACAAGGCAACAAATGTGGCCCAATGTGGGGTGTAATCAATGACAGAAGCATGTCACATATGTGGCTTTAGGGCTGAAAAATGCGTTGCAAACATGGGAGAATTGAAACAATCAGCCTGAATGAACATAATGAGCACTGAAACATTGAGAACAATGTTGTAGCAAGATGACAGTTCAAGGGCAATTGAAGTAATTTGGCGCTAATTGGCTACTGTGGGCAGAAGGGATACTGTCATACCCAAATCCCAGGCCGGTGAATGTTTTGGAGGAAGCACATGGGTGACCCATACCACTCAGGAGTACACACCCTCACCTGACACTCAATCAGAACCCGTCACCCAAACAACATACACATGGATTACACACATGCATGGCCACTCACCGGACACTTCGTCGTAATCTGGTAGGTCTCCCACGACTTGGATCTGTTCCTCTGTGACGAAGGTTCCAGCAACAGACTCATGTTCTTTGAGTTGGTTGTCCTCTGGTGGAGACCCACCGCCAGTCACCAGAGTAGAGGCATGATTTGAGGCCAGCTTGTTCTTTGCTCTGCGTTTCAGGTCATTCCACCGCTTGTAGCAATCATCAGCTGTGCGCCTCACAAATCCAAGGGCACTAATGTGGTCCGCGAAGGTCTGCCAGTGTGCCCTACGTTGACCAGGTGTGGCCTTGCACCCTGCAGTGACCACCATTTCGCGGCTATGTGCCGACACATAGGCCACAAGTGCATCAAGTTCGGCGTCATTAAAGCTAATCTTCCTTGAGGTGCCGGAGTGTGTAGCCATGCCTGTGGTCTCTGCCTGTAGTGCCAGAGTACCCTTCATCTTTTTCAAAGGTGGTGCGGATCCTGAGTGGCTTACGCCGCTCTGGTCAGTAGGGGCGAAGCGCAGGTGGACTGGGTACTAGAAGTGTGCGAATGCACAATGACCATATGTCTTGGTGCAGGCATTGGCTGCAGGGTGACGTTAGCAGGGCCAACGTCGGTTTGATGGACCTGGACCGACACTGTCCCAGCTGGGAGACTCAGAGCTGGGGTGGATAGAGCTGCAGCTGCTCCTGCAGCCTCCCCACCCTGCCTGCTTGGGGCAGCAGATGACATTGCTGCCACAGATCCACGTGGCCTGGTGACAGCAACTTGCACCGCCACACGTGGCTTAGACTTGATGACCTGGAAGTCAGCCTGGGAGTCGTCCTGTGCCGGTTCCGGTGCCAAAATGGGCCAGTCCAACAAGGGCTGAGCTGGGATGGTGTCAGCTACGTTTCCCACAACCATGGGGGGGGCATGGGTGTCCCTGATTGGTCCTCCACACACGGGGGTCTAGGGGCACCCTGCAAATCCTGGCCATGTCCCCTACCGCGCCCACCATACCCACCTTTTGGAGGTCGGCCACCTTTGCCTCCCTTACTGCTTGGTCGCCTCCCAACCATGGCACTGATGTTGTGCGTATGGGAGTTGCAGTAAACAATTTTCCTGGGCAATTGGGGTGAAGGGGTAGGTTACTAGATGGAATTCGTACCCTAGTGCTCTAGCAAGGCTGTATGTGACCCCTGGGGGAAGATGACGGGTCACGCAACGCACAGGCACCCCAAAAACAAAAGCACACGTGCACGCAACCCCTGGTAGACCATGTGCGTGGAAAAATAAACCTGCACTACGCTGTGGCACCCAGAAACACAAAAATAAGCGTACGCGTGTTACACGCAGCCTACAATGACCTCTGAAGGGGTACGCGACACACAGGGGCAACCACAGTTGGAATATAGGTGCGCGACTCACCGTCTGCCTTGAAAAAGAACGTGAAAAAGACACGCGTGTGCGCGTAGGCAACACCCCCGCCAAAAGAAGAAAAGAACGCAGTCTGAGGAAACCGGGAGTACGAACTGGAAACGTTTTGAAGTAATCGCTTGTGAACCGACAAGAAGTACAAGATACACCCGCTCGCTCTCCACAAAAAGCACATACAAGGAAATAGCGTGATACTCGTACCTTTTAAGTCAGCCCACACATGATACGTCACTTACGTGCTTACGCGCTAAGGCCCTTTCCTCCAATAGCAGGGTGACGTGCAGTTTTCTCACGTGCTAATTCACAATGCACCCGTGTTGTGGGCAACGCCTGCGCGCCTAACGTCACTGATGCGCTTACGCGCTAAGGGCCTTTCCTCGAATTACACGCTGACGTGCAATTTTTTCACGTGCCAAATCACTCCGTATCAAGCTGGCCACGCGAATACACACGGAAGACCACGCTCCTGCCCAAAAGGCCATTTTCCTGCCCCCCAGTGCCCCGAGCATGCTCCCAACTGCCATCTGCTGCTGCCTGACTGCCTCCTGCCCACGTGCCCTGCTATTTGCTGCCTGCACGTTAGCCAGGGGTGCAGTTGCTGTGACCACCCCTGCTGGAACTGAAGACTCCCGACTGGGATACCATCGCTGCCCAGCCCCAGGACCCAGTTGCCCACCCACACCTGCCTCTGGCGTTGCCATGTCGGGCACAACACCATCTGACACCACTGGCAACCCCCAACCAGAGAGGCAGAGGGCTACCAGCTTCAGTGCCAGGGAAGTTGGTGTCCTGGTGGAGCAAGTCCTGGGGCAGTATGATGCCCTCTTTGGAAGTTTGCGCACCGACAATGAAGGACGGACCAGGATCTGGATGGACATCGTGACTGCCATCAACGAGGAGGGGGTGGCAGTCTCCGACATCAAACATGTCCAGAGACGCTGGGAGGACTTCAGGTCCAGGACCCTCGACAAGGCCCGGCGCCTCTTGAAGGCAGCGGATGCCAAGGGGCGCCGGGGCCACCTGTCGGACCACCAAATGAGGGTCCTGGAATGCACACGCCCAGCGCTCCATGTCCAGGTCCTTGAGAGGCAGACCCGTCTGGAGTCGAGTGGTAAGTGTACATGCATACTGATTGGACACTGTGCGTGTTGTGGTGTGCCAGTAGTGTGCAGGTTGCACATGTGTTTTTGTAGGGCCATGTATGGATGTGTATGTACAGGGTCGTGAGGCTGACACATGTGAGTCCTCTCGTGTGAGACACATGGATGGTGTATGTGTTGGTAAGCATGCAGGCCAAATGCAGGTGTGGGAGCACACATGTTTGAATTACTGTGTATGTACGTTGGCATGGTTGTGGTGTCACACATGGATGGTGGTTCCAGCTGCATGTATCTGCACTGTGTACATGTGCATGTGTGTGTATTTGACAAGTGTGCAACTGTGATGCAACATGGATGCATGTGACACTGACATGTAGAAGGCTGAATGGCAGATGTGACGGATGGCGATCTCATCATTGCGACAGTTGGTGGAGATTTACACAATAATGTAAGTGTGGTGGCCGTGTACATGTGTTGTGCACTCCCTGTGTTCATGTGACATCAGGCTCACCTTCGGCTGCTCGTGCTGTTGTTTGTGTATGGATGGTGCTGCCTGGTGGAATAATGCTGTTGAATTGCCCATGTGTGTGAGTTGAAATGACATGTGTGTTGGGGAGTGTGATGCCATGTCTGAGGTTTGACGCTGACACTCATGTACAACTGTCATGTGTGTATCAGTCCATTGTCCAGTGCCCTGATGCCTGTGTTCTATCTCTCCCTGTCTGCAGCGTCAACTGATGAAGAGGGCGGAGAGGGTGCTGTGGAGCAGAGCGGCAGGGATCGCACCACCAGCCGGAGACGCAAGGCCCGGCTCCCCTCCCAGGTTGCCATCTTGTCGGGGAGTGAGGAGTCTGGTGCTGCGTCCCAGGCCGCAGCTGCCGAGGGTAGGTCCAAGAGGTGGAGGTTGGAGGTGGACGCCTCGGCAGCAGAAGGGGCAGCTGAGACCCCACAGGGTCCGACGGAGGAAGATGGCACAGAGTCATCCAGGTTGGTGGGGGGTTTGGTGGAGGAGGAGGCCGTGGAAGGGACACACACGGGGTCTGGAGGTGGGGATTCCACTGGTGCTAGTGGTGCAGTGCAGGGGCAGGGACAGGAGGCAGCACAGGCCACCGCAGAGGTGCCTGTGTGTAATCCTGTCCCCTATTCTGTGACTGCATCATCCCGCACCAGCAGGGATGCCTACGTCCAGACCCGTTTTCAGGGAGGGGATCCGCTTACAACAACTGGCCTTCCTCTCCCTGCGGACGTGGCTATCCGGGACCGGGTTGAGCCTGTTCTGAGTGGGATGGCGTTGCGTCAACGGGGCATGCGAGTTGACCTGCAGTGTTTTCGTGAAGACACTGCACGTCATCTCGAATGCCTCATTGACCGTGTTGACCGACTGGGACTGGTCACCAGGGCTGGATTCCTCCGTTTGCTGGACCTTGTTCCGACCCCCTCCTCACCTGAACACCCTACGCGCCCGTCGTCCTCCATGCCATTTCCCACCCATGTATCACCTGGGTTCCCTGCGGAGCTGCCTCTGACCCAGCGGCCAGGCTGGTGGGGGACACATCCCTGCCACAGTCGGGAGTCGGACGTCCAGCAGGGGTGGCCACCACGACAACTGCACCCCAGCCAGAGGAGGACGTGCAGGCAGCAAGAGCAGGGGCACAGGCACAGCAGCAGCAGCAACAAGGTGGGAGCCATGATGGCTCGGGGCCATGGACATCGCAGGGGCAGGTATCGGGCAGAGGGCTGGAGGACCCAGGATTACAAGTGTCTTCCGTTTGGCAGCGGTTGGGCCACGCCATAGATGCGGAGCGGCAGCGGGCGGAAGAGGCACGGCACACAATGGTCAGGGCGGAGAACTCCATGCGGAGGGCACTGAGGCAGGCCGAGTGCCTCGAGGCTTTTCACAGGGAGTTGGAGGTCAACATGTCATCGTCCCTGCGAACCCCTCGGGCCATGGAAGAGGACCGCCTCCAGGACATTGAGCGGGAGTTCGATGATGCCCTGGCCCGGGACATCGAAAAGTGAGCCGTCGGACTAGCCCGCTGCCATTGTAAATAGTTTTTAGTGTTAGGTTTCATTTTCATTTTCCTTTGATTTGGGGTGATTGGACTATGCCCCACACATTTGTATATAGTATTTTTTCTTAGGTAGGTCTCATTTCTTTCGTTGGGCTCATGGACCCTTGACAATGGATTGAACATAGTTAGACAATGGATTTATTTGAACTTTTCATTTGGATTTGAACATGGATTTTTCTTTTTGACAATGGATTGTACATAGTTGGACAATTTGTTAATTTGAACTTTTTCTTTGGATTTCACCATGGATTAATGGATTTTTCTTTTTACGTTTCCTTTGGATTTGCTTTGGTGGAGGGAGAGTTTCATTTACTCATCTTTTGGACATGCTTTTCATTTCATGTTTGCTATTTTTTTATGCTTTCATTTCATTGCTTTATTTTTGTTCATAATACATTTTGATATTTTACTTCCATGTGTGTGATTCGCTCATTGGGTTCATGCATGTGAAAATGTGGGTTTATGCAATCAATGCCAACCAGTGTGTGTGTGTGTGTGACGGACATGTGTTGATGTACATAGTTGACCTTTGGTTTGTGTCTTGAGATAGGCATGTCAGTGTGGTGTGGATTGGGAAATCATTGCGTCTCAAGACTGGGGTGGCATGCTGTGGTAATTTGGTGTAGAAGTGGCCCATGATTGTGCATCTTTATGTCATGTAGGGGAGGACATGAGTGGGGGCCTGCTGGCAGGTGCCCCTCAATGCTGGGTGGATGGGGGTGCAGGGGGACACGAGTGGGACATGAGTTGGGGCCTGCTGGCAGGTGCCCCTCAATGCTGGGTAGATGGGGGTGCAGGGGGACATGAGTGGGACATGCGTGGGGGCCTGCTGGCAGGTGCCCCTCACTGCTGGGGGTTGGGGGCGCAGGGGGACATAAATGGGACATGAGTGGGGGCCTGCTGGCAGGTGCCCCTCACTGCTGGGGGGTGGGGGTGCAGGGGGACATGAGTGGGGGCCTGCTGGCAGGAGCCCCTCAATGCTGGAGGGGGTGGGGGTGCAGGGGGACATGAGTGGTACATGAGTGGGGGCCTGCTGGCAGGTGCCCCTCAATGCTGGGGGTTGGGGGTGCAGGGGGACATGAGTGGGACATGAGTGGGGCCTGCTGGCAGGTGCCCCTCACTGCTGGGGGGTGGGGGTGCAGGGGGACATGAGTGGGGGCCTGCTGGCAGGTGCCCCTCACTACTGGGGATGGGGGTGCAGGAGGACATGAGTGGGACATGAGTGGGGGCCTGCTGGCAGGTGCCCCTCGCTGCTGGGGGTGCAGGGGGACATGAGTAGGGGCCTGCTGGCAGGTGCCCCTCAATGCTGGGTGGATGGGGGTGCAGAGGGACATGAGTGGGGGCCTGCTGGCAGGTGCCCCTCACTGCTGGGGGGTGGGAGTGCAGGGGGACATGAATGGGACATGAGTGGGGGCCTGCTGGCAGGTGCCCCTCACTGCTGGGGGGTGGGGGTGCAGGGGGACATGAGTGGGGGCCTGCTGGCAGGTGCCCCTCAATGCTGGGGGTTGGGGGTGCAGGGGGACATGAGTGGGGGCCTGCTGGCAGGTGCCCCTCACTGCTGGGGGGTGGGGGCGCAGGGGGACATGAATGGGACATGAGTGGGGGCCTGCTGGCAGGTGCCCCTCAATGCTGGGGGTTGGGGTTACATGAGTGGGACATGAGTGGAGGCCTGCTGGCAGGTGCCCCTCACTGCTGGGGGTGGGGGTGCAGGGGGACATGAGTGGGACATGAGTGGTGGCCTGCTGGCAGGTGCCCCTCACTGCTGGGGGGTGGGGCTGCAGGGGGACATCAGTGGGACATGAGTGGTGCCCTGCTGGCAGGTGCCCCTCACTGCTGGGGGTGGGGGTGCAGGGGGACATGAGTTGGTGATCACTAGTGAAAGGTGACATGTGGCCTGGCTGGGGGGCATGCCCATGGTGGATGGGCTGCCTGCGGGACATGACCAGGGGTGCAGGGTAGTCCCCTGTGGTGTGGGCTGCCTGCAGGGCCCGTGGAGGGGGTAAATGTCACGCTCACCTGATTCCCATGGAGGCGCAGGTCTGGCTTCGAGTGCTGATACTTCTTCAATGGTGAAGCGCAGGACTCTGATGATGGACAGGAAGGGCCCCTCTACTCTGGCTTTTCTGGCTCGCAGGAATATTCCCCTGTGCGTGAAAAGGAAGTATTACCTACTGACGGAATAATGCTCAAGCCTCCTACTCCCTTCCAACCCTCCTCGATACCCTTCCACGATTCCCCGTGAAGTCTCACCTTAGGGTCTGGAAGGATGAGTTCTCCATCCTGCTTCTGATGCAGGGGCGCGTTGAAACCCAGTTACTTCACTGGATTCAGGTTTGATGGGAGTTCAAAATAAGCTTGACTATTCAGGTGAGGCGCTGTAAGAGTTCTGTTGCAAGTTCAAAAGTTCAAGCTTAATAATAATGTTCATTGTCTTATTGCAGCAAGCGCTAATGCTTATGTCTTTTTCCCCTTAGGGGCCGGGGTTCGGAATGCCGGAGATATGGCGCCGACCCGAAGTGTAAGTTCTGGATGAGCGTTCAGGTAATGTCTTTGCATTCGCTCATTCAATGTCATTGTCTTTTTTCCCCATTGGGGCCGGGGTCCGGAATGCCAGGAAGCGGCAGGACCCGAAATGAAATGGGAATGACCCAACAGGTAAGTCTTAGAAGGAAACTGAGCTTTTCCTATTTCCCTTCCTTCTCTCACCTTGTTTTCTTGTCTTTTCTCTCTAGGCTCTGGGAAGTGGGTGCGGATCCGGATGATCGCTGCTGAAGATGGAGGCGCCCAGGAAAGGTGAGTGAAATGCAGCGCTGCAGCGATCGAAGCGAAATGCTTTTAAAATGATGTCTTCCCTTTCAGGATCGTCGGTTTGATGTCCCCGTGACGCAGCTTTAGTAGGTAAGGTCTTCTTTCTCTCCAATTCTCTCTTATCTCCCTTTGCAGGCAACCCAGGATGCTGACAGGCGTGGCTGAAGTCCAGATGCAGGAGCTGACACGGTGAGTGTCCAGCTGCGAGGAGCAGAACAACGCGAAGCGTGAGTTGTTGATCGGGCGTGGTTTAAATAGCTTTGGAAGAAGTTCCAGGCATGTATCCTTCCACCGATCAGGTATGTATCCTTCCCCGACCACACCCAGGTGGAAAGTAGTCCCACAGGTAAAGTAGTTCCATTCAGGCCTCAAGAGGGCCTGGATGTAGCAGCATGGTCTGCATCAGGTAAGTGCACATTAAAACACTTGAACACATGTCTAGCTTTATGAGCCTGGCGCCTAAGGCGCCAGGACAGGGGTCCAACATGAGCCTGGCGCCTAAGGCGCCAGGACTGTGTCCAAAGGGCCCCAGCTTGGGCCCGCTGGCACTTCCCTGGGGGGAATGATGCCTGCCTCTGGGGTTGCTGGGTCGGACCTGGCTCCTTGGAGATAGGCATCATGACAGTAAAGGGCACACCTGGGAGGACCCACACTGCCAATTCACGTGTGGGACTCCCCTCGCACCCCACTGGATACACGGTCCCCCACTCTGACAGCGAAATTGCGTGTGAAAATTCCTGTGCACCCCCGAAATACACATACCCCGCTCGCACAGGGCCAATCGCGTGTGAAACTTCCTGCGCACCCCCGAAATACACGTACCCCGCTTGCACAGGGCCTACCGCGTGTGAAACTCCCCGTGTTCCCCCCAAATACATGTAGCCTGCTCGCACAGGCCCAATCGCGTGTGAAACTTCCCACGAACCCCCGAAATACACGTACCCCGCTCGCACAGGGACAATCGCGTGTGAAACTTCCCACGAACCCCAGTAATACACGTACCCCGCTCGCACAGGGCCAATCGCGTGTGAAACTCCCCGCGGACCCAAGTAATACAAGTACCCCGCTCGCACAGGCCCAATCGCGTGTGAAACTCCCCGCGCACCCCCGAAATACACGTACCCCGCTCGCACAGGGACAATCGCGTGTGAAACTTCCCACGAACCCCAGTAATACACGTACCCCGCTTGCACAGGGCCTACCGCGTGTGAAACTCCCTGCGTACCCCCCAAATACACGTAGCCTGCTCGCACAGGCCCAATCGCGTGTGAAACTCCCCGCGAACCCCAGTAATACACGTACCCCACTCGCACAGGCCCAATCGCGTGTGAAACTCCCTGTGCACCCCCAAAATACACATCCCCGCTCGCACAGGGCCAATCGCGTGTGAAACTTCCCGCGCACCCCCGAAATACACGTACCACGCTCGCACAGGACCAATCGCGTGTGAAACTTCCCGCACACCCCCGAAATACACATACCCCGCTAGCACAGTGCCTACCGCGTGTGACACTCCCCGCGTACCCCCCAAATACACGTAGCCTGCTCGCACAGGCCCAATCGCGTGTGAAACTCCCCGCGAACCCCAGTAATACACTTACCCCACTTGCACAGGCCCAATCGCGTGTGAAACTCCCTGCGCACAACCCCGAAATACACGTACCCCGCTCGCACAGGGCCAATCGCGTGTGAAACTTCCCGCGCACCCCCGAAATACACGTACCACGCTCGCACAGGGCCAATCTCGTGTGAAACTTCCTGCGCACCCCCGAAATACACGTACCACGCTCGCACAGGGCCTACCGCGTGTGAAACTCCCCACGTATCCCCCAAATACACGTAGCCTGCTCACATAAGCCCAATCGCATGTGAAACTCCCTGCGAACCCCAGTAATACACGTACCCCGCTCGCACAGGCCCAATCGCATGTGAAACTCCCCGCGCACCCCCGAAATACACGTACCCTGCTCGCACAGGGCCAATCGCATGTGAAACTTCCTGCACACCCCCGAAATACATGTACCACGCTTGCACAGGGCCTACCGCGTGTGAAACTCCCCGCGTACCCCCCAAATACACGTAGCCTGCTTGCACAGGCCCAATCGCGTGTGAAACTCCCTGCGAACCCCAGTAATACACGTACCCCGCTCGCACAAGCCCAAGCGCGTGTGAAACTTCCCACGTACCTCCAAAATACACGTACCATGCTCGCACAGGGCCAATTGTGTGTGAAACTTCCCGCGCACCCCCGAAATACACGTACCACGCTCGCACAGGGCCTACCGCGTGTGAAACTCCCCGCGTACCCCCCAAATACACGTAGCCTGCTCGCACAGGCCCAATCGTGTGTGAAACTCCCCGCGAACCCCACTAATACACGTACCCCGCTCGCACAGGCCCTACCGCGTGTGAAATTCCCCACAAACCCCAGTAATACACGTACCCCACTCGCACAGGCCCTACCGCGTGTGAAACTCCCCGCAAACCGCAGTAATACACGTACCCCGCTCGCACAGGCCCTACCGCATGTGATAATTTCAGCGCACCCTAGGAATACACGTTCCCCGCTCTGCGTTTGCTGTGTAGCGGCCCTGTAAGCTGGTCCAGGGTTAGCGCAGCCCTTAGTGCTGGATTGGGGATTTTGATGGCTTTTCCTTGCGCGAGGGGCGTTCTTGGGGGCGTAACTGGCGCTGCGGGATGTTCTCTGCGCCAGGGCTCTTTTTGCCTTGGGAATTCCATGAATACACGGTGCGCCAGAAGGCTGTTTAGCGCACACGGCTGGCGCATGCTGGCACACGATCCCTCTCTGCGCTGCTCGCGTGCGCTGCCTCTGCGCTGAAATCTATGAATTACCCCGTTAATATTTGTAAGCCTTTACATTTTTTATTTTTGAATATATAAACCTTTCATTCATGCTTTCATGCACACAACACACTTACTTACATGCTCTGATGACCCCGTCTATTCTTCGCGTGGGTTACTTACCTCACTTCCATTCACTGACCTATTCACCTTGATTTTTATGGAACTGTTACACCTCTCATTCCCTACTGGTTCCTCAAGTCTGTTTCAGTCTCCTGAATTCATGTTTTGGGTGGAACTGTTTTATCTGGATCACATGGATAAATAGTTCCATAGGCAGATCTCCTTCCTTCATCATAATCCTGTATATGACCGGCAAAACCTTGTTCACGATTTTGAATGGGCCGCGCCAGGAAGCCAGGAATTTGGCATTTTTGTTTTTCCCTTTCAAAAATTGTGTACACCTAATCACCTACTTCATACTCCTTAACAGATGTTTTCCTGTCATAGTATGACTTGGCACCCTCAGTTGCCCTTTCCAGATTCTGCTGTGCAAATACAAACGCGTTCTGCAAATGCTTTCTCAATTCTTCCAAATATTCATGAATTGTGGATGCATTCATTGGTCCTGTACAATAAATTTTGGGGCAGAACCATTTTCCTGCCTGTCATAATTTCATGTGGACTGAGGCTTGTGGACTTTGATGGTGCTGACCGAATGGCCATTAGGGAGTATCAAATCACAACTGGACCCTGCTTTGGTCACACATTTTTTCAGACTATCAATGATTGATCTATAGCAACGTTCCACACCACCACTAAAGGATGGCTGGTAGGAAATATGTAGCTTTGTTTTCACTCTCAAAATCTGCCACATCTTAGTCCTCACTGTGCTAGTAAAATGACTTCCAGAGTCTGATTCTATTCTTTGTGGAAAACCGAATCTAGAAAATATGTGATGCACTAGCAAAGTAGCTGCTGTTTGTGCACTGCAGTCAGGTGCTGGTATGCACTCCAACCATTTAGACATTAAACAGGTAACTGTTGACATGTACCTGTTTGCCCGTGCTGATCTTTGGACTGGGCCAATGAAATCTATATGCAAATCCGACCAGGGTAGTGTTACACCTCTTTTCATCAATGGTGCTCTATGTGTTGGGGGGGGGGGCAGGCTGAAACTGCACACACCAGACATCCACAGGTATACAACACTACATCCTGGGACACAGCCAATAAGCATATTCTTTCAGTATCTCCAATGTTTCTGTGAACCTCTGTGTCCCGCTGTTATTGCATCATGGGCATGATGTTGCATCAAACCCTGAAATGACAAGGGGACCACCCATTGGATTCAACCTGACACGGATTCTCAAACCAATAGTCCATTTTGCAATTGAAATCAACACCCCCAATTCTTCCCTCTTTGCAATACTCTTCTGTTAAAGGATTTTGCTCTGAATCTAATAAATGGTTGTACAAGAGATCTACGATTGGATCCCCTTTTTGTGCCTTGATCAAATCCTGATCTGGCGTATTGAAACTCCATTGTACCACTGGTTGATCACCGAGATTTGGAACACGTGTTACCACATCTACTTGGATCTCACAGAGCAAGTGCTCAATGGGAAATAACTCCCAAATTCCTGCCCTAAATTTGGCCAACTGGTCTGCTTTGTTATGTTATGTTATTTTGCACTTATATAGCGCCTTATATACCATTGGTATGGTCTGAAGGCGCTGGTAGGTTGAACGCCCTTGGGAACCGCAGTTCAAATCAGTAGAGAGAGTAGAGAGAGTCAAAAAGGTGCGTGTGAGCACCAGGTATGTGTACAGCTCGTGCAGTATCGGTGTAATAGCTGCTTTCTAGCGGTAGGTGTGGTGGTTGAGAGGTCAGGGGTATGTGTTCGTTCTGGCAGGATTTATCCAGATCGGATGTGGCTGCGTTAGGCCTGAGGAGAACGCCTCGCTGGGGGGTGCGTAACCAGCAGTGATTACTTAGAGTGATGTGGGGTGAGCGGCAAATGTTGATATGAGAACAGTTATACCGAATGGTGTCATAGTATCTCTGTGTTCTATTTGAGTGATGGTGTAAGGAGAGAGTAAGCGTGTTGGTGAGATATGATGGGTTACATGGGGTACACTTCTATATTCAACTTTCCACGGGAGGCTCTTGGGCGTACTTCTTAATTCACAGAGAGGCTACAGGGCACACTTCTAAATTCAGCGGGTTGTTGGGCACATTTCTAGAATCACAGAGAGGCTATTGGACACACATCTAAATTCAACTTTCTAAATGTACTTCTAAATTAAACTTTCCACAGACAGGCTATTGGGCACACTTTTAAATGCAATTCTATATTCAACTTATCACAGAGTGGGTACACTTCTAAATTCAACTTTTCACAGAGAGGCTGTTGGGTACACTTCTAAATGCTGCTTCTAAATGCACTTTCAATGCAACTTTCTAAATGTACTTCTAAATGCAACTTTCTACATAGAGGCTATTGGGCACACTTCTAAATGCAACTTCTAAATGCAATTCTAAATTCAACTTTCACAGAGAGGCTGTTGGGTACACTTCTAATTCCCTTTTCACAGAGAGGCAATTGGGTATACTTCTGCCCCTTGTCATTTCCCTCTTTGTCTTGCCCTGGTGTTTTCAGATGTTCTTGTATCTTTCTCCAGTGAATGATCTTGTCATTCTCTGAAACAAGATTATCAAGGGCCTGAATCACTTTCCCATGTTTGAGTGGCTTTTTGTTACATTTGACCATTCCTCTCTACTTCCACGCCGGTAAATACTCTAGAAAACTGTTCTGTGCATAATCAGAATCGGCAACCAAAACTATTAATTTGAATTTGTTCTCCACCGCTGTGGATATTGCCTTGTAAATCACAGCCAAATCTGCCACTTGACTACTTCTGGAGCCTAGATTTATGCTTACTCTTGGGATACCGCCACACTTGACCCACACATTAACCTATTCCTGCTATCAATTCATTTTCAGAATCACGCCCACGTGATATTCACATCCACCCACATATACAGTTGGGTGATCCATGCACTCTTCTTCATCGGAGGCCTTGTGTGATAGCAGGTCAAATTTAGCCAAATATGTTTCTAACTCTGCATCATCTGTATTTAATTTATTTCTTTAAATTTGTATAGCGGACATGCAGCCCTCGGGCATTGTGGTGCTGTTACTTGTAGGGATCTTAGTTACAAGGAGGGGTAACAGGGATACATGACAACAATACTGTTTTGGTTACATCGCATGAATGAATACTTTCTTAGTTAAATGACAGGCATACTTTTCTTTTACGTTATGATAATAGTTAGTTTGTTACATTTACAAGAATACTTTTATAATTGCACGGCCGGCATACTTTCTTAGTTTCATCATAGGACAGCTTACTTAGTTACATTATGGTAGCACATTTTAGCTAAATCACAGGAATCATGGTTACGTTACAAGAACATTGGTGGTTTGCACGGCGGCGGCCTTACCGGTGGAACATGTACATGATGGAGAAAGGAGGAGGGTGGTCCTGAGAGAGGGTGGCTACATCCTCTCAGGCGGTTGTAGAGTTAAATCCCGTAGTGGGAGAGTTAGACATTGGTAAAACAAGTGGTAGTATAGTGAGGAATTGCATAGTGTTTGTGGTATGTCGCTAGAGCACATGCTAGTGTAGCAGTAGGGCAGAGTTGTATAGTCCTTTTAGGGTTTGTTCGGGTTCCGAGGTGAACCTTACCGTTGTGTTTCGAGTCCTCTGTGGTTTGGACTGATTATGTGAAATTGTTGATCGTTCCCGAGGTCGGAGGGTCCCTGGTGGGCTCACGATGGCGAACAGGGGCAAACAGGGGGTGATGGCCTTTATCCTGGCCTTGTTCCGCCGCCGGCTTCCGCCTGCCGGTGGGGCGGTCCTGCAGATGTTGATTCAGGTTGCCTAGCAACCGAGAGCCTCGCTCTCATGCCGCGTTGCGCCGGCCATTTTGGAAGGTCAGGCAGCAACGCGGTCTGAGATCGGGTGCCTGGGGGTGATTTCCAGCACGGAAGAGGTGTGCACTTCAATTTGAATCTGCTTGGGCAGATAGGTGGCACGTGCTGCTGGGGCTGTAAGTGTAGATCCAGGTGGATCTTCATCGTAGCTGCAGTCGTCGTGGCTGTGGTCTCGTGTTGTGGGGTATGTCCGCAGGGGCACACGAGGGAGATGGGCTCCTGCCCTCACACGAGGGTGATGGGCTCCTGCCCTCTCGACCTGTGGGGGACTCACTGGGGCAAACAAGGGGTGATGGCCTTTATCCTGGCCTTGTTCCGCCGCCGGCTTCCGCCTGCCGGTGGGGCGGTCCTGCAGATGTTGATTCAGGTTGCCTAGCAACCGAGAGCCTCGCTCTCATGCCGCGTTGCGCCAGCCATTTTGGAAGGTCAGGCAGCAACGCGGTCTGCGATCGGGTGCCTGGGGGTGATTGCCAGCACGGAAGAGGTGTGCAATTCAATTCGAATCTGCTTGGGCAGATAGGTGGCACATGCTGCTGGGTCTGTAAGTGTAGATCCAGGTGGATCTTCGTCGTAGCGGCAGTCGTCGTGGCTGTGGTCTCGTGTTGTGGGATATGTCCGCAGGGGCACACGAGGGAGATGGGCTCCTGCCCTCACACAAGCGAGATGGGCTCCTGCCCTCTCAACCTGTGGGGGGCTCACTGGGGCAAACAGGGGGTGATGGCCTTTATCCTGGCCTTGTTCCGCCGCCGGCTTCCGCCTGCTGGTGGGGCGGTCCTGCAGATGTTGATTCAGGTTGCCTAGCAACCGAGAGCCTCACTGTCATGCCGCGTTGCGCCGGCCATTTTGGAAGGTCAGGCAGCAACGCGGTCTGCGATCGGGTGCCTGGGGGTGATTGCCAGCACAGAAGAGGTGTGCAATTCAATTTGAATCTGCTTGGGCAGATAGGTGGCACGTGCTGTTGGGGCTGTAAGTGTAGATCCAGGTGGATCTTCGTCGTAGCTGCAGTCGACGTGGCTGTGGTCTCGTGTTGTGGGATATGTCCGCAGGGGCACACGAGGGAGATGGGCTCCTGCCCTCACACGAGGGAGATGGGTTCCTGCCCTCTCGACCTGTGGGGGGCTCACCCACAGCTGCACAGTCATGTATTTCTGACAGCCATTGAGCAACTGACTCTTTTTATTCTGCCCATATCTTCCACTGGGAATCACTGCAATGCCAATGTCCATGATGTGATTCTTGACCAAGCTAAGTTCCCTGACCTGATCCTTTTACTCTGCAAGAATTGCAAGGGATATTGATTAGTTTCAACAGTTACCCGCTCCCCCTGAATAATGGGGCGGAAATGTTGCAGTGCCCAGACTGTGGTCAACAGTGCCTTTTCACATTCACAAAATGTTGTTTTTACTTGTGACAATGCTTTTCTGGCATATGCATTGGTTTTGTTATTTAACTTGTTTTTGATATAAGACCGCTGACGTATATTCATCTGTGAACCCTATCTCTATAAAGAAACCTTGGTTCTTCTTTGGATAAGCTAAACATGGGGCTTTTATCAGACATTTTTTCAATTTGGCTACCGCCTCACATTGTTTCTTTCGCCATTTCCAGGACACTCCCTGCTTCAATAATTTCATCAATGGTTGTGTGATTTCTGCATATTCTTCAATGAACCTCCTGTTGTAACCTGTCATCCCTAACAAATTCTTCAAGCCCTTCAGATTTGTGGGATCTTAATTTTTGGATGGCTTCCACCTTTTTCTATTGTGGGTTTAACCCTTGCTCTGTCACATCATGTCCCAAGAAATGTACCCTTTTCGGAAACCACTGCACTTTCTGCAATGATACTTTTGCCCCAGCATTTTACAACTGGTGAGTACATGTCTAATTTCATTGAAATGGCTTTTTATGTCTTTGTTTTGTATCAGGATATCATCCACATAGATTACAGTGCCTCACTTCGCTGCATCTGGCAGTGCTTTGTTAAGGAAGATCCCAAACTCACTTTCACTATTGATATACCCGAAGGGAGTATGATTCCAGGCATACTGTAGTGCATTAAATGAAAAGGGCAAATAGATTTTGTATATCTTCGGCCAGCAGCACACACAATACCCTGCTGTTAGATCCAAGCTAGTAAACATATTTGACCCATGGATCTGTGTAAGGCCTTTATCAATAAATAGAAGCATCCACCTTGACACAGGCACCCTTTTATTTAGTTCTCTCAAGTCTGCACACAAACGCCATTGACCGTTGGGCTTCAGCACACCTATTATTGGCGTATTTGAAGTACTGTGGATGGTCTAATGAGTTCTCTGGACTCTAAATTCTTAAATATTTCTGCCAAGGACTCCAAGCATGACAAGGGCAGCCTATATTGTTGCACAAATTGAGGCTCCCTACTATATCCTTCTGGCAATGTAGCAACATGCACATCTGCACGCCCACAATCATAGGCGTCTTTGGCAAATACCTCCTTGAATTCAATAAATATTTTCCTCAATTGGTATTTCTCTTCATTGGTGCAAGCAACTGCAGCCTAAATTTACTCCTCAACTCTTTTAGAAAATTCTGGAATTCAAGGCCTTCAACCACCAAAGGGCATTCATGCATATCTGGTACAGAGCAAATCGGCTGCTTTTGCCTTCCCTTGGGAGTCCATTACCAGGGCGGCTACCTGGGCTTCCCCTTCTGTTTTTCAGCAGACATTACTATCTTGATCTGAGCTCCCGGGCTGATGCCCAATTTGGCCAGGCAGTTCTAAAAAATGTATTCCGATAGGGTAATTTCTATCCACCTGTAATACCTATGGTCAGTGCTTGGGAATCTCCCACAAGTATGGAGGAAAGTGGACTGGACGTAGGAGTATGACAAAGTTACTCACCGTAGTGACTACCTTACTACTAGTCCATAGTCCCCTTTCCTCCATACGCGTGCCGTGCCCTCTAATAAGTATCCTCGATTATTGCTAAATGGTCCTGGATGTGGCGATAGAAAAGGACTGAAGGGCGATGTGCGGGGCGGAGAGCAGGAGGGTGGGGCTACGGTCACGTGCGGGAGCCTCGCATAAAAATAAAAGGACAAACATTTCATTTTTGTTGCTTTAAAAGTGCTCTGGTCCCGTCCTGATGAACGGAATGTCCCACAAGTATGGAGGAAAGGGGACTATGGACTAGGAGTAAGGTAGTCACTACGATGAGTAACTTTGTCAGAACTACCACTGCAGAGTGAGCAGCAGCAAATCTAACTTCTGCATGAGATACAAACCTTGTGTCCATTATATGTTGTCCATTATACCTTAAATGTCTTATATTTGTGTCACAATGTTCCTTTATATACATTCCCAAAAACGAAAGAGTTGATGTTGCATAACTATATTTGTATGGCGCCAGTTGGTCCGTAGAGTCAGAAGTAGCTTCTTGTAGCTTTTGATAATAAACTAAGCAGGCTTTTCTAGGTTACAAGCAGGGGCTAAATAGCTCCCAGCAGTTTCAATACTCGTCACTTGGTTTAAGGCCTCCCCAGTATAGGGATGCCCCATATACCTGCTTCGGCCCAGCATCGGCCAGCTCGGGGTTGCACCTGGCTCCGTTTATCCCCCCCAGTGTGGATCTCAAATGTCTGGGAGGGACGTGACGTGTGGCTTAACAGGTGCCACCCCCAGCTAGTCTAGGCGGGCCGGAGCAGTTATATGGGGGAATCCCTAGAACAAGCCCACTGGCATTGCACACTAATTCAGGGGACAGTTATAGTAAAGTTAATGACCCGCAACCCAGCTGGTGGGTATGGATATGGGGAGTGTAGTCACAGTGAACGCTACACTTCCTTTGTTCCCCCATCTCTTGCCAGTAACCAGAGTCAGGAACAGTGATTGCCCTGTGATAAATGCTTCCAGAGTGCCATCCAATTTCCTTAACCAGACCCTTGTCTCCAGCGTAGCAAGGTATGCCTCTCCTATAAAAGAAGCAAAGTTAAAACAGTTGGCAATCCCTAATAAATAGGGAAGTACAATCTCTATTGTAGAGCGGTTCCACAGGAATCAGCCCACATGATGACTCACACTTATGCAGACCACAGAGTTCCTAAGGTTGCAAAGTCAAGCTGGGACGATGTGATCCTTGTGGAATGTGCGAACAAAGATAAATACAAAGCATTCCCTACACGTCGGGTGAGTTACAAACTCGCGCTTCCTTCAACAAAGAGTATTGAGCTTAGAAAATAGCCTCCTCCGCTTACTGAGAATTTTTCCAATTGAAGTATCACACACTAGCGGAATAGATAGCCCTTGAATAAAGAAATGAACAGAATCTAGTCCTGGAAACCTAATTTGTTAAGTAGACCTGACACCCCTGTTTTAATGCCCTCTATTAACAGGACACAGTAACTGCAGCCCAGGGTGAGAAGGCTGGATTATGTCAGTTAACTCTGATAAGTGCCCAGCCTCAGCCTGATTCCTGCCTTACACACCAATGTAACCATTCCCATAAAGGTCCTAGCAGGACTCAGGAGCCTCCAGGAAAACCGAACCAGCACTTTTGCTTCCAAGGAAGCCGTGGTCGAAATACCACTCTTAAGTTAAATGTGCCCATATTTCCTTCCACCTTTCCCAATTGTAGAACATGGCCCTTTATGATCGTTTGAGGCTTAGGCAAGTGATTAAAATGGCTTTTCATGCTGTTTTCCTGGGCATGGTTCCTTCATGCGTTGGCCCACCATAACACTGTGGATGGCTCAAAGCCTGCCCACTGCAAACCCAAAGACAGTCTTAACCACCTTTCACAGAACCACAAGCTTATGGTTTTGGTATTAAAAAAATAATTTTGGTAACCATGACATAAATGAGGAAACCCAAAAAAATGCAAGTATGTTTTTCCTTGCTTTTCAGGGAGCTTTTTTCAAACTTGCCAAATTCGCATTCCTGACATGCAAGTCCTCCCAAATGTTTGTTGTGGGCCTAGGGAAGGAAGTAAGTAGAAGGGCTTTGCATCTGTCTTCTTTGGTATGACTTCAACATGCTTTGACTTACCATGAGATGAGATACCCGCCTGCACAGTGAACACCTTTCTCCAGCTGTCTCTCCTTTCGGCGCTAAGCCCCATAGAATGGATTTGCGTCCCACAATAAATTTAGTTTAATTGTACACATAGCTCCTCCACCTTTTGCTTTCCATGCCTTCATGAACACCTTATCTATCCCTCGTCCTCATCCCAACTATCTCCCCATCTTTGTTCCTCTCTACCACTACTGAATGTTCTACCATACCCCTCCTTTGCCTCTCCAACAGGCAAAAAGCACTCTAATGCCATAATCGATGGCAGGAGGCGCTATACAAATGCAAGATAGCATAACATACACCAGCAGCAGGGCTTTAAGAGGATGGGAGGGAGACTTGTGGCCAGCCCATAACCTTTCTGAAATCCCAGTTGGCAAGCAGAAGGCCTTCTTATAACCTTAGGCCAGCTACCTTACAAAACATATGACCCTCAGCCTAAGACCCAATTAGAAACAAGCACAGCTCTCAGCAGACAGGTGTCAAAAATATCAGGGAGCCGCATCAGTTTCGCTGTTTGGGTTGTTGGTGGTGAGTGGTGAGATACAGTTATATTGAGAGGAAAGCAGGTGTAGAGAGATTGCAGTTGGGGGAGAGTCTGGAGGAGGTTGACGGGAGGAAGAAGTTTCATGAGGAGAAGTGTTGTTGAAGAGGGGCGGGGGATACGGGGAGAAACAAGTGTCATCTGGAGAGGCAGAGCTGTTGGAGATTGGACGAGGTAAGAGAAGGAGTTTGGCACCTTCAGGAGAAGACGTGGTGGACTGGAGGAAGTGAACCATCAGAGAGAGAATGAGATAATGTCAGAGGGGAAGATACTCCTACTGGACTGGAGAAGGGGAGGAGCCCAGGCATTCCCAAGAAGCAAGACCATCTAGCTTCTGGTGGGCCAGTTTGGTCGAGGGCAGAACTTAGCCAAGGTAGGAGGTGGTGTGAAGTTGTGCAATATCAGGTCTGGCAAGGAAGTGTTCGTATTGTATTTCTATTGTATTTGTCATTTATATAGCCCCTTTTACCATTATTATAGTCTCAAAGCGCTGGTAGTGGGAACGCCCTCGGTGGTCTGAAGTCCAGAGGGATGGAGATCACAGAACTGCATTAGAATGCATGTGTGCATTTGGCCACCATAAGGCTTAGCAGGGCTGGCCAGTGTCCAGTAGAAGCAACAAACGAAGTACAGGCATGTGGATGCTAGAGACTCAGGATGTGTCCAGCGTGCCATATCTGTCATATGTCTTTGCTGCATACTAATGTCAGGGGTGTTGAGGCATAGTCTGGTGTGAGTAGGCTTAAAAACATTAAGTGACCAGCCAGCCGACATTTTTTCATAGATCGTAGCTGCATTCTACTGTGAGTGGATGGATAGCCGTGCCTGCGGCAGGTGTCCACCGAAGTGGCGCGTTTATACATACCAAGCATGGAGCATATCTTTGATGTTGCTGTGTCGTCAGAAAGTCTGTGGAAAAAGACTAGCCCCCGTCGTTGACTCTTCCATGCACCATAAGGGGCTATCCTCAAGTCTACATAGCGTAAAAGACTAGGGGCCTCAAGAGGTTGGGCGGAGTGCTAAAAATGCAGCAGTAATGCGATCTGCCCAATCCCGAGTTTGGGCAGAAAGTGGGAAGTTTACCTCCTGCTTTTTGATGGAGGCAAAAACCTCTCCTTTCCGCCGCCGGTAATAGCACTGAGAAGCCCCATAGAGTCTTATGGACTCAGAATAAATGGGGATTAACAGCGCCACTGCAACTCGGGATCCGGCACAAATTGCGCTGGACTGATTTGCAGTAACGCTAGTAGGGTTGAGCGGTATCCCGGCGCATTTACCGTCGGGATACCGCCCAACTGGTGATGAGGCATCTACCATGGAATTTAGGATAGTAGGATTCTCTAGGCGCTTTAACCAGGCTCTCTTTATAGTTTTACTAGGTATCTTCCTGGTTCTATGTACACTTCTAGCAGCTGTCTACTAACTGCGATATCAGGATACCAGGGCAGAGTTATCTTCCCAGACATTGTGCACCCACCAAACCTTCAGAATTGCCACCCCACCATGGGTGGCCAATCACATAGCCCATCCAGGTGCGACACCTGGTGGCAATCAAGCAGGTGTTAAGAGAATGGTGGTAGTTTGATAGGGAGAGTGGGTCGAGGCTGTTTTTTTTAGTAGTGGTTTGCCATGACTGGCTTTGACGGCCTCCAGTAAGGAGTGAGATGAGAGGGAGTTATTGATGATGGAGCAGGCGACACTGCCTGCACAGGTGGTGGTAAGGATCTTTTTTAGAAGGGAGGGGGGGTGGGCATGGATCTCCAAGTGAGCTCAAGAGTCGGCTGAGTGTTAAAAGGTTTTAGAAATCGGATTGGGCAATAGGTTTGAACGAAGGGCAGGTTGGTAGTTGGGCATAGAAAGGAAACTGGGCCGTAGAGTGGGAAGGTGGTTCAGTGTCACAGATTAAACCAGTACCCTTCCCCAATTCCTGAGGGAGGGAGGCATTGCTGAAAAAACATGCCTGTTGCCTGGGCCTGTTAGGCTTACCTAAGTTGAGAGACCCTGGCTTTGGAACGTCAAGATCTACCTACTCAATGCATTAGGGTTCGGGAGCCCCTTGAAACCCACTCCCCCAAGGCAAAGGCAATGGTTATCATTTGATAATTAGATGTAGCGGGGCACTCAGATCTTTAAAAAATAAATATGACTTTTTGGGGCTTTAGTGTAATTACTCTTAATTTTCCCGGTGCTCCCTATTAGATCTGTACTACTGGATCAAATTACATGTGCAAAGGATAGGTACCCCGTGGTTGAACGAGGTACAAATAGAGGCACTCACAGTAACCCTAAGGTTATGGTAAATATTCAATTAAATTCACTTTTTAGTATGCAAAACTGTTTATATGTTTTTTTGAAACAATTCACAGAAAAAGAAAAACTTTTTCAAACCAAATACATTCAATAGTAACAATCGTTTCGAAATGAACACTTTTTCCTTGAAAGACCTGATAAATAATCAATCACATTTCATTGACATTTATATCTAAACAATTTAGTGATTCACATCATTAGCATGTGTGGTAGACATATGTTTAATTGTCAAAGTCTTAAATAATGTGTCCTGATATCTTGATAGGTAGTTTGTAGATCTTCATATTAGTTTGCACTTACACTTACACTTACAGAACTTAAACGCCTCCAGATATCTTTACCTGAAGAAGAGCATAGATCGCTCGAAACGCATAGTAAACTGATAGGAAGATCTACAAACTACCTATCAAGATATCAGGACACATTATTTAAGAATTTGACAATTAAACAGCAGCACAACATCTCAACCTCTGGCTTGAATACCCAGCCACATCACTACAAATACATCAATGATTGCACATTTGAGTGAGAGGGAAGCAAGAGGAGCAGATATTTGTAATTTTCTTATTAATTTTTTATTTTTTATTGGACATTGGGAATGATAAGTATAAAACAACAAAGAATAAAGAAAGTTATATTGGCCTTGAGACAATCCTACCGTGCAAGTGCATGACAAGGTGTTAAGTGCAAGGGGGTTGAGGGTTTGAGGGAGAAGTGCAAGAGGGGGGTACCCCCACAGGTGGGAGAGGTTAAGTGCTGTTTAGGCCAATGTGGCAAGTAGCCGGGGAGGGGGAGGAATAGCCTTGCAGTCACTGGGAGCCAGTGGAGAGATATTAGAGCTGGAGAGATGCGGTCCCTGTGCTTGAGGCCAAGGGTAAGTTTCACAGTCCAATTCTGGATTAGTTGGAGGGGGCGAAGGGAGGAAAGAGGAAGGGTGAGGAAGACGGTATAGCACTAGTCAAGCATAGAGAGACCAGGGGCTCTGGAGGCATTGAGCTTCTGGGGGAAGGTGAGGAAAGGTAGAATGCCCCTGAGGAGATGAAGATGAAAATTGGACTTCTTGGCAAGGCCTGTGATGTCTGGGGAGAAGGAGAGGGAGGAGCCAAATATGATCCCAAGGTTTTTTGCCTCACAAGAGGGTGAGGGGACGGGACCCAAGTTGTCTGGTCAGAGTGTGAGAGGGAAACTAGGAGCTGGCATCCCAATGAGATTGATCTCTAACTTGCTGGCGTTGAGGCAGAGTTCATTGGCAGAGCACCATGCCTGAATAGCTGTCAGGAATAAGGAAGGAAGAGGAGGAGGAGGAGGAGGAAGAGGTAGGGGAAGGAAGTTGGAAAGAGAGCTGTGTGTCATCTGCGTAACACTGGAAATGAGAATAGGTGATCAAGTGGGCCAGAGGGGCCAGATAGATGTTGAAAAGCCACAGGTAGAGTGGGGTGGAGGAGAGAAAAAGACCAATTTGAACTTGGCAGGGCCTGTTAGAGTGGACACTTTTGTTGTGCCACCTTGGATATGAGGCATTAGGTGGCCTGTGATTCCACATCCCGTCAGTGCAGAAGATGGGTGTGAGGTAGACTGCAAAGGCCTATCCAATGTGTAATCAAGAATGGGTACAGGGCAGACTCTGGAGTGATGTCTTTTATATAATTAGAGGAGAGTTACTGGTCAGCCTGCTTACATCAGTCCTTCTTTTATACAGATGAATCATCTACACAAAAGGACTCCAAGTCTCCCAACCGACATTTTGTTTATGGCAGAGTGGATCAAGAAGGTAACTTTCTCAACAGATGCTTTTGTGGTTACTAATATGTATTTAACTAGATCTCCAACCATAATGGAATACCAAATGCTGCTCTTGTAGAAATTGGTGGCTTTATTTTCACATTGACGGTAAATAATACCACACGCACACAAATTGCCTGAATTGTCATTTTGTGGTAATATGGTCTTAGAACTGTAACACTTAAAGATGTTTACCAAGTCTATTCCCAGAATGTATGATATTTGTTTTCCATTTCTCTGAAAATAAGGTAATTTTGCACTTTCTGCACAATGCATGATGTGTGCCTCCAGAAACGTCCTCTTGAATGGAGAGGGAAATTGGAATTCAACATATAGTTATCATCATGCAGTGCTTGTTAACATTAAGGGGTCATTCTGCTCTTTGATCCTTCTTGGCACGTAGCAACGGGTGACCCAACCATACATTTTTAGGCTACCTCTAATGTAAATAAGGAGGTATTCGAAGCAGCCATGGGTGAGCCATGTATATGAAGTCAAAAACACTGGGCAGAAAAATACACCAGTTGATTTTAGCCATCGGTCTGTGCTAACAAGAGGAACCACAAGAGTTCCAGCAACAAACTTTTGTATACCTACCATGATGGTGGTGAAGTAACCAGAAAAGTTGATATGCAACTTCCTGCCTGGTGTGCCCCCAGAAACCCACCAGATGTGAATGAAGTACACAAATGCAATGATGTCTTGGGACGCTTCCTAGCCATACCAATGCAGTTAAGTAAACAGCACAAACTGTAGCAGCCATCTTAGAATTGGAAACCCACTTGAAAAGCTATGAAAGCAATTCAAGGCACAAACCCCAGTTTTGGCGCTAAACAGACCCTGTAAACTGGGATGTACCTGAACCACAATACCATAATCGAGAAGGAAGGTATGGTCCTGGGATCAGCACACTGCTTCGGTCTTTATCAGTTTATAGTGTGAGGGCCAAAAGTAGGGTTTTCTTGACACAGGACGATGGACACTTTTACTTTAACAGACATCCTGACAGTCACCGTAGATCTTTAGTTGAGGCAGGGAAACATCTCTTAGTAATGGGGACATATAGGTTTTCTCTTGCTTTACTTTTACTAATAAAAATATAGCCCCAAATAATATGCAACCATTGTGTCAAAGTCCTTCTTCTGCACCCTTACATATCATAAGCAGACTGTGTTCTGCTTTTTGTCTGAAAAGTAACTTGTACTGTTGTGCACTGGAGTCAGTTTGGCAGCCCACTGTATTCGGGCGGCCAGGCCTTGGTGAGTTGCTGTGCGTTTATCCAGGTACATCCCAGAGCCACGACCAACCTGACGCTTTTCAGAAAAACACTGAAAACATACCTTTTTAGGTAATTTCTAGGACTTTCAGTTACACTCATTGATCACTGATAAACCCAGTGTCAACTTTTTCTATTGTCTACTGTGCCGTGTATTTGTTTGTCCTCTTGTGTTGTTGTTGCACCCTGATGTCTATGGGCTTTCGGCGCATTATAAATAAATGTCTCCTTGGTGGGCTATGTTATGAATCCAATGGAGTCATCACAGAATCCCCGGTGGGATTCTCCTCCCATGTGGTCAGGGGACGGCAGCCGTTACCTGATCCTGACCCTGGGGGCGGTTTTATGAGGGAGGATCACATGGGAGGAGACCGCTATCGGGGAGATGTCATGACTTCATTGGATGAGGCACAATATCCCCCCCTTCCCCATGAGGAAGACCCTCTGGCACCCAAATCCTTAATGGCTTATTGTCAGCTGGCAGCCCCCCTTTTACCTCTCTAAGAGGAAGTCATGCAACCTTTTCCTCACATAGTCCTGGACAGGCCCCCACCTTTGGCTCTAGCACCCACTATTCACTCATAAGAGTTAAAAGTCCTAAGACAACTATGGACTCCAACTCCCATAACCAATCAGGTACTGGGACGAGGAGGAGGACAAGGGAGTTTGTGTAGACTGACAGGTGCTTGAAGTTTAAGATGCAGACTAATTGTTTTTTCAAACCTGCAATGAGCGGGACGTTTAAAGCCGGCAACCGCACTGTCGATTCGAGCAATGCAGGAGGAGACGCCTCCCACGCTGAGGCTCAGGGACATGAGGCACACCAATGGAGCTGGTGTAACAGAGAGACCCGCTGGGAGAAGAAGAGAAGTACCGCATGCGGGTTAGAAGGGCTGTGGAGACGCCGGGAGCCACACCGGTGCTCCTGGAGGTCTGGGCCACTCGATGCAACAGCATTTTCTATCCTGGCCGAGTAGGAGAGTTGGCTGGGGACCACGGAGCCGCACGGAGAACGTCTGCATACTCTGTACTGGAAAGAGGTTGAAGGAGTCACCCTGCAGAGACGTGAGCAGCATCGGAGGCACTGGAAGGAACCAGTGAGTCTGCCCAAAGCAGCTTGGGACCCCGGGGCGTTCCGGCAAGTGCCCCATCAAGCGTTTGAATGCTACAATATTGCTGACGCAGAAAATGCACGAAGGTTGTTTAAATGCAGTCAAGGCAAACTATAAACTCAGCACTCAATAAGAAGAATGAATGCAGACATGGTAACGTTCAAAGGCCAAGGTTGTTGGAATGCAGACACGACAAAGTATAAAATCAATAAGAAGAATGTTTGAATGCAGACAAGACAACGTATGAAAGTAAACCCCAACCAAGTATAGAGGCATGAGATGCCAAGGTGGTGAGAAGATTGTAAAGAATTTTGACACGCATTAAGAAAAGTCGTGGCAGGCGAGTGCAGCAGGCAGCTCACATTGAATGAAGATTCCTGGCAGGAGAGTATACCAGGTAGTCTACGAAGTATCAGAAATACTACAGAAAGACTGTCGCAGAATGTATTTGTTTAAACAAGAACTTTGTGAGTCCAGTGAAAATACGAAGGAACTATTTGCTAAAGGGAAATATTTCCAATTGATATAATAATCCAGGGGAAGAGGAACAATCCCTAGATCAAAGGTTCTTTACATAGGAGAACATTTTCAGTGGAGTCATCCTTTGTTTTTGGTTTTGAACCCTTTTGGCCAACATCCAGACATTTCCTTGCAGCTTTTGTTGTTTTGTTTGTAAGGTCAGAATAGGACTTTGGTTTTGGACACAAGGACGGCCTTCTTTAATAACTAACATCCTGAAACAGACAGACACTTCATTTTAGTTTCTAGGTAGGTAAGTCTCTCTTTAGAATAGGGCTAGAGAGGTAGTATACTAACCCTTATTTTGTTTATTAAAATGTTTGATTTTGAGGAAGAAACAACTTTGCTTCCGGCTCTCATTTCTGACCTCTCACAACAAGGAGAATGCCTCCCTTGTCCTGGCATTCAGTCTCAAATAACCTGGCGGAATGACTCCCTTCCCCAGGTCACAAAACTCCAAATAAAGTTCCAAATAATAGGTCTGGCAGGACGATTCCCTTCCCCAGGTCAGAAAGTTCCAAAATAACATTTATTTCATAAGCCAAGAGAATGTCTCCCTTCCCCTGGCTTATTGGAGATTCCTTACGGTCCACGTTACCAGCAGAATGACTCCCTTCTCTTGGTAGTTATGATAGTTTCCCACAACCAGGTGGAATGATTCCCTTCCCCTGGTCTTCTCATCTGGACCCTGCCAAGTACTGCCACGAGCAAGATGACTTGTATTGCACTCTTGGGTTGGGTCCTTGACACTTGTTTCTCATCTTTGGCTTGGCCGACTTCGTTCACTTCCATGCCAAGTACTGCCATGATGTGTCATGATCTACCGACCCTGGTGACTGTGGTCGTCATGGAGATTGACATCACATTTATCTGGCGCCATTGTTTATTACAACATGGTGCCCCTTTGTTCTTCACGGAACCAGTCAGCACGCTCTAATTGTTTCTTGTGCTCCCAGCAGTGTGTTGCTGTTTCCAGCTTTCGCTGTCATATTGTTGGACGCAGTGCTTGGGACCTCATGTCTCAACGCAAGGTATAGTTACCTTACTCAATGCTTTTGTGATTCTTTTTCCTGGTATTCTAAGCCTTGCTTTTCTTTTTAACTGGCTTCCTACTTCCTTACTTACCTCTGCATTTGTGTACCTTGGTCTGGCTTCCCTTTTTCCCCTGCATTGTTCTTTGTTTCCCGAAAAATGTTCTACCTTATCCCTGCCTTGGTTATGAATTACTGAAAGCCTTCTGGATAACAACATCTCAGCGCTCCAGTCCTCTGACGCACAGGTTTTTTCTTTTCTGCTGGGAGTCTTTTTTTCCTGTGTATTGACTTTCTGCTCCGGTGGTCACCCAGCCTGTGTAGTTCTCTTAACTGGCAGGGTGGCGTCTGAAGAGTCTCTCCCCTATTTGCATGACACTCGCTCTTGACAGAAGACATGCCGCAGATTGTCTTCAAGCAAGCCGTCTCAGAAAAAATCTCAGGTGGGCCCAACCACTGATTCTGACACGAGGAAGATGACTTATATCACTCTCTTGGGTTGGGTCCTGAAACCTTGTTTTTATTTATTTATAAAGCGCTGAAGCCCGCAGGCATCAGGGCGCACCAACCTAGACACAAGTGAGATAGACACAAAGCAGACGAGATACCAAGAGCTCCAGCAGGATTAAGAGCAGGAGGGGATTTATTCAAAGAGGTAAGTTTTCAGTTTACGGAGAAAGCTGAGATGGTTTTCCTCAAGTGTCAGATTAGAAGGAAGGGAGTTCCATATTTTAGCTGCCACAACTGGAAAGGATTTAATTTACCTAGGCCATTGGTCCGATTGAAACATAAAGATCTTACTAACCCCATCTCGGAGGAGCGCAGAGATCTAATCGGAACATAGGGAAGAATCATGGATTTAAGGTAAGCAGGGGGGTGCCATAAAGACAGTTATGCACCAATATTGCTAATTTGAAGGATATACAAGCGGCGATGGGAAGCCAGTGGAGTTCTTGCCCACTCTTAGAGATGTGGTCTCGCTTCGATTTGCTTTTGACAATTCTAACTGCATCGTTCTGGGAAGTTTCGACAGGCATTTCTTATTAGCTCCAATCAAAAGTGAGTTACAATAATCTGGTCTAGACAAGATTATGGCCCCGGCAATAGAGCCACAGTTTTTCTCAGATACGAAGGCCAGGTCTTCCTCAGCAGTTGGAGATAGTAGGAGCAGTTTTTAGACACTTGGTTTACGTGAAGGTCCACAGAAAGAGATGAATCCAGGTACGTGCCAAGCATTCTACAACCGAGATATAACAATTGTCAAGGCGAAAGTGTGAAATTTGGTGTCCAATTTAGCGTTCGTTTGGGATATACCAAAGATCATTAAGGCACATCCATTTGGTAGTCATCCAACACTCAATTGAAGCATAGATGTACCCTAGATGGTTCGAGTCCAAAGAGTAGTCACCCGATAGTTCCATCACCAATTGGGTATCATCTGCATAATTTGTAAAGTAGACACCCATATCTTCCAGAAGGCTACACAAGGGCCTGATGTAAAGATTGAAATGTATGGGAGACATGCAGGCTTCCTGTGGGACACCACAGGTGATCGGAGCTTGAGAGGATGTTGCCTCTCCCCAGCACACTCTGAACATCCGATGTGTCAAGAAGGAATACACCCAGTCAATAGACCCTAACCAAATAAACCCACATCTTTTAGTGCGTGAAATAGTTGTTTGTGGTAGTCGTTCATGGTTTCTCTTCTTCTTATCACTCTCTTAGCTAGGGTCCTTGACCCCGGTTTCTCGCTCCCTCGCTTTATGTCTGCTTGGCTGCCTCGTCCTGTTCGTAATCTCGGTACAGGGCTTGTGCCTGCCGCATCTTTTCGGCCCCTACCCGTCCCCACGCCTCTCCCGTTACCTTGTCTGCACCAGGGATGCATGGTGCTTCCTGGGGTCCTTCTCTTGCCCGGAGTGTTGCGCTGGTTTATCCATGTCTCAGTTCCTTTGCCTTGCGGATCTCCTGCCCGCCATTGAAGTGATGGTATGGATGCTGCTTCCTGCGTTTGCCTCGTCTGCCAGCCTCCCCATACTGTCTAGACGCCTTTGGGTGAAGTAGTCCTGTTGTCCTCTTGACTCTGGGAGCAGATTGCTCTCGGCTCTTTCCTAGCCTTCTCTGCATCTCCTTTGTGCTTCCCAGGTGCCACTGTCTCTTTTCCTGGTTGGCTGTATCTTTTCGACAGGCATTCCTTCTTTGGTCTTTATCGTGTAAGCAGGACCATGCCTCTGTGGAAGTCTATACTGCTGCAGTTCCTTCTTAGCATTGTTCTTCATTTCTCCTGTGTCCCACCTTGTCCCAGTACTTTAGTTAGCTATGTTCCTGATGTTCTTCTTCATCTCAGCACTTTCCACAACTTTCAGGTCATCTACCTTAAAACAACACATAGTCTTGGTCTCTACAAAGAGATTAGCAGAGGAAGAAGAGGCTAGAGTGCGTGGGGGTGTTATGTTCCTATAAGGGCTACATCTTAGATGGTCCTTCTTCTCCCTGGTGGGGTCCCTCCCCATGAGGTCCTCCCTCATTATACCACCCTCATGGGGACTATCGGGTAGCAGCCTCACCTCCCTGGCCTCATGGGAAGGGGTCCTACCCTGGGGAGAAGTGAGGTCATCTAACGATTCGTCACCAATACTTCTTTTATATGATTCACATTTCTGTTTTGAGGTCGACAACCTGTATTTTATTCTGCAAATCTACTCTCACCAGAGCTTGCTTACCTTTGAATTGTGCAGTAAGGGCCCTGGATGCTGCTTTAGCTCTCCTCTTGGAACATTCCTTTTGGCTCAACCAATCAGGAAAAGGGATTGCAAGCAAATTCCAGGCACTATGAGCAGCAATGTGCTTGTAATCTTAGTTCATGTGTGCCTGAGCCAAACAAAAGGTCTTCTGTAATTCATGTCTTCTGTTTGTGTTCCCGCTGGCTCCCATCACTCTTCGTCTGTTACCACTTCTCCTGTTCTGGGGGCCATGCATTTCCCCACTGCTCCCACCTCATCCAGTGTACAGCTCTTCCTTCTCCACAGTGTACTGGTGCCAAACTGTTGCATGTCCCTACTTGGGACCGTACAAGTTGGCCTTGGCTCTCACCTTTCCTCGTCTCCTGGTCTAGCCGAGAGCCAATTCTAGCGCCTTGAAATGACAAGGTGGAGAACAGAGACTGAATGAAAACATAGAGAACGTTTTCCCACTCCATCATTCAGCTCCAAAAGTGCCTTCGCTACGATTTGCATTAATTTATGCGGGCCTAAAGATGTACCCCCTCCCAACCTCATTAATTACCTTTATTGTATTTGTCATTTATATAGCGCCCTTTCCCCACTTGTATTGTCTCAATGCCTCATTGCGCTTTGTGGTTGGAACGCTCTTGGGGACCAAAGTCCATGTGTGGGAGATACTAAGAGTTAATTTTTAAGATGCGTGTGTGCATTTTGCCCGGTTAGGACTTAGGTGGGCTGGGTAGGCTCCAGTAAGCAGCCCTGAGGTCAGGCACGTGGGCAGGTGCTGTTGGTGGTTTAGGATAGGGTGCAAGTGCTGGAGACTATGTGTGCCCAGCTAGACCAACATTTTTCTTAGGTTGTTGCTGTATACCAATGGCAGAGCTGTTGAGGTGTGTCAGGGGTTTCAGTGTGGACATCTATGCCTGCTGCTAGATCAGAATTGCAAAGCCATAGATGCATTCTATAGTGTATGGATGTGTGGTCGTGTCTGCGGCCTGTGTCCACAGATGTAGTGCAAGGTATTCATAACTTAAACTCGGATGGAGTTCATCTTCATGTCATTTTCCTAGGTCCAACACGATCGGCTGGTCTCGCCAGTTGTGGTCTCCCTAGATTGAGAGTCTGAGCAGTGGGGTAGAGCCCCGGAAGGATTGGGACGGGGGGTGATGCACGATCATCTGATGATGAGCGGGGGCCGACTTTGTCAGTGTGCCGCTGCGAACGCTGCCGGCATCCATTGCGGTGTGTTGTCGGGGTTCGGCCAGTGTTTCTGTACATCATTGTGTAGCGGGGATCGAATTTGGAAAAGTGGAGCAGAAGCTGCAAGTAGCTCCTGAGTGTGTGGAATTTTCTTGTAACCAGGAGTTACTCATCACGACTCAGGTGCTATTAGTCTCATGAACAAGTACAGGACTGGGTACGTTCAATGGAAGACTTAAAAAACGAGCTTGCAAATAAGTTTAAAGAAATGCAAAGCTTGAAAAATTATACTTTTTGTTTAGCGAGTTAATATTTGGAGATGTGCATATTAGAAGGGCCATTCTAGTGCCTGAAAGATGGTGGAAAATGCTTTTTCCCACATAACAGGAGTCTGCAACCAGAAATGCACACGCCCTTCAGCCATCTTTCTATGCTGTCTGTCACTTAGTTGATTAAACTGAGTCGTCTGCCATGTTGCTGTACATTTCTTTAGATTGGGATTTCAATCCTGTCGGGTCTTCCGTCTAGCTGCTAGCTGTCTTTGCCGATACTAACATACCTGTCACTACATCTTTGTTAATAACTGTCTCCTTACGGCCACATTTGTATCGGACACCTCTTTTCTGTAATTCTCCCTCACTCACCTTCTCTGCGGCAGAATGAGAAGCAAATACAAAGAGTGCCATAAATTGAAATTCCACATGAGTTGCAAACTAGAACACTGTGGTCCAATACATGAGCCATTTTGCATGAAATATTTTCTAGGTGTTGTTACCCAATACACCTTGTATGCAAATTCCCAAGTTGTCACCAGTTGGCTTCCTGAGCCAAAAGTAGCTGCTTGTAGCTGTTGGTTTGAAGCTAACCCCGCTATTCTAGGCTATACCTAGAAGCTAGATAGCTCCCCTCAGTTTCGGACCCTGCATAATGATGACGTTTTGGCATAATGACACCACCGTTGATGAATGCAAAAAGGGAAAGATGGCATCTGTTACCAACAACAAACAGCAGGACGAACAAGCATGCCGCGTGTGGGAATTACAAGTCCAAGAATCATAAGGATTATAAATGTTTTTTCTTTCTTCCCTAGATGGAAGAAATCTAAATTATTTTTTTCGCTACTAGATAGAATCTTACCAGTTTTAGGGTGGGTTTACTACTATTTAAGAGTTTTATGAGAATATCACTTTTTATTGCATTAGCCCGATAATGAGCCATAGGCACAAGAGACTCAAAACCATTAACGTTTATGCTTTCTTTTTGGTAGTTTCAGTAAACTAGAAGAAATGGAAAAAAGATAAGAAAGTTGAAAAGTTGGAAAGAAAACAAAGAAAGATTAAATTAAATGAGATGTGAGCAGATGACCAAAACATCTGCAATCATGACCCAGAACAAAGAGCAAAACTAATCTTAGGTCCCGATATATTGTATACAGTTGCTATTTATTTATTTATTGCATTTGTTAGTACGCCCAAACCCGGAGGTATTACAGCGTAGGTTACAGGATTAAGGCAGTACTTGCTGGTTACAGAAAAGGGTAGAAGTAATTGGAACAATATACAATGGCATTGTGATTACAAAAAAATCAGTTTAACAGTGTTAAAAAAAATTACAGTTACAGAGTTATATCAGTGTATATACAATGGAATTGTGGTTACAGAGAAGTCAAATTAACAGTGATGGAACATTTACAGTTGCCGAGTTATATAAAGGTATAGTTACATCAGGAAAGAGTTACATCAGCCCAATGGTTAGTGGCACAACAGGCATGGGGAGGTTAGAATTGTTGAACAACCATGTTTTTAGGAGTATTTTGAAATTGGTATGGGATGGCTCGTTAAGTTAGCTGGGAGTGAATTCCATAGTCTGGGGGCTGCTACAGGGAAGCTGGATGCTCCTGCTCTAGAATTCCTAAAATGGGGGATAACTAAATCAGTACTAGTATTCGACCTAAGGAGTCTGGTTGATGTTTTTCTGGTGAGGCATGCATTCAGGTAGGTAGGAGCATTTTGGGAGATGCATTTGTGTGCGGTAGTAAGAGTTTTGTACAGTATTCTAGCTTGTATAAGCAACCAATGACTTATCTCCTAGCATATGATATATGGTCCCTTTTTATAATCCCTAGAGCTGCTCTAAGAGGTTTATTTTGTAGTAATTGCAATTTGGCTAGATTTTTCTTAGTGGTGCCTAGCAAGAGTATGTTACAGTAGTCTAATTTAGACATGATAACCCCTCTTGCATGGGTGATGCAGTGCTGCGTAGTAAGAAATTGTCGGCTGAAGGAAATAAGTTTGGCTATGTAAGCTGTGGAGGAGGCGAGCGAATTGATGTGTTTGCTGAAGGTTAGGCTAGAGTCTAGATACGCTCCTAAGGTCTTGGCTTGGTTAGAGATGGGAATAGGGGTACCATCTATGACAATAGTGGTATAAGCCTGATGCATTTGTTTTAGTTGTGCTGGGGATCCTACTATGAGGATCTCAGTTTTATCACCATTTAGTCAGAGACTGTTTGTTGCCATCCAGTTCTGGATGAGCGAGTAGATTTTGTGTATGAGAATGGTGTCTTGTTCTTGATTACCAGTGATTGCAATGAGTATCTGTGTATCATCCGCAAAGTTGGTATAGATGACTCCCATGGCATCTAGGGCTGCAATTTTAAGTTTTGTATATGCGTTATAGAACGTGGGGCAGAGACAAGAACCTTGTGGTACACCTATGGGGACTGGTATAGGATCTGGCGCTTCCTCGCCTATGGCTACTCTGGAAGTGCGTTCTGAAAGGAACGATTTAATCCAGGAGGTAGCGTTATGTGAAAATGGAAAGTTATTGCATAATGTTAGGCATAATTTGTTGTGGTCCACTAATTCGAATGCGGCGACAGGTCAAGTTAAAGTAATATGCAGAGATTACCTGAATCTCTTACCGCGTCCATCTGATTTTTTAAATCAAGTAGAGCTGTCTGGGTTCTGTGTTTGGGACGAAAGCCAGATTGTCTATTGCCTAGTAGATGGTTGTTTTCTAAGTGTGTTTGTAATTAGGCGTAAGCCATTTTGTCGATTATTTTAAGTAGGAAAGGGACCGTGGTGATGGGTCTATAGTTAGTGGGTATGGTAGGGTTTACGTGTTTTTTTCAGTAGGGGCGTGACCCAAGCTTCTTTGATGTGTGATGGGACTGAGTTGGTACTGAAGGAGATGTTGATAAAATTGGTGATGATGGGTGCTAACATTAAGGTGCAGGTCTTCACTAATTTAGCAAGGAAGGTATCTCCTTTACAATGAGATGGTTTGAGAGAGGAGATTGTCTTAATTACTTGTTCTTGTGTTACTGAGGCGAAGTTGAATTGGGTTGCTGAGGTAAGTTTCTCAGTCATGACCACCGGTTTGGTGTCAGCACTCTGGACCAGTAGTTTTCTTTTTTATGATCATTTTGTCTTGAAGGGATTTGATTTTGGTGGATAGGGCATTCTGAATGGTGGTGCACCATGCTTTACTAGCAGCGGCTGGACTCGATGGGGGGATAGGTGTTTCCAGTTCTCTGAGAATTGTACACAGTTCTTTGCTGTTGGACGCGGCATTGGAGATACGCGAGTTCAGGGTGCTAGCTTTATGTGTGGTAACAGTGAGTTTATATTTCTGGGATGCTAGCTGGAGTTCTTTTTTGGATTCACTGGTAGGTAGGGTTTTCTCTTGTGAGATGTTCTAGGGCTCTTTAATTTCTTCTGAGTTCAATAAGTTCGTCATTGAACCAAGAGTTGCTACGTTTAGATCTAGGTAGTTTGGATTTAAGTGGGGCTGCTTCATCGATAGCGGTTTTCAGACAGGAATGGTAGAAATGGGATATGCTATCTGAGTTTGAGCATGTTTTAGGCTGTGCCTACAATAGTTTGTTGAGGATTGGTGTCAGAATTTCTGGAGTGAGCTTACGTGAGTTTCTCGGTGAGTTTGGGGTTTAGTGATAGATACGTTGAATCGAATTAAGAAATGGTCTGACCAAGAGCTTTTTGTAATATCTTTAAGGGATACTTTAGCGTTCAAGGTTAAAATCCAGTCTAGGATTCTGCCTTTGGTGTGGGTAGGTGCATTGACAATTTAGGAGAATTGCATTTCTTGTAATGCAGTGTGGAAGGCTGTGGCTTTATGGTCATGGGAGTCGTTGAAGCCCAAGTTTATGTCACCTAATGGTACAAATTTGGTTTTGGGTTTGAGTAGAGGGGTAATGAGTAACAGGATATCTATATCTGGATCATTGGAATGGCTAGGTGCTCTGTAAACTAAGAGGAAATTGAGGGTGGTTTCAGAGTCGGTGGTTAGTCTAAGGGCTAATAGCTCGTATCCATCTATACTATCTGTGTTACACGCTCTGAACTGTAGGGAAGATTTGGCAATAATGGCTACTCCTCCTCCCGAGGTATCTTGGCGATCGGTTCTGAGGATGGTGTAGTCCGGTGGAATGGCTAGTGTCAGTGTTGGACCTGAAGCTGGGTGTAACCAGGTTTCAGTCAAAGCAAGGAAGTCTAATTGGTGTTCCAGTAAGAGGTTATGTACATCAATGGCATGTGCACCTAGTGATCGCACATTCAGTAGTCCTCCTTTCAGATGAGTGATAGGGGCCGGGTTGTGTGGTCAAGGGGTGCGGGGTGAGTCTGCGAGTACTATATTTGTAGGCTACACTTTGGAGTGAGAAAGCTGGGAGTTGGGTTTACCTGAGAGGGTCAAGTTGGTTAGCTTTCGGGTAGAAGTTGTGCGTGGCTTGAGTAGGTAGTTAATATTGGTCTTGGGTGAGGTAGGTGCTGGGTTGCTCTGCTACTGGTATAACGAATACGCTGGTAGGTACGTGAGGATAGTCTGTGTCTCCTGGAAGCTCCTAGTAGTGGTCTCGTGAGGAGAGGGATGTGCGCTGGGGTTCTTGCTTTTAGGTGCCAATGACGCATGGATCCTAGACATGGAGCGGTAGAATAGCCGAAGGTAGGAGTGTTGGTAGTACTTGCTATGATAAGGTGGCGTAGGGAGGGGGCGGTGGGGGCTGAGCCTGGTGTGTGTCTGTGGGGAGGCTTGTGCTGCATTGGAGGTTTTGTTGAATGTGCTGGGGGCGGTGTCTAATCCAGGGGGGAAAGCGGCTGTTTTAGGGGGAACTGGCGTAGGGCAGGGGGTGGGGTGATGTCTTGGGCAGCAGATATGGGCAAGGCCTGAGTTTTGAAAGATGTAGATGCCTTTGGTACAAATTAGCATGTAGTCCATGTTGCTAGGTTGTGTTGAGGTCATAGTTATCTGGTGTAGTAGGCTGGGGATTGTGTGATCACTAGTGTGGAAGGCTGTGTGATGTTGTAAGCTTGTAAGCAAAACACAGTGAGAAGATAAAGCATTGCAGTGGTAGTTTGGTGTGTTAGGCCAGTAGATATACAGGGCGTGTAAGTCACCATGGGGTAAGTGGTGAACTGGATAACCCAGTCCTTTAAGATGAGTAGCAATTACCCTAGAGATGGACGGGGATGCAGATTTCTATTCATACATCAATAATCAAAACGACTCAGGTAGTTGGCAAAAGGAAGACTGTTTTAATATCAATTAGCTAAAACAGGGAGCATAACGAACATCAACGAATTTACTCGATCCTCTTACTCAATGCATTCTAGTAAAAACTGAGATCTTATACACAAAATTCGTCATCAAGGACGTTGACATGCGTCACTACCAACGTCATCCTACGTGGCAAACTACAAAAACCTATGAGTATGGGTGATTGGCTCTTAGTGAACATCTAAGTATACTATCCATACTAGTCTAAAAAAGTGTGAATATGTGATTGGTTACTTAACATCAGATGGGGCAACTAAGCCCGCCCCTAAAAATGACCACTATGAATGTCACTAAATACACGACGTCCCATTGGTTTACACAACTATAGGACCCCTAAATACGCGGTTCCCTATATTTGGTTGGCACTCTAACCTTCGTCAGTACTTTTCCATCTACGTCTAGCTTCATACAAGCTGGCCATCCAGGTGCTGGTGAGCTTGCCTTAACTATTGCTTCCCACCAATTAGCATATCAATCTATCATCACCTCAGTGGTCTACTGTCAATTAGGCTTTGAAGCTTGGCCTTGAGCGTGTTCTTAGCTTTGAGAAATTCAGGGAGTGAGGCACGCTCTGCCCTCGTGCGTACGCGTGACCATCTCGTTCATCCAACTTCATCCTTCCATGTGACTAGAGACGAGCTTTTAGTGCATTTTAATACTATTTTTTACTAGACCTCTGACGTCTTCCTTGTCTGGTTCATGCCTTCTGAAGAGGAGTTCTGTTCTTTCACACGATTTGTATCCAATGTCAGGTTACACCAGTTTGGTAAGACCTTGGCTTCTTTGGCTCGTCCAGCCTTGTCTGCTGAGATTCACTTTATAATTCAATTTGCTTTTTAACTGCGACACTCTGGAAATGAGGCTTTTTTTCCCTTTTTTTTTAAAGTCCAGTTTATATATATATTTCTGAGGCTTGTGGAATCTGCTTAGATCACATGCTGTGCATAGGCCGACATCTAGTGGAAGCTGCGGAGTATTACAGTTTGTTTTTCGAAACTCGAAAATGGGCGTCGACACAGGTGTGCCAGTAATACTATCCCTAGTGTGACGTCCACTGTACCCAAGATCCCTCACGCGTCTAGGATCCTCAGATTGCTTTTTTCCGCCATACTGGTCGGAAGCATCTTGCGGAGTCCCCTGGCCTTAGCCATACTTTTGCTAATAATTGAAATTTATTATTCTTTATTGACATCCTTCCCCACACCAACGTCGACCCTCGACACTCGACGACGGCTGGAGAAGACATCGACCGTCGGCTGCTGCACGACGGATCTGGGCCTCGGAAGGCCGCTGGCCTCGGCCCGGGCCTAGTAGGCCGCTGGCCTCGGCCCTGCAAGTAGGGAGAGTGGGGGGTGGTACATACTCTTCACTCTTGGTATATACATACACTTATATATTTCCTACACTTATCAGCCCGCTGCCTCAAGGTGCGTATGGAGGGTACCCCTTTCCAATTCTGCCCCAAGTGCAACCGCAAATACCCTTGGGTCGACAGGCACGCCACGTGCAACCTCTGCTTGCCGAGGGACCACCCCGAAGCGAACTGCAGAGCGTGTAGTTTTAAACCTAAGACACTTAAGGACCGTTCGACAAAGCGTTGGGCCCACCACGCCAGGCAGGCGGCCATGGCAGCGGAGGGCACCTTCAGCGATGGCAGCGACGCCGTACTTTCAGACGGCGAGGGCATTACGGCGTCGAAAGACAGCCGAGCGCAGGTCCCCGACCTCGGAAGGTTGTCCGGCAGGGCGGCTATGGGGAAGACCCCCAGCGACGCAAGCGCTACACACCCTACACACACTAAGCACACTAAGTCCAACCGAACCTCGACGACGTCGACTTCTCGGAAAGAGGCACAGATAGAACGGTCCGACTCGGTGTCCTCTGGGCGCTCTCGATCGAGATCGCCTCATGACGCAAGGCAATCATCCACTCTTGCCAAGAGTGCCTCGCTCCCTAGACTAATGGAAGTTCGATCGTCGGAGGACGAAGACGACTTCCACCCCCAGGCCGCGCTCCAAGAGACGGAGCCCGCAGTTAACACCAGCGAGGCCCCACGCTCGAAAGACACAGATACCTCTCCCGATCCTCGACGCCAGGCGTCGAAAGTCCCCGGGGCCTCGAAGGGACAGGGAAAACATTTTTCCACGCACGGGGAGGGGGGGAAACAGCGGAAAGCACATTCTTCCACTCCTGTAAGACCATCCTTCCCCCCTAAGCAGACAAACAAATACAAGTCTACTGAGAGATCAACTTCCAGCAAGGGTACCCTTGATAAGTCCCCTAAATTGCCTACTAAAGTCATCCCCTGCTCCAAAGAATGGTCCAGCGAAGACATAGACAGGGTCATGTCAAGGATGTCTTCCTTGGCTGATTTTTACGACAAGAATCCAGAGCATTTCCTCTCGTATGACCCTCAGGGGGCCACACCCTCAGGTTCCACTGATCCCATCCCCCTAAGTAAAAGGGCCAGGTTCGAAGGACCTGAACCCTTCGAGGTACAGCCTTACTCTACTCCATACTCTACTCCACACCCCAGGTACCAAGGAGAGCCTTTCCCTGAGGGGGACCAGGAGTTTGGAATTATGGAGGAACAAACCGGGACGGAATACTATGCGGATGATGAGGACCAGGGGAAGGAGAAGATGAGCAGGAAATTTACAGAGTAGATTCCCCGGTAGAGAACGAAGCCCCAGTTACCGACTCGCCAGTCGATAACCAGCCCCTCCTTAATGAGGTTCTCGCTCGCGCGGCAGAACATTTTCACATCGACACCCACGGTGTACAGGAGGAAAGGGACTTCGCAGAAGAGTTGGTGGGAGAGAGGAGGCCGGTCGCTCAGACCATCCCTATCCTTAAATCTATCCAACGAAGAATAGACCCGTCCCTGGTGAACCCAAACCTCACCAGAGCAGCCAACCCCAGGGTCGAAAAACTTTTCCGGGCAGCCGAGTCTGACCCTCTCTATATAAGAGGACATCTTAAACCAGACTCCCTAGTTGTTACCAACACTCGGAAGAGGGCTGGAACACCCTTATCTTCGTCAGAAGCTCCTCCCGACAAGGAGAGCAAGAAACTTTACGGGTTTGGCAGGAAGGTAGCCTCAACGTCCGCCTACCAAGCAAGGATTGCTAACTCCACCACCCTGTTGGCCAGCTACAACTGCCATCAATGGGAAGAGGTCGCGGCACTCATAGCCTCTGCTCCTGAACCGTTAAAGGGCCAATTGGCTCGGATCTCGGCAGAAGGGAGAGCCGTGTCTGGTTGCATATTGAAAGCAACTTTCGACGCCGCGGACAACGCAGGGAGATTGATAGCAGAAGGTACTGTTATCAAGAGACATGCGTGGTTACAGCAGTCGGGGTTCAAAACAGAAACTCAGGCTTCATTAATAGACAAGCCGGTGGAACCCGATCTATTGTTTGGGAAAGCGGTCGAAGACGCACTGAAAAACGCCAAGGACGAATACGAAACACTTAAATCCCTTGGCCAACTAACCAACAAACCCCCTAACCAGAGGGGGAACAGTAATTTTCGTCGCCCACGCGGCCAAAATTCACAAAGAGGCAACTATGCCGAGGGACAGGGTACACAGTGGAACAACAGCCAGCAGTCTACCCAAAGTTACGGCAGGGGTAACAAAAGAGGTCGTGGGAGAGGCAGAGGCAGCCCCAACAAGGGAGGTGGCACGCCTCCACCAAAGCAGTGACGCTCAGTTCAGGGTCCCTTCTCACGCAACCCCAGCAGGGGGACGCATTTCCAACTTCACCCAGGCTTGGGAAGGGATCACCTCAGACAGATGGGTGCTGTCAACAGTGTCCACAGGATATTGTATAGAATTACTGCAGCGTCCCCGGAACCATCCTCCACGACAAAAAGTACACTCCCTAGAACATCAGAAAATCCTTCTCGAGGAGATCGCCATTCTGCTAGAAAAGGACACGATAGAACTCGTCCCAGGACACCAGGTAAACAAGGGTATCTATTCAACTTACTTCCTTGTGCCAAAGAAAGATTTGACAATGCGCCCAGTATTGGACCTACGGCCTGCCAACAAGTATGTCAAGCCCCAAAAATTCCGTATGACCACGCTACAAGAGGTAATCCCCCTCCTAAAAAAGGGGGATTACATGGCAACCTTGGATATGAAAGATGCTTATTTTCATATTTCCATGCTCCCGGCGCACAGAAAGTACCTGCGCTTCAAGGTGGACAGTCGCCACTACCAATTCAAGGTACTGCCCTTCGGGATAGCTTCAGCACCAAGGGTATTTACCAAGGTACTGGCGGTGGCAGCGGCACACCTACGCAGGGAGGCAATCCCAGTGTACCCTTATCTGGACGACTGGCTCATAACGGGGGAAAGGTTAGGCTTCTCAATCAACGAGAAAAAGTCAAGCACCTCAAAACAGTTCCTAGGAGCAATCCTAGATACTCAGGAAGGGTTGACCTTCCCTTCGGAAGAGAGAATTCGGAATATACTACTGCAAATTCCACATTATCAGTCCGGTCAACAAATAACGGTACGCAAAGCAATGCGGTTACTGGGCATGATGGCGTCATGCATTTACCTGGTCCCCCACGCGCGACTGCGCATGCGTCCCATGCAGGAATGGTTGGCGAAACAGTGGTCTCAGGCAAGTGGTCAGTGGGACGATCTAGTGGTCGTTTCGCCAACACTTGTACAGAGCCTACACTGGTGGACAAGAGAGAATCTTGCAAGGGGAAAACCCTTTTACGATCCCGAAATACAGGCAGTGGTGACTACAGATGCATGCCTGACTGGGTGGGGAGCTCACCATCTCCACCACACAGCTCAGGGTCTCTGGTCTCACTCAGTAGCCAAGAACCACATCAACCTCCTAGAGCTTCTGGCAGTATTCCGAGCGCTTCGGGCGTTCGAGCCCCATCTACTAAACCTGTCGGTGCAGATCCGGACGGACAGCACGACAGCCATGTTCTATCTGAACAAGCAAGGAGGGACTCGTTCGCCAAATCTGTCCAAGCTTGCCCAGAAAATCTGGATATGGGCACTCAGACGGAACATCTTCCTGTCATCGCAACATGTTCCAGGGGAGCTCAATTCCCTAGCGGATGCTCTAAGCAGAGACTCCCTCCCAGAAGAACACGAATGGGTACTTCACAGAGAGATCGTAGAAGATCTCTTCTCTCGGTGGGGTTTCCCCACTATAGACTTATTCGCCACAAGCGAAAACAAACAATGCCCAGGATTTGCATCCAGGTTCCCCCAGCCAGACTCCCAAGGGAACGCACTGTGGATGAACTGGTCAGGGATGTTTGCGTACGCTTTTCCACCAACTCCTCTCATCAGGAAGGTGGTGTACAAGATGAACAAGGAATCGATGACGCTCATCCTAGTTGCTCCCATGTGGGCGAGACAACCATGGTTTCCACACCTACGCAGGATGGCGGTGTGCGAGCCCATCAAACTTCCAGCCTGGTACAACCTACTGTCCCAGCAACAAGGTCAAACAGTGCACCAGCAACCCAACTCAATGAACCTGGCAGCATGGCTCCTGAGGTCATAGAGTTTGGACATCTCAATTTACCACAGAGGTGTATGGACATCCTAAAAGAATCCAGGAAACCAAACACAAGGCACTGTTACTTTGACAAGTGGAAGAGATTCGTTATTTGGTGCCAGAATAAACAAATCAACCCTGTTGATTGCACTCCTTCCAACGTCGTGACATACATGCTCCACCTGCTCGATGCAGGATTGGTTTTTAACTCTCTGAAAGTACACCTGGCAGCCCTCTCGGCTTACACCACATCCCATAACAAGGTGTCGTGGTGGAAAGTACCAGTAGTTAAAGCCTTCATGGAAGGAGTAAAGAGACTTCACCCTCCTATTTCAAACCCACCGCCAGGATGGGACCTTAATGTGGTGCTAGCTAAGCTCATGGGCCCCCCTTTCGAACCCATGCATAAAAGTAGTCTCAAACACCTGACTTATAAAACGGCCTTCTTAGTAGCCATTACCTCTATAAGAAGGGTCAGTGAAATTCAGGCTCTGTCAGTGCAGGATCCGTTCTTTACTATCCACAAAGACAAACTGGTTTTACGCACACACCCTAGGTTCTCACCTAAATTTATATCAAAGTTCCATGTAAACCAGTCCATCGAGCTTCCGGCTTTCTTCCAGAACCCGCAAAGCTCGGCTGAGGTGAAACTACACACCCTAGATGTGCGTAGGGTGGTCCTCTACTATATAAATAAAACCAGACCGCTAAGGAAAACAGATCAACTGTTTGTCTCCGTAGCTACAGGCAGAGAGGGAGATCGCGTCTCTAACGGCGCTATCTCGAAGTGGATTATCAACTGTATACAGCTGTGTTACTCTCTTTCTGAAAGAACTCTGCCTTTTACGCCAAGGGCCCACTCTACTAGAGGCATTGGGGCCACTCTGGCTTTCATTGCAAATGTTCCCCTCGACACCATTTGCAAAGCAGCTACTTGGAGCTCTATTCACACTTTTACTCAGCATTACTGCATTGACACTCATTCCAAGACAGATACACAAGTGGGACAAGCGGTTCTAAGACACCTGTTTGCTCATGACCCTTCTCACATCCCACCTCCTTCTTCTGGTCCTGCTCGCTAATCTATGCACAGCATGTGATCTAAGCAGATTCCACAAGCCTCAGAAGGGATACATTACTCACCGTAATCGTATTTCTGATGCTTGTATCTGCTTAGATTCACATGCGACCCACCCTTCCTCCCCTCCGAGAGAAGGAGCATGATTGCTTGTAGTCTTACCTTTCTGTCTATCTGCTTGGATTATCTGTACTCACGCTACTCCTCATGCTTCCTCATGTCAGAAAAAATACAATCTGAGGATCCTAGACGCGTGAGGGATCTTGGGTACAGTGGACGTCACACTAGGGATAGTATTACTGGCACGCCTGTGTCGACGCCCATTTTCGAGTTTCGAAAAACAAACTGTAATACTCCGCAGCTTCCACTAGATGTCGGCCTATGCACAGCATGTGAATCTAAGCAGATACAAGCATCAGAAATACGATTACGGTGAGTAATGTATCCCATATATATATGTGTCATGACCCGGCAAAATTGCCCCTTCTGGACCTCATGGTCATTGTCACGAAGGGCTTGTACTCCTTGTTCCTCCCAACATGGCCGTACCAAGCTCCGTGCTACGCACTAGCTTTCACGTCGTAGCACGTACTATAAATTGGTCACGCCCTTGCGGGTCCGCGCATCTCAACGCTATCTTCGATAGTGACCCGACGTGTGTTTGCTCTCTACATTTGCTTCCTTGATCCTCATACTTCCTTCCTTGCCTTTTTTCCTGTTCCTGGACTTCCCCCCTACATTGCTTGTTTATCGCTAATCCTGGACACCCTGGAACCACGAACTTCCCGGAACTCTGAACGCGCTCTGCAACCTGACGAGGCTTTGGCGAGCCTATTCAAGACCCGAACCACCCACAGGAAGAGTCCTGCGGCCGAACAAGGGAGATCCCGATCACAGGTGAGACGGGAGGAGATTTGACAATATATATATGTTGGCACTTGCCGCAATCTATTCACTATAAATCCAGACTTAAGATTACTTTGTCTGCTTGCGTTTCTTTTGCATCTGTACACGTGTGACATAGCCTAATGTCTTCATCTGTTCTGTGGCATAAGCTTCTTCATCTTGATCCCAAAATGTCACTTATCCTTGATACTGTCTTGATGCCTTATAGAATATCTGCATTCTCTGGGCTCTGCGTCTCTTCTCGGTACGTCAGTTCAGCTCTAGGTGATGTCACCATTCGTCTTGACCCTTCATTTGCTCTGCTTCTTCAGGAATCTCATTTAAACCACCATCAAATGTCCTTGTATGCAGGTATGGTTTCCTCAATGGGAATCTTGCCTCTAGGATTCCTTTTTGCCTTTGTTGTTTCAACTGCTCCGTGTATGTCACATACCCTGGTTTCCAACATACAGGCAATAGGGGCGGAATGGTTGCAGTGGGGGTACGTGGCTCCTCCTCTACAGTGGTATGGAGTAATCTCGCTGGTGTAGTTTGTAGAAAAAGAGGTGGAGCTTGTGAGAGCAGGCAGAGTCTGGTGGTAGAAATATGCAGTGGTATGAGATACAATAGGTACAGGTTACCAGATGGTACTAGGGAACAAAGGTAGTGAAGTGTCTACTGCAGTATTTGAGGCGACATAGTTGTAATTAGGTGCAAAGTCCCAGGAGGTGGTACTGGAAAAACAATAAGCAGCGGTGTATCTACTGCAGTGTATACGACAAACATAAGATCAGCCGGTGCGCGATTCCAAGTGGTGCTGAAGTAAAATGGGCAACGATCTGAGGTGTCCCAATAAATGTAATAGTGCTCGAGAGAGAGGCATGGGTTGGTTAAACATATAAGTGGTTAAACTAGAACATAATCACAGGAACCATTCAGCGAGAAAAACATGCAGGAAGTACATCCCTAAGGGCGGTTTCACCTTATGAATCGTAGTAGCACTAAATGAAAATGTTTAATACAGTTTAGCGGAAAGAAATCTGACTATGGCTTATATATAGTCGGTACCGAGGTAGTGCGGCATGGCATTAGTAGTAGTAAAGGCACTTGAGAGGATACATTTGTACAACGTGAACACGGTAGATTTGTGCATGCTTACCTCATGATGAAGTCAGAGTGGCAGCCGTCTATAATGGTTCTTGTCAGGGTTGCGTTTATATTTACAGAAACCGGTCGAGCACCTTTAAGGGACACCCTTTGTGTGTTTTGTATTCCCTTCTTTATCTAATTACTTTTACTATATATAAACTGAATTCAATTGAGGGTAAAATGTAAAAAATTTCTAAATCACAGTATTACTGTGCGTTTCTTTTTTTTAACACTAGCAGGTTGAGTTTCAACGTTGGGTGAAGTTGTACAAACGTGTGCTTAATATATCTTCTCAAATTCGAGATATTGGCATGCAATATATATATACTGGAGAGGTATAGATTTAATTGAAGAGAAATGTCTTCCTATCCCTATCCCTATTAGAGAGGGCTGGGAGGATAGCTCCAGGGCAACAGGTTTGTCTTGGAAGCCAGACAACGCAGAGCAACACAGGATCGAATCCCAGTTCTGCGCTTAGAGACTGGTTCCCGGTATGGAGCACAGTATAAAAGATTAAGTCAATTTTTACTTAATAGGCGGCACACCACTGTAACCAAGGGTCAGCCCCCTTCTTCCTCGAACTAGGAAATGGTTGGTGCTTCTGAAAGGCAGCTTTGTGACAAATATACCACAAACATTACAATTAGTTCTATGTGATAATGACTTGCAAACATACGCAGGGATCAAAATTAGGATTTTATTCACCAGAAGCCAAAAAACACTCCTGGTTATCGGTCATCACTCATTAAGCAGGAACTGGTTCTGGGAAACCACGAGCCAGCACATAATTCATTGCAAATCTAACTTGCGTGCAGTCCTGTTTAAATAACAAAACATCTCGCTTGTAATAGTGTTCTGCTAATTTTACAACCTTCCAACCAACCGAACTGCTTACTTATGAGCTTTCGAACTCTGCACACCCATTTATGAGACTGTACCCAATGCATACAACAGATGGATAGATGGAGAGAGAGAAAGGTAGAGAAGCATAATCCGCATCACATAACACTGAAAGGTTTGTCATTTTCTCAATATACTGCAGTCACAAATGACCATGTTACAAAAAGAAAAGTTTTATTTACATATCACGTATTTACATATAAATATCAAATCCTCAATTAATTCTCAGTTCCATAAATAATAAACATATTGTTATAACACATCTTTTTGTTTTCGTCATCAGATGACCTCCAAAGTCCTCTCTATTTGCACATAAAACCAATCACATTTTGTTAAGGGTGATAAATAACATCACTGTCCTTGAATCAGTCTACAATGACCCAAACATGGGCTTCAAACCATATGAGCTTTTCAACACTGGGTCCAGTTTAGCCCCTCATGAGCTCAATGACACTAAATCCTTTTTGTCCAATCCAAAGACTCTGCTCAATTTAAATCACAATTCACAGTAATGCTCTGAAAAACATTTAAAAACCTGCTCTCCAGTTACCCAACTAAACCTAAAGTTTAGATCAAAACGGTAACCAACACAAGTCAATATACTTTCATCACATATAATGCAAGCACATTTTTTACTGCATTAAAATAAAAGAAGACCATACTTTAGAGCAGATCATTCAAGTCAGCAAAACCCATTGCAAATAAGGTATAGCCCTAAGGCAAATACCCCCTGTAATTAGACCCTAGGGCTACAGGACTTTAGGACCTCTGGACACAGCAAGACCCCCAACCAGCCAGTACCCACGCTCCTTGCGTTTCTTTAGTAAATGTGGAAAGTCCTTAATGATAAAATCTACTTGTCACTTGATTGACAGTCTCTCAGGTTCTAATGCAAATCTATGTTGCAGGGACGTTAAGGTCCCGCCCTAAGGTGTGATGTGTATCAACAATCTAATTAGTACATCTCTTCAGCTTTAAGCTTGGGTAAACAAGTCCAATGCTCATTGACTTATCTGTCGCACACAAAACGCTTGGAGCATTGTCTGTGTCTGGTTATCAATCAGAAGCAAAATGTGTCTTGCGTGTCTAAGGCCACTGTAAAGACTGGAGGGGCGGTATCTGGACTTCTGACTTCAGACCTCTATATGGTTGGGACAGAGGCACAGAACACCCCAGCCAAGGCTCTCATTTGGTAACATTGGGCGAGCAGCCAGGCTTAATCTCTCAGGAAGTGATGCAGGCTAGTTCTTAAGTATGTGATTCTCCAAGCCCCCACAAAGATCCACACACAATGTTAGGTGATAACACAGCTTCTTTATTTAAAATAAGGGTGAGTAAAATATATACATAGAAATAATACCACTTTGTACTTTGCAATTCTATTAAAATATTGGCAATATGATATAAACATTGGTACCACACAATACATAGATTCATAACAAAATGCACCAACTGCTGACAGTCTTTAAGAAGCATGTGAATTACAAAGCAAGAGATGGCTGCATCAATTGAGGCAGAAAGTCAGGTTAATTTCAGAACATAGGCAGTATACTTTCTTTAGGCCTAAATAGTGATACTGTGTGAGTATCCCCCACCTCGGCAACCTGTAAAGGAAATGTCAAGGTGTACTTTATCTTGTCTATTACAGCCCAGTCCAAATAAGTTCAATAAAGCTCTGCTTTTCTTTTATAGGTTCCACCACCCTAAGGTACCTGAGATACCACAGAAGAACAGGATCCACAATGAATCTGGGACCCTTGAATGATTCCTGAGGCTGGAGGACGCTCTTCCTCATCACAGTACTTTTGGTGCCATGGCAGGCGAAGGGGTAGAGTTTCTTGGCTTTACTCGACAGGACCCCTGAAGGATGGACCCCCTTTGCAAGAAGGAGTTGCTGGGATGCTGAGGTCAAGAGAAAAGGACGAAACAGGCCGCGTCGGAAAGGCAACCCTTTCGGGCTTTGTGATGGTCTCCTTTAGCAGGTCGTTACTCTGGCTGTGGATGTCCCACGAAGGTGAATCTTACCGTGGACTCCGAAAAGGCCTGGCTGAAGAAGATAAGACCCGTGGGGACCTTGGATGCCTTTCATTGGCAATGGGTGCAGTGGCAGAAGTAGGTGTCGGGTTTCAGGATTTTGTGGATTACCGACTTTTGGTTCTTCAGTGCTACAGTCTCAGCACAGACCTCTGGATGGCTTCTGGTGACCTTCACTTGACCACTGGACTGGACTACAGACCCTAACTAAGGCTGGACTCTCGGGACATCTTCTTTGTATTTTGTTGGCGGGAAACACACTAGTGGACCTTCCTCTGCACACAGCAAACTGAGATCTTCTTCATTGAGAAAAAGTGGTCAGCTGTCGTGGCAATGATGTCGCTTGAAGATTTCTCAAGAGATTTGGAACATTCGCAGCTCCGGGTGTCAAGCAGCACTATGCCAGGGTACCCAATCTTCTGGGCGGTAGACCGCAATCTGGATTCCAGTGGTCATGAACACTCCTCTGGATCCTAGGCAACACAACTGAACTTTGTTGGATCAAGATGTCCAAACATTCCTCTTTTGGACTCACGAAGACCCCTTCTTTGAAGGTGTCTCCCTGACTAGTCCCCGGAGATCTGTCATCCAGGTGGCCAGGACACGTCCATCACTATTGGATCCAGTTCCTGGGGGTGGACTAGTGCGGGAGAATCACCTGGATGGAAGGTCCTCGGGGAGTGGAAGTGGGACACCGACGGGTGAGACGCGGTACCCCCTTTCTTATAACACCTTTTCCCCATCCTACCTCATAGGATACTCAGACATTCTACCCCTCGCCCCTCTTTTCCAACACAAACACTTTCCTACACTGAGAAAGACAATGGATCAACACCATGGCCGTTTACCGGACAAGGGTCAGGCAGAGTCAGGCAATTAACCATAACTATGCATACCCAGCAGCCCTTTCCCTTGCCCACAGGGATAAAAGCGATGCACGAAAGCACACTTCGAGCAAGGCTGAAAAGGAAGCAGCTATTCCGGACCGGCAGTTCAAGCGGAGGAGAAAGGCGGAGAGACCTGGAGGGACGACGAAGAGGGAATTGCCCTTGCCCTTTACAACTTAGACCTGCGAAGCCTTCGAAAGGGAAAGCATAAGACCGGGAAGTCCAGGTGGTGTGACAGGTGTCAGCGGCACACAGGGCCCTCCCGTGCTGATAGTCAAAGCGGGGAGAAGCGCTTGCCGCTGTGGTGCCGTCCTTGACTCCCGAGACAAGAAACCTTCAACAATTCAGCACAGCCGGTGAGTCTGAGAAGACAGATAGTAAAACCAAACTGTGCTGGGCTCAAGGTTGCAGGCGGCAACTTTGTTGAGCAAAAAAAGTGTGTAATTGAACTTCAAAGAAACTCTAGTAAAAGCTTCAGAAGCAGAGTGGTCAGGCATCACGGGACTCTCATTCGAAGGACTCTGACTGAATCCTTTTTTTGGGTTGGGTTGTTTTGTTGAAACTATGAAAAACAGGAGAAGCTAGTGTGAAGTGTCAAAGTGGTCCTACGATGGTCAAGCAAAACCCATCGTAAACTCGAAAGTCTTTGACACATTGGAGAAAACTGATTGCACTGGGAAACTGTCAAATGTGAACCTGACAGAGGGATGCCTGCGAGTTGAGGGTAAAACAGTCATATACCCACCCGTGAACATTGTGACGACAAGTGTGAACCTGGCTGAGGGAAGTCCACAATGGATAGTTGGTTGAAAAGACATTAAGACTGTTGAGTAATACGTTTTTGAGTGAAAGACCGTAGTGAACCTGATTTGAGGGAGGTTAACGTTGCAAGAAGGATCAGAGCCCGGCTGAGGGGGATCCAATGGGCAAAGAGCAATCCCCCAAAGTGAAAGATTACCAAAGGAACATTTGTTTTGTTTATTGTTTATGGTTCAGCAGACCTTCTAAGGCAAAAGACTTTGCTGGAAAGAGACTTGGCCCCAGAAGGTCCTGGCATTGTTGAAAGAAACGTTAACCTTGTGTTGGCGAGGCCCAGGAGTGTGCTATGCTGAAAGGTCCTGCCTTGTCCTGTGCTAAAAACGTGGAGGAGACCCCCGGCTATAACATCCTGACTTATCATTTGTGAACACTTCTTTCTTTTCTTGAGAACATTATCCCACACTCTTTTTGAAATTAGCAGTAAGGATTGGCAATAGGTATTTTAGTATAGGCCCTTTTATTTGACAGGATGCCAGTAGGACTGCCTTATTATTATTTGATGGTCGTAGCTTGCTCCCATCTCAGATGTAGGTTTAGATTAGGCGTTTTTCCAACCCATTTATATAGTTTATTAAACACCCTCCAGAACAAATTGGTGAGGTGAGAGGTCCCGAATTATACACATTTGTTCCCCATTCAATCCGGCTGAGCCAGGCTCAGTCAGCCGATCATTCACAAGTGCATTCATGCAGGTAGGCAGCCAATCTGGCTCACATGCATTGAAGCCATTCACCCCACCCAAACCAGACCCCATTAACACAGAAAGTGGATTGGAGTAAGCACCCATCCTTTCAGAACACTACACTGCATTCACTCCAGTGTCAGTCAGGGCTGGCCCTGGCGTTGTGCCACACACACCAAAACCAGACACCCACCACAAAGAATGTGAGTTGACTTCAGACTCCATTCATACAGGTGCCACCCCAAGGGTGTACACACTACACATAGCCACTGGGAAGGCTCCAGTCAGTCTGACAGGAGGCAGCCCCAGAGCCATGTATGCTCTTTCCACCCAACATCCAGTCGGGGAGAGAGGGACAGAGTCGGGGCTTCCCTGGACTTTGGGAAACAAGGTGTAAAGGCAATATAAAGCAAGAGGCTACAGTGTCCATCTTGCCTTTGTCCAGGAAACCATTGACTCCTATGGCAGAGCCTGGGTGTCCCAAAAATGGAGGACACTTAAAGCCACTGTCAAGCCAGCATGTAGCTGCCACCAGCCCATAACCTGATCTGTGGGCAACACACAGTTTCCTAAAAAGAGAAACAAGGGGTACAGGGGCGTGCCCCCACCCATGGGTGCCACAAGGGTATCCCATGGGTGTTGTTCACCAAAAGGAAAAACGATGCAATGAACTGCTGGAGGTCCAGGCTGGACTTGCAAGGCAGAAAACATACTGAAAGCACACACATAGAAGTGGTATGACAAGGACTAGGAGGCCTTGTCCCTCCAAAAGGCATTCCCAGCATCACAGCCACATTTTATCTGTGGCCAGAATCATATTCCTGGGACAGGCTGATCTAAAGGAATTATAGGCCTCATCATGAGTTGGGCAGAGCAGTAAAATGCAGCGGTAATGCTATTACTGCCAGATTTACGGCTCCGCCCAATCTCGAGTTGGGCGGAAAGTGGGAGTTTTACCTCCAGCTTTTTGCTGGAGGTAAAAATCTCCCCTTACTGCCTGTTTTCAGCGATAATAGCGCAGGCACGAATGGCGGCAAGTAACCCCTATTGCACCCAATGGGAATGGGGATTTACCTCCCCACCGCATCTCAGGATCTGGGACAAATTGCGACAAACTGAGCTGCGGTAACGCTAATAGCGTTGGGCGGTGTCCTGGTGCAATTACCACATACTGCCCAACTCAGGATGAGGCCCTATGTGTTTTCTCTATCGGTTTCCCGCTTTTCGCTTCCGATGACTGATATCCTAGTCCTGTTATCATAGCACAACTAAAAGCTTGTTTGTATAAAGGGCAAGTAAGGCCCTTTGCACAGTGCATCTATAGAGAACCGCTGCTCTTTTCCTTTTTATGGGGAATCAAAAATGTATTTATTTATTGTTTATTTTATTTATTGTTTATTTATATAGTGCTTATACACAAGTGAAGCGCTTCACGGCGGGAAGGGAACAAAGGAATGCAGTAATCATTCTTAGGCCTTGAAGATTCCGAATGATATAAACAGAAAATCTAACATACTAGGCCTGACGGCATTTCTCGTACTAGGACCTAGTGCAAGTGCATGAAGTGGTACTGTTGGGACCAAGCTCTGGGGGGGGGGGGGCGTTAGGGAGGAATGGAAAAATGGTGGGGGGGCAGACGAAGTAACTGGTCCTAGTACATTTAGGTCATGCATGCATACAGACGGAGGTGCAGTGGCTGGGTGGGGTGGAACAAAGTGTCTGGTCTAGCAGAGCCCTGGGTTAAGTGCAGAGAGGTTGCCCCGCTCAAGGAGCGTAAGCTGAAATTGCAGTAATATTGAACAAAGTGCAGCGGCTCGGAGGCAAGTGCAGGAGACTGGCGGGGGTAGCCTGGCACCTGTAGACTCTGGAGGTGAACCAGGCAACCAGTCAGCAAAAACTGAACAAAGTTAGGGAGGAGAAGGAGGGTGGAGAGAAAAGAAAGTCAGTTAGCAGGGGAGAGGGAGAGTGAAGGAGGAAGAGAAAAGATCGGTCTTGAGGAGTTTCCGGCACTTAAGGTGCTCCGGCTCAAGACGGAGGGAGGCAGGGAGGCTGTTCCAGTGGGAGGCACCTGCAGAGGATAAAGATATACCCCCAAATATGTTGTTTGTGAAAGCGGCTCGCCCACAGCGAGTTGAAGGAGGATGAGCGGAGGGCTCTAGATGGAGAGTATTTAGGAAGAAAGTGTTGTAGATAGTGCGGGCCCCCGCCCCAGAAAGCCTTGTGGATTATCCAGAGGGTCTTGAAATTGATCCCTGCAGCCACTAGGAGCCAGTGGAGGGATTTTAGCGCCAGAGAGGTGTGGTCCCAGGGTTTGAGGCCAAGCATAAGTCTTGCTGTTATGTTCTGGATGAGTTGTAGAGGACAGAGAGTAGAAGTAGGCAGATTGAGAAAAGCTGTTGCAACAGTCCAGCATAGAGAGAACCAGGGCTCTCGAGGTGATGAGCCCCTGGGGGAAAGTGAGAAAATGTAGAATACCTTGGCACCTTGGAATTCACTGGCATGACTTGCTGGCTCAGTGTGTAAGCATATATAGACTATGTCGATCTGACTGTGTACACAGTACGCACTACACAGATTTGGCTGCTTGCATCTATGTATATCTAAAAATTATACTAAAAATTGATGGATTATATGTAGAAATGAATGTAAATACATTACATGTCTGCATTTACAAAATGAGGCTTCTATATGCACTGCAGGCCTATAGCACATTGAGTGCTTCTTGCTGAATAAAGCGCTGTATTGCTATGCAGTGTAAACTGGGATTTTGTCTAGGCGCTATATTCTAACAATGTTATTGTGCGCTGCCCTTTAAGCGTTTAGCACCTTGATAGCTTACTTGCTTTAATGCACGATATGAGGGGAATACTGTCATGAAATGGTATCTTATGCGCTATTTTACCCCCTGCGGGGCAAAATGGGTTCTACTACATCACATCTCCCCTTCAGATGCCATTAATTGGAAACATTATACTAATCATATCTATCCATCTACATCTATTAGAGTTTTCAAACATCACTGTTTTCTACTTCTCCCCTCGCATTATGCAACCTCCTTTCTAGGCGGTTCTAGATCTGAAAAGAACATTTCTTTGGGGTATTCAGCGATACATTGGTCACTAATTAGTGCTTAGATTCCTTTTGTATGGGGATTTTCAGGCAGAAAGGCACACAAATCTGCGTTTTTCACACAAATAATTCCATGAATCAGGCTATCTATTGCATATGTATTCCAGACATGTTTCATAAAGTACCCATCAGTCATGTACAGGACCAGGATATTGTTCAGGTCCCAGGGTACACTCACATCATTATTATCTGTAGGGGGCTCCCTCCCATTTTAACTCTGAGGAGCATACAACTTAAGTGTCCACATTTAGATTTAAAGTATCATCATTATTAGATGTACCAGCTTGATTATCTTCTGTATCAGAGAACATGTCATTTTCTACTTTGAGATCTTGTCATTATCCTTCTGCATCTATTACTTGTATCTGATGTTCAAGTCCACTATGACTACTCTGACTCAGTTCATTAGCAGCAGACTGGTGTATAGATGGTTTACCAACCGCCTCACTTGGTTCTTCTGGTTCCAGGTTCTCTAGGGCAAAAAGGAAGCCCTGACAACATGGTTGTTTTGTAGGGGCACACATCACAAAACACCATACCCACATGACTCCTGTTTCTTCCATGTTGTAGTGCGATTGTGTAATGTGCTTTCATGCTTTTGATCAAATTGCCTCCCCATTTCCGTATGTAAGCTGCTTCAGGCTGCATTTTTAACGGCTGCCATCGAAGGATTAGGCGGAGCAGGTCTATGCATTGCCAAAGCTGTGGTAAATGAACACAGAAAGATGAGGCCTTGCTATTATGTTACTCAAACCACAGAGTAGGCCCCAAAGCATGCAGTGTGTTCTTGATGGTGCGTAACAATGCAGAAGCCTCTAAGGTAGACCTCAGATCACATCTTCTTTTTCCTGCCTTTGCAATAAGCCTGTCACTTGCCAGTTGTGGATCTGAGGCTGGGTGCACCGAGTCAGGAATGCTGTTCGCTGTTGCAGGATTGTCTAAGACAGCTCTCGGCATACTCAAGCCTTGATTTGTGTTTAACAACTGCACTGCTGTTGGAACTCGTACCTGCCAACCGTGGATGCAAGTCTGAATGCCCTGGCACAGAAACACTTTAATTACGAAAACAATTCCTTTCTTCTTGCAGTTTGTGACAACATAAAAACTTCACACGTAGGCTGCATGTTACCTTATGAATAGCTGCTCTTTTTCCTGGCACAAAACAGATGCTGTTGTTTCAGCTGCAAGGACTCATTCTTTCCACTCATAGCAGGATAAAAGGCAGATTACTTGCTGCTCTGGACAACAACAGTGATAAGGAATTCTCCTTTTGAAATTGGTGGCAATGTGTGCCACACAATGGCTTCAAGATGGAGGCAGGTGCAGCTGAAGTAGCTGTAGCAAATGGCAACTCTTTGCCAGGATGCCTTCGGTTTCTTGGCGCTGTCCTCAGTCTGAGGCAGCAAACACTTTTCTTTTCATCACTCGTTTGGTCTGCGGATGTTCAGCAGGGCTTGTCTGGATGCAGCTGTTTAGGAATCTTCTGATGATACTGCAAGACCTTGCTTCTTCCCAGCAAGTGGCACTTGCATGACTGAGAAGAGTGCGTGCAAGTGTGGCATTTCTGGAAACGATGCAGAACACAAAAAGTAAGTTATCTACTCTTGACCTGTTTGCGGGTACATTTCGAAGGGATTGTGTCCTCCGACGTATTCCTTATCTTAGATATCTCCTTCCAGCTCTGCTGGCCTCGGAAAATTTTTCTCTAGAGGGCGCTGCGCGTCGACGTCCGCCGAGTCGATGTCCCTCGACAGCCGCCGTATCAACGTCGACGTCATCCTGCCTATAAAGGCCGCGCGCAGCGTCCGTTGCTCAGTTCCGTTTTTCCACGCTTACTCAGTGCCTCGGAATACCGTTGCTCAGTTTCGTAGACAATTTATCCTACTTACCTCGAGATATTCGATCCGTACTCGATGGCTTCCTCGTCGGAACCGACGACCCCTCGGTCCGGCTTCACAAAATGCCGAGATTGTGGGAAAAAGATGTCGCTGACTGACCCTCACAGAGTTTGTCTGTGGTGTTTGGGAGCTGAACACCATTGTTCGGAGTGCGAGGACTATATGTCCATGACAGCTAAGGCCCTGAAGGAGCGTAGGGGGAAGCTGGAGAAAGGTAAGACTTCAAAAGCTTCTTCTTCCTCGACGAAGTCGAGACATTCGTCTCCTCGTCACCATTCGCGCTCCAGGGCTTGGAGAAGATCCCCTTCTCCGTCCTCCTCTTCCTTTGTTTCTCCTAAGAGAATCCCTTGCCCCACAAAACATCGTTCCCGGGCTGAATGGGAGGAATTCCGCAAAAATATGATGAGCGTCTTCGAGAAAGCGGCCTCGACCCCCTCGAAGACTGCCGAGAGCGATGCTCTGGTCGAAAGACCCGAAGGTCAAAAACGCCGCGAGTCGCAGTACCCGGCGAAGGAAGCTTCTCGAGCGCGTCACAAACCCTCGAGTAAAGCTATGACCTCGAAACCTTCTTCGAAGGTTCCGTCGACGCCGTCGACGAAGGTTCCGTCGACGCCGAGGTCGGTGTCTTCAAAGCCGTTGTCGAAGGGATCTTCTACACACGGGTCTGTTGACTGGACGCCATCTTCGACACCGGCGTCGACGCCAAGGAAAGTCACGGTTACGACGCACCCAGTGACTTTCCCCAGGTCCTCGATGACGATGGCGTCGAGATTGTCGACTTCCTCGAGCAGAATCCCAATTCTATCGAGGACCTCGAGGCCTCCGCCTTTGTTTTCGACGCCACGCCCGAAGCCTTCGACGTCGGCGTCGACGACATCGACGTTTTCGAGGCCGATTATGACAAGTTTGGCACCCTCTGCCTTGGAGATGGGTTTTACACCCTCTGTGAGTTCAGAACAATTGAGAACTATGTCCTCAATTTTGGAAGAGGGAGAACTTTCTGAACAGGAAGACACATTTGAGTTGCAGGGACCTGCAACCCCAGTTAGAGAGGAGTTATCCTCAGAAGAACGCAGGTTAAAGGATCTTCATGATTCCTTACATGAGGCAAGTGGGTTAGACACTTCCCCTGAGGTGGAGTTTGCTAGGCCAGACCCGGGGGAGCATGCTGAAACCCCCTATAGAGCCTTAATGGCCAGGATCACAGAATTTATGGGGTGGTCAACACCTTCACAGGCTTTCCAACAAGATGACCTCACGGATATTCTTGACAAAGGTCCACAGGAGGATCCTGTAGTGCCCTTTCATAAAGCTCTTCAGAGGAAGATTATGATGAACTGGGAAACCCCAGATGTCGTCCCGGCAGTAAATAAAAAGCTGTCTACAAAATACAGGGTATCTTCTGCAGACCCGAAGTTTTTGTCAAAACACCCATCCCCAGAAATTCTGGTGGTACAGGCAGCATCTTCTACTGACGTCAAGACTGCTTACCCTACCGTCCCACAGGACAGGGACGTTAAGAAATATGATGCTATGGCAAAGAACGTTTTTTCGGCATGTAGCATGGCGTTAAAATCTGTTAATGCTACTTGCACCCTTGCTAGATTCAGCCATACACTTTGGGAGTGTGCTTCTACAGCGGCTGACTGCATCCCGGAGGGAGAAGAAAGGGAGGCGTTCCTAAATATCATACAGGACGGTAAAGACGCTATGTGCAAATCCCTCCAGACGGGCATTGATTCGGCTGACAGTATCAGCAGAGCAATGGCGGCAAGTACAACAACCAGGAGATTCGCTTGGTTGAGAAAGTCTGTTTTTGCCCCAGATGTGCAAGCCAGGCTCTTGAACATGCCATTCGATGGCTCTCCTTTGTTTGGGAAAAAGGCGCATGACAGTTTAGAAAAACTGCAGACATCAAAAGCAGCAGCAAAATCCCTAGGCGCTGCAATCGTCACACCTTTTCGTCCCACAGGAACCTCTGCGAGGGGCAAGTCCTTTCGCTTCTACTCCGCATTCGGAAGAGGTAGAGGACGACCGGCTCAAAGGGGACAAAGAAGAACTACCCGAGGTGGACGGGGTAGATATTCAAAAGCCACAGCAACAGCAGGTGCCTCTTTACCATCGGCATCTGCATCAGCCGCCCCAAAACCACTCTCAGCACTTCCCTCACAGGACACCTGTAGGAGGCAGGTTAAATCAACATCTGGCGGAATGGCAGGCTATCACGTCAGATGCTTGGGTATTGGAAACAGTTGCCCAAGGTTACTGCCTGCCTCTCCTACGCATACCTCAGAGTCATCCACCGGGGATCAGCTCTCAGAAAGCTCCAGATCCGCTCCTCTTGCAGGAAATTTTAGACCTGCTAGAGAAAGGTGCCATAGAACCGGTACCTGTAGCGGAGAGGAACAAGGGCTGGTACTCCCCTTACTTTCTCATTCCAAAGAAAGACGGAGGACTGAGACCCATCTTGGACTTGCGAGAATTGAACAAATTCCTCAGGAAAGACAAATTCAAGATGGTAACTCTTTTTCAGATCCTTTAGGCCCTTCATTTCCAGGACTGGTTGGTATCTCTGGACCTCCAGGACGCTTATTTCCATGTGCCTATCCATCTCAAACACAGGAAATACCTGAGGTTCGCAATTGGCAACTCTCATTATCAATTTCGGATACTGCCATTTGGGCTGACCTCCGCCCCGAGGGTCTTCACCAAGTTAATGTTGGTAGTGGCGGCAAGTCTAAGGAGGGAAGGGATTCACGTCTACCCCTACCTGGACGATTGGTTGATCATGGCTGTATCTTCGGAACAAGCTCAGATCCAGCTAAATCACGTTTGCCACTCCCTTCACAGACTGGGCTTCTCCCTCAATTTAAATAAGTCACAAATGATACCATCACAGAGACTCCAGTTCATCGGAGCGATCCTGGACACTTCCCTGGGAAAAGCCTCGCCACCAGAGGTGAGGGCTCAAGATATTCTACAGATGGTTACCAAGTTCCAAAATGCCCAACGTCTCCCAGCCTTCGACTTTTTGAGGTTGCTAGGCCTCATGGCATCCTGCATTTCCCTAGTGCCAGAGGCTCGCCTGAGAATGAGATCTCTCCAGTGGGCACTGAGGACTCAGTGGTCACAATTCTCAGGAAGAATGACAGATCTTCTTCAGGTTCCCGACAGGGTGGCTCGAGACCTTCAGTGGTGGGCCTATCAGGAGAACATTCTGAAAGGAGAGCAGTTTTGGCAACCTTGGCCGGAGATAACAGTAGTCACGGATGGCTCACTCACGGGGTGGGGAGCCCACGCCAACGACTTGACCATCAGCGGTCGTTGGTCTCCATCGGAGTCCAGACTACACATCAACCTGTTAGAGCTGAGGGCCATCAGACTTGCGCTGAAGGCTTTTCTGCCATCTGTACAAGGAAAGAATGTCCTGATAATGACGGACAACACAGTGGCCATGCATTACCTCAACAAAAAAGGAGGCGTAGGATCACTACCTCTGTGCAGAGAGGGGATGCAGCTCTGGTTTTGGGCAATCCAAGAAGGAATCTCTCTATCGGCAGTTCACCTAGCCGGAGAGAAGAACTTGACAGCGGACTCTGTGAGCAGGCAGAGCACAGTCTCCCACGAGTGGGAACTAGCTCAGGAAGTCCGTCAAGAGATCTTCGCCCTTTGGGGAACCCCTCAGGTGGATCTGTTCGCCACCAGTGTCAACAGGAAGTGCGACCTGTTCTGCTCAAGGGAATTTCCCCCGAGAGGAGCTCTGGGAGACGCGTTCATAGTGGACTGGGAGTTTCCACTTCTGTACGCGTTCCCACCGGTCCCTGTCATTCCTCAAATGATCAGGAGGTTGAGAAGATTCCGGAAAACCATGATCCTAATTGCCCCGGATTGGGCCAGGAGAACGTGGTACCCGGACCTTCTAGACTTGTCCATCTGCCCTCCAATTCGACTTCCACTCAGAGAGAACCTACTCTCACAGAAGGGAGGTCAGGTTCTCCATCCAGACATCAAAACCCTCAACCTTCACGCTTGGCTTCTGAAAGTCTGAGGTACAAGGATTGGGACCTCCCTGATGATGTTATGGAGGTGTTGCTTTCGGCAAGGAGGCCAGCAACAAAGTCTTTATACTGCTGCCGTTGGAACAGATTTTGCAGCTGGTGTAGAGAAAAGAATATTTAGCCTTTTTCATGTGGTACACCAATGGTTTTGTCCTTCCTACTCTATTTGGCGAATTCAGGCCTTCAAGTTGGCACCATTAAGGGCTATCTCGCAGCGCTATCCTATTTCAAGTTACCCTTGGTAATACAGTTTCTAAAGGGGTTAACCAACGTTTATCCCCCAATACCATTCCAGGTTCCCCTATGGGATTTAAACTTAGTCTTAACTTTCCTGATGGGCACACCTTTCGAACCACTCCATTCTTGTTCGTTAAGATTTCTTACCCTTAAAACTGTTTTATTAATAGCATTTACATCTGCTAGAAGGGTGAGCGAGTTACAAGCTCTTTCTTGTAAACCCCCTCATACAATCTTTCACAAAGACAAAGTTGTCCTGCAAGTGAAGCCTAATTTCCTCCCAAAGGTGGTTTCTGAATTCCATATCACTCAGAAGATTACCCTGCCATCTTTCTATCCTCCTCCTCATCCGGGGAAAGAGGAAGAGAGGTTACACAGGCTGGACCCTACAAGGGCTTTAAGTTTTTACATCAGTAGACTGGCCAGGATAAGACAAGCAGACCAGCCGTTTGTAGGCTACACAGGTCACAAGCTGGGGTTACCGATAACTAAGCAGACCATTTCCAGATGGATCATTCTAGCCATTTTGGAATGTTATAAACTGGCAGGAAAAGAGCCCCCTCAAAACCTTAGGGCTCATTCGACCAGAGGTATTGCAGCTTCATCGGCCCTCAAAGAGGAGTGCCCGTTAAAGACATTTGTGCGGCCGCCACATGGTCGTCCGTCCATACCTTTACACGATTTTACAACTTGGATTCCTCCTCCAGTCAAGAGACTAGGTTTGGAAGGGCAGTATTGCACTCTATTCATCAATAGAAGGCAGCATGAAGTCAGTACTCCCACCTCCAATAATAGAATACTGCTATGGGAGCCTATCTAAGATAAGGAATACGTCGGAGGACACAATCCCTTCGAAGAACAAGTTACTTCTTACCTTGTAACGTTCTTTCGATGAGATGTTCCTCCGACGTATTCCTTATCGACCCTCCCATCCATCCCCGCAGTTCTACTTCCCTTGTTGTTACAGTTTACGCTCCTTCAGGGTGATTAGTCTAGTCCAGACAGAAATACTGTGGGCTACAAAACAGAACTGAGCAACGGACGCTGCGCGCGGTCTTTATAGGCAGGATGACGTCGACGTCGATACGGCGGCTGTCGAGGGACATCGACTCGGCGGACGTCGACGCGCAGCGCCCTCTAGAGAAAAATTTTCCGAGGCCAGCAGAGCTGGAAGGAGATATCTAAGATAAGGAATACGTTGGAGGAACATCCCATCGAAAGAACGTTACAAGGTAAGAAGTAACTTGTTCATCTACAGAATACCTATGTTATTTTAAAGCTGCACTGCTTGATTTTTTTCTGAACATGAAGTGGGCTTGCCCCAAGATCACATGGCGTTAATAGATTCTTCTAAACTACAATCTTTCCTGTAAGAGATTGTTTGCACAATATCTATCTGCTACTGTGATGTTAAATATTTTACTTTTCAGTGAATTCTCTTCAGTATCTGGATAGGCTTGTCCTACTTGACATGTTTTCCTCATGCTATTCCTGACAACATGCCTATTATATAGGGACTGTTATTTGCGATGTTGATTGCATTCATTTCACAATCTAGAAAAATGTATTGTGCCCTCTGGTCTTTCTTACCTCCTCTGTATTTGAGCTGTACAATACTTACAGAAAGTACTTTTGGAAGGTATGTATTTCGAATCGGATCTGCGTTGTAGATGTCTATCTCCCCTTTCTCTGGCAAAGGAGGGACAAAAGTCATAAAGATCGGATTATACATATATACACGTTATATGTATCTTAAGGCAATTACTTAATAGTACTTTACCATGGATTCTCTTCAGTGAATTACACAGTCGCAAATTAAAAACAGAAGAGCTAGGATCCGTTAGACCCTTTGCACAATAAATATATCAGACTTTGTATTACTCCTACGTCCTGTCCCCTTTCCTCCATACTTATGGGACATTCCTCCATCCTATGGGACGGGACCGGAGCACTTGGTAAAAAGCATCAAATCTTTCAAAAATATGCCCTTCCTCTCTTTTTACGCAGGGTATCGCACGCGGCCGTAACCCAGCCCTCTTTAGCTCCGCTCAGCGCATCGCCCATCAGTCCTTTTCTCTGCTCGATCGGCACTGGACGCACTTGCATCTTGGGAAGATTTTTTACTTCCAGTGTCCTCCTACTCTCTATGCCGTTTCAGTTAGATTTTCCTACTTGTTCTTCTTGTCAGCGACGCTTCGCTAGGGCGGATGCCCATCCTCTTTGTTTAGAGTGTTTGGGTCCGGACCGCTGTTGGTACTCGTGCTTTTACTGGGACTCCCTTTCGGTCCGTGCGCTTCAACCTTGTTTGGAGTGGTGGGAGGAGCTGTTCCAGCGCGCTCCCCCATTGAATTTTCTTACATTCATCGAAGAAAAGAAGAAACGCCCGATGAGCTCTTTACTTTTTAGAGCACCCCGGCCGGGGGACTCCTTCCTGGGGTCTTCCCGGTCCAAGAGGAGCATCAAAAGCTCTATTACCGGGGTTTGCCCTGAGGTGCCTTCTAGGCCTAAAAAGTGTACCAGAGTTTTCTCCGAGGGTCTCCGTAAGGGGCCTATTGACACCGGATTACTATCCGAGCCCCCTCCTGTGGGGCTATCTGTGGGCCCAGCTCTACTGTGGTGGCGGGTACCGGAGCTTGCTTCGAGGTCTCCCTGGCTGGAGCTTCCCGTAAAAACACCAGGATACGCCCTGAGGCCTCAGTTGAGGCTGTTAGTACCGAACAAAAGTTTGAAGTCAGTGGTAGGGCTTTAGATACCGGGCTCGGGTCCGAGGCCCCTCGTTTGGTGGCTAGGGTGACCAACAGTTCTGAGAGGCCTGTTAAGGTTTTGTCGGTGAGGTGTGTTCCTCATCGCTCCCGTTCAAGCGGTGACCCCAGACCTGTTGAGGGGGCACGGAGTGAGGTCTTGGACCGTAATTCCTCAGTTACCGGCAGTACTGAGGTCCTTCCGTTGAAGGCTTCTCTGGCTGATAGCATGTCTCAAAAACATTCTAGGTCTCACAGCACCGGTTTGGCCGATGTTCCTTGTATCAAGGCTAAAATGAAGACCCCTGACCCACCTGTGGAGACCCCTGTCTCACTCCAACACATGTCGCAGTTCCCCTCAGGTGCTGACAAAATGGCGGCCGCTCCCGCCAAGACTCGATGGCCATTTTAGAGACCTCCCTTGCAACTACGCCATCGGCCCTAGGTGTGAGGAGTGGATTTTCAGGTGAACATAGTTTTCCTTGTGAACATCCTTTTCGTCCAGTTTATGACTGGAATGCTCGGATGCCCCTACCACACAGTGGGCCTCATCACGAGTTGGGCGGTAACGCCGGCGTTATTAGCCCTACCACCAAACCCACCAGCGCTATTAGCGCCGTATCACGGGTTTGGCGGAACGGGAAATCCCCATTTCGGGAATGCCCCATTCCCCATTGGGCTCAATGGGGAAATTTCGCGCTATTACCCCTGGTGGATTTCCCGCCGGCGGTAAATGTGACGAAAATCGGCAATTTTGCCGCGGAAATCCGCCAAAGCCATGACCTGGCAGAACTTTAAATGCGGCGGTAATAACGCTACCGCCGCATTTAAGGGTTACCGCCAGACTCGTGATGAGGCCCAATGTCTCGATTCCTACGGCATTGGCGCCCCTGATTTATGTGGACACCAGTGGGGAAGGGCCTTCTTGGCAACCCTCTCCCTTGCGTCCCTGGTATTACTCTGCTCATGAGAGGCCTCCTCCAGTCGCACCTAAATCATCGACGGAGGATGTCTTTTTCGGCAGGTTTCAAAGACTAATGCATTCCGACCCCATGAAGGAGTATTTTCAAGGCTTGTTTAGGGCGATATACCTGCCTGCTCCGACGGCCCCAGCTGCGGCACGTGTGATTCCGCTGGCGCCACCTTTACCGGCTGGACATTCCCTGACTCTTCCTCCCTTGCCTCTGTTATCCCCATTGGACAAGTCTACAGTGGTGCCTGATGCATCTCAGCCCGAACCTGCTGGACGAAGCACAAGAGGATCAGGACAGCGATGACCAGCCCCACTCTGTCAGAGCCTTTCACGACCGGGTGCTGGACATGATGTGTTTATTGGATGTTCCAGTACCCGAGGCACCCGCTGCGCAGGAGGGCGTGCTTTTGGGGGCGTTCAACTTGTCTCCTTCAGAGCATACCGGCTTGTTCTTGCAGAAGGACGTTTTGGGCGAGGTCCATAAAGAGTGGGGAAAAACCACACTCTGGACTGTTTGTCAACAAGAAGATTGACGCGCGTTATAGGCTCCATTCTTCGGAAGAGGTGGCTTTAGCGTCATGTCCGCCCCCCTCCTCCACGGTACTGGCTGCGGCCACTTTACAGTCCAGACCTGCTGCATCGTCTTCCTCAACGGCTACACACGTTCTGGCTAAAGAGGACAAGCTTCTTAACTCTTTGGGAAGGAGGATTTTCGCTAATTCAGCTCTGCAGTTACGTCAAGTGAACGCAGAACTGGTGTTAGCGGGGGCGAATATGAAAATGTGGAAAGATCTGTCTGAATTTGAGGAATACATTCCCGCCGAAAAGCCAGAGGATTTCAGAGGGGGTTTGTCAGATGCTAGGGTCCTGGTGCAGGACATGCTGGAGGCCACGGCGCATAATGTCGACACCTCAGCCCGCAGCCTCATGCTCGGCGTGGACACCTCTCGTCAGGCTTGGCTGCACGCCACCAAGTTCTCTAAGGAGGTGCAGGATAAGGTTTTGGACCTGCCCTTTGATGGCAAGGAGCTTTTTCATTCCACAACGGATGTTGAACTGACCAAAACTAAGGATAGCACTCAGACCGCCAAGTCTTTGTCGGTCCTGGTGAAACCGCCTTTCAGGGCACAGAGAACGCCCTCGCAGCCTCGGTCTTCCTCGGTCTTCGCGCCTTGAAACACTTGTGTTCGCGCCTTGAAACACTTGTATTCGCGCCTTGAAACACTTGTGTATAGGCGCGTTACAAATGCCATATCATATCATGTTTCAGGGGTTTTCTGGACCGAAAGTCCCGCAGGGTTGTTACCCCATTGGGAAATTCCCGCCGAAGGCAGCAACGGAGCCGGTTTTTCTCCCATTCCTCAGCCTCCTCTTCAGGTTGAGGTGGCGCCGCCACTGAATAAAACAGCTAAATGAAGTTTCCCTGCGCTCGCACGAGACCCCGGTGGGAGGATGCATTGTGTCTCATTGGGAGGCGTGGCAGTCGCTCGGGCGGGCTTCTGCTTACCCCTTCCCTCTACCCCACACATCAATCCTCCCTTCCAGCAGTTGGGGTCGCCCTCCCTCAGAGCCGAGATTCAGAAGTTGCTGGATCTCAGGGCGGTGGAACCCGTTCCCCTAGGGGAGCAAGAGGAGGGCTTCTATTCCCGGCTGTTTACGGTGCCCAAATCCAACCAGGCTGGCCTGCGCACCATCCTAGACCTTTCCCAGTTCAATCTCTCTCTACCCCAAGAGAAATTCAAGATGATCACGCCCTGTCAGATAAAGTCCTCTTTGCAGAAGGGCAGTTGGCTCAGCGTGGTGGACCTCCAGGACGATCCTGATCTGGAATCCACATCCGAGATACCTATGGTTTTCTGTGGGAGAGAAGCACTTCCAGTTCTGAGTGCTCCCTTTTGGCCTCAGCTCGGCACCGCGTGTCTTTACGAAGATGATGTTGGTTATTGCAGCATATCTTCGGCTTCAGGGTATCCACGTGTATCCTTATTTGGACGATTGGCTGCTGCGCAGTCCTTGTCCTTTGAAAGCCTCGAGCAACCTTCAGTCTCTCCTCCAGCTCCTGTTCCACCTTGGGCTGTCGGTGAACTGGCGGAAATCCTCCATGACAGTCTCTCAGGACCTGATTTTCCTGGGTTTTCGTTGGAACACGATCGACTGCAGGGTATACCTGACTGGGGACAGAATGGTGAATCTGGTGGCCACGTACCAGGTCTTTGCGCAGTCGGGGAGCATGTCGGCCTGGTGGTTCCAGAGGCTTCTGGGCCTCATGGCCTCATGTGTTTTGGCTCTTCCTCTTGCTCGGCTCAAGATGAGGCGGATGCAGACGGCTCTTCGGAGTTCCTGGCGTCAAGCTGTGGATCTGGACTCCAAAATGATATGGATTCCAGCTTTCATGAGAGCGGACCTTTTGTGGTGGTTGTCTCTTGGCAATCTGTCGGTGGACGCGAATTTCAGGACCCCGTTCCGCTGGTGACGGTCACAACAGACTCTTCCCTTCTGGGGTGGGGTGCAACGTTGGATCTATTTCAAGTTTCCAATCTCTGGTCGCCCCAAGACAAGCTCCTTCATATAAATCACCTGGAGCTTCTGGCGATCTTCCTGGCCCTCAAGGCGTTCAGGCCGTTCATTGTCAAACAAGTGGTCCGTGCCCGCACGGACAATGTGGTGTCCATGTTTTACATCAACAAGCAGGGGAGTACCAAGTCCCCTCCTTTTGTGGATCTTGCCATTCAGATTTGGGAACGTGCGGTGCAGCATGGCATCTGGCTGTACACATCCCAGTCCCGCTGAATGTTACTGCGGATGCCCTCAGCTGACGAACAATGTTCAGCTACCAGTGGGAGTTGAAAGTGGAGGTTCTCTTACAAGTCTTCTAGTGTTGGGGCACTCCAGAAGTGGACCTCTTCGCAACGCCAGCCAACAGGAAACTTCCTCTGTATGCCTACAGAAACGGACTGGGGGCCTCCTCTCTGGAGGATGCTCTCGAGATTCCCTGGCCCAATATGAGGGCCTATGCTTTTCTGCCCCTGCCTCTCATTCATCGGACAATTTGCAAACTGAGGAACACGGTGAACTGTTCTCTTCTGCTCATAGCTCCGTGGTGGCCAGCCAGGTTCTGGTTTTCAGAGCTTCAGCATCTGTCGGTGTGTGCACCGATCAGGCTTCGTTGGTTCCCGACCTGCTTCACCGGAGAGATCGGCAGCTGTAGGACGCCCCCCCCGCCCACAATAATTCAGCTTGGCGGCATGGTTCCCGAGTTCAGATCTCTAGAATATCTCAACCTGTCTGCCGATAACATGTGCATTATTCAGGCAGCCCTCAACGAGATCTCAATACAGGAGCAAATGGCTTCCGTTCTGCCACTGGTGCTTAGCTAAACAATTGGACCCCAGGGTGGCTACAATCGGCACAGTGCCGTCCTTCGTCTCTCATCTTGCGGAGTCGGGCGTTCATGTCCTCTCATGCAGGACTTATCTTTCGGCTGTTGCCGCCTACTTATCCACAGACCATTGCTCTTTTTCACTATCAAATCCAGTGGTAAGAAAGCACTTTGTGGGTCTAATGCGTCTTTACCATCCTGTTCGCAAACCGAATCCGACGTGGGATCTGAACGTGGTCCTTACGGCATTGTGCCATAAGCCCTTCGAACCAATGGCTACGGTAGATCTTAAGCACCTTTCGTGGAAAGTGTCCTTCCTTCGGCAAGACGTGTGAGTGAGCTCCAGGCTCTGTCGGTGTAGCATCCCTTCTTGGTTTTCCACAAGGATAAGGTTGTCCTGAGGACGAATCCTTCTTTCCTACCGAAAGTGGTCTCGGATTTTCATCTAAATCAGTCAATCTCCTTGCCTGTCTTCTTCCCAAATCCGGCTTTGGAAGCCGAAAGGGTTTTGAATTGCCTGGATGTTAGAAGAGCTCTTAAGGTCTATCTAGACAGAACATCTGAATTTAGGAGTTCTTCTCAACTATTGGTGACCTTTGGTAATCTGCAGGGTAAACAGGCCTCCAAAGCGACTATCTCCAGATGGGTTGCTGCATGTATTATGGAGTCTTACACTGTTCAGTGCCTCCAACCTCCTAAAGGAATTAACGCACACCTGGTACGGGGCAAAGCAGCTGCGGTTGCCTTCCAAAAGTATGTCTCCTGGGAGACCATCGCAAAAGCGGCTACATGGGCCTCCATCGGCTTTTTGTATACAGTACTGGTTGGATCTGAGCTCCAGAGCTGATGCTCAGTTTGGCCAGGCTGTGCTCAAAAACCTTTTTCAGTAAGGAGTTTTCCATCCACCCGTAATTCCTGCGAGGAGTGCTTGGGAATCTCCCATAAGTATGGAGGAAAGGGGACGGGATGTAGGAGTATAATAAGGTTACTCACCGTAGTGACCACCTTACTCCTAGTCCATAGTCCCCTTTCCTCCATAAGCCTGCCCGCCGTCCCCTCTAATAAGGTTCCTCTGTTATTGCTTAAAGGCGATAGAAAAGGACTGATCGGTGATGCGCTGGGCGGAGCTAAGGAGGGCAGGGTTACGGCTGCGTGCGCTACCCCGTGTAAAAAGAGAAGGACACATTTTTGAAAAATGTGATGCTTTTTACAAAGTGCTGGGGTCCTGTCCCACAGGACGGAGGAATGTCCCATGAGTATGGAGGAAAGGGGACTATGGACTAGGAGTAAGGTTTTACAAAGTGCTGGGGTCCTGTCCCACAGGACGGAGGAATGTCCCATGAGTATGGAGGAAAGTGGACTATGGACTAGGAGTAAGGTGGTCACTACCGTAAGTAACCTTATTATTCTCCTACAAAGAACTCAGCATTGTAGTGAAAAGCACAATTCTGCATTGCAATAATTACTGTGCTAGATCAACAAAGACACAGCCTTACCTACCCCTTTCCACACATGTTTCAATACTCACTCTTTTATTTTGGATTGCTGTGGGTCTAGGATCTGCGATGGCTGCAGATATAGTTCTCCTCTTGGCTTGGAGAGGGAATAAAAATGACTAATACCAAATGCGCATTTAACCATGGGAGGTTTGGGGAGTGTTGGGGTTTTCCGTGGTATTTTGGTGAACCTGTGGGGGTATTTTGGTGTATTTTGGTGAGCCCGAAATACATAGGACTACCTGATATTATTCTTATATTTTGGGATCATAAGCGGTAAACCAGAAAACCGGACGTGGTACGCTCTAGAGCACAATTTCATTATCATGTGGTGATTGGGGTCTGTCTGGCGGTATACCAGAATACACTTACCAGGACACCTGAATACTGCCATCTATTTAACCAGTCCCTTAGGATATGAACCCATTCATTGTCCTGTCTTACCTTGAATTTTACCACACACAGTAAAATGAAAATACCCCACGTGGTAAAACGAAAATACTTTAGCAGCTTCACACCTCTCTGTATGCTATCACAAGTAACTAGGACACATAATAAACAGACTGAGGCTGACTTACTTCTTTCTATGTGCTTTATAAGTAATTAGAATGTATGAGAAATACAAACAACACATGCAATGTACTGAGTTGTCACATGACTTTCCCTGTAATTCAAAATGAAAATGAACATAGCTGCAAACATATTTCATTTGTAATGCTTTTCCCCACGGTATGGAGCTTTTCCTCACAATGGACTTCAAACACACCATTTTTGTGTTGCAGTTCAAAACATGTTTATCAAAAGGTCTTCAAAGATAGCATTTGCTTTGCACAGCTTAATGCCTTCGGTTAGATTTGAAGCTTGCTACTTGGAAGGTGAAGAACACATGAAAAATAACTACCTATTATTTGTAAATGTAGAACAAAACTCTTCATCCTGTAACTGCCTGTAAAATGCACCCACAATTAACCAGATCGCACACTTCACTTGGACCTGTGAACTCAACTAAAACACATTTGGTTCTGTGTGCCCTCGGGATGCAATGCAGGAATTCTCTCCACTCGGACTGGTAAGAATCTCTTCTCCCCCCACCCCTGTCTGCCTGGGCAGCCCTCACTGGAAAGTTTCTTTATCTGATTTTCTCTCCTGTCGGCATGAATGAACTTCGCGAAGTCATCCGAGCTAGCCTGCCTGCACAGTCAGTAAATGCAGCACACTCCAAGAGCCCAGGAAGAAAGACAACCCCCTTTCACTTCACTGCACATCCCTTTTAAACCAGCCTCTGAGATCTGACCATGAAATGTATGTTTGTCTAAAGAAAGTGTAAGAAAATGCCTGCCTCTGAAAGTGATGTCATGTGCCAATCAAAAACCACCTCCCTTAGTCAAGCCTCCAGAAGATTCCAGAAAGCACATGTTCAGCCTATACTTTTGCACGGAGATTCAGGCAGCAAACGGATGAAAAAGAGTTACATTTCTCTGCATTGGGTTCCTGCGGGAGAACATGAACAATAGAGCTACTTCGAGCAAAACGGATTTTACATTCCTCAGCTCACATCTTCCTTGCAAAACAGCTTTAATTCTGCACATTTATTTTCTTATGCGTTCTGGAAGCACATTGCACAGCTTGAGCCATCTCATTTAGTGTGCCAATTTGTACCCATGATCTGCACAAACATTTTGAATCAAAAAGATATGGACTGAGCTGCCTTGAACATTAGTCAGGGGATAGTTTAATGGTGTTGGGGTATTAGTAGAGTAAGTAAACTGTTCATCGTATGCTCCATTGCAACTCATTCCATGCATTCACAATACTGACTCACACCAGATTCACATCAGAGCCTCGCCAGAGTCTCACACCTCTTGCTGTCAGACTCTCAGTTTGCTAACATTCTGCACCTGCCGAAATTCAGAGCCTCATTTTCCCTACATATACTCCCCGCTTTGTTTCTGTGGGGACCTGGCCTACCTATAAGCTTCTATAGAAGCAATAAAACAAAGTTGGCAACATCATTTAATAGGCAAGTGTGATCTTCTGCACATGGAATAAAATAAAGACATTTTCATGCTTTAACTTCAGGATATCGTACACCAAAATATTCACACATTTTCATGTTATCAAATATCATGCGTTTCGTGCCCAAAATCTTAAAATAACATACATTTTGGAATGGTTTTTATGGGAGAATTTGTTTGAGAGATTTTTTTATCATGAGACTTTTTTTAGATTCTAGATCTTATGGTCTTTACTTTTGATCACATTCTTGTTTTGTTTAGAAGTGATCTTTGTTTTTTTAATCTTTTTTTATGACACCCCATTTTTTAAATCAATCATTAAAATGCAGGTAACATTAGGTCCTTCTGCTACCTGAAACGAAGAAAATAAGAATGAAAATATTAACTTGTCCATAATGTTCAGAGTGTCTATTCCATTCCTGGATGGCTGAATTGTTCCAACCCTAGCAATGAATATGGTGAAGTCAATGGGCCTCATTACGGGTCAGGCGGTAACTGTGCCGATAAAACCGGCAGGTTGCCGCAGGACCCGTAAAAAATTACTGACGCCTGACTTCCCGGTGCCACCGGGCTATTCCAAGTCCGGTGGCCGGGAAGTCAGGCGTCGGTAATTTTGTTAGACCCCATTCCCATGGAGTCCCATATGACTCCATAGGAATGAGGACACAGGAGCACTGGCACCGTTAACAACGGTGCCAGTGCTCCTGTGAGAACTCTGCAAGCAGGTGCCACCCTGCCAGACAGGTCTGACCCTGGCGGGCAGAACGGCACCCGCCCGCAAAGTTGGACTGTGCCGGTCCAGAAACAACAGTGCCTCACGTTAACGATGCCAGTGCTCCCGTGTCCTCATGGGACTCCATGGGAATGGGGACTAACAAAATTGCTTGCGCCTGACTTCCCGGCAGCCGGACTTGAAATAGCCCGGTGGCACTGGTAATTATTTACGGGTCCGGTGGCAACCTGACAGTTTTACAGGCACGGTTACCGCCGGACCTGTAATGAGGCCCTATGTCTCTTTTGAAAATAACCAAGTCAGGGAAAGATATGGTGCATAATATCAAATATCAATTAACATATTCTTCAATTTATTGGTGGTATAAGCGCCTTAAGTTCCAATTCTGATTGTGGACTTTTTCAACCAGGCCTGTGCACACACCACAGCTTTCTATAAGGTTAAGCAAGCCTCCATCCTCAGCAAGTGCGGCTTCCTTAAGGGAACTCCATCTTTTCCCCCCTTCTTCAGTCCAGGGGGTTTTGTCCCGGGGACTCCCGTTCATCCGGCGGACTCCAGGCTCCTAGGATCCGGCAGCCAGCTCCAGAATCGCTGGAGGGTCAATAGGTTATACTCCTACGTCACGTCCCATTTCCTCCATACTTTTGGGACATTCCATACTCCAGGACAGGACTTGCACAATGTGAAGCATCAAAAACTACTTTTTGTCCTTCTTTTATTTTTATGTGGGGCCACCACATGTGGCTGTAACCCCGACTTCCTGAGCTATGCCCCGCGGATCGTCCTTCCAGTCCTGTTCTCCGCTGGGTCAGACATACTTGCATCTTGGGGAATTTCTTTGTCTTTTTTCCCACTTGTCCTTCATCTTCCTGCTCCGGTTCCACAGTTTTCTTCATCTCTGTTTATGCCAGAGCGTCAGGGATTTGTACTCTGTTCTTCCTGCGAACGTCGCTTCGCTAGGGTGGATCCCCACTCTATCTGGAGTGCTTGCGCCCAGAACATCGGTGGGACTCTTGTCTCTACTGCGACTCACTCTCCATCCGGGCTGTCCGGCATAGGCTCGTCAGGTAGGAGGAAGTGCTCAACGGCTACCTCCTCCTCATGTACAGCAGTTAATAGACGAAAAAAGGAAGTGTCTGGTAGGTTGCCTCCTTATTAGGGCACCCCGGTGAGGGGATTCCTTCCCAAGGTCTTCTGGGTCTGAGAGAGGTCCAATTTGCTCTTGTACCAGGGATCTCCCTGAGGTATCCCGAAAGGGATCTAACCTGGATACTGGAGTTTCCTCCGAGGCTCCCCGTCAATGGGCTAAAACTGCCAGTTTCCTGCGAGATTTCCCTTCTGGGAACTAAAATTAAGCCCAGGTTTTTTTTGGGCTACTTCAACTGGGGGTATTCCCGAGGTTTCCCAGTCTCAGACTAAACATACAGAGGCTAGTCTCAAGGTTTCCTGTAAAGTGACTAAAAATACCGGGATCACTCCTGAGGTTCCCCAAATAGGGGCTATTATAAAAACCAGCAGGATCGAGGTGTCCCATTCTGGGACTCTGGCTACTGGGTGCCAACCTAAGATTTCCCACAAGCAGTCTTGTGGTCGTACCGGTTCTGCTGAGGGGGCAAAGAAGGAGGGCAAAGGAGCTAAGTCATTACGCTCCGGTCCTGCTGAGGCTCCCTCACAGAGGGCTAAAACCTTTTTTGAGGCTGAAAGGGCTGAAAAATGCTCTAGGGCTTCCAGTACTGGCTCTGCCAAGGTTACCTGTCAGAGGGCTAAAATCGACTCCAAAGCTCCTACAATTCCTGTGGTGACAATGGCTTCACAAAAACATGTGACGCAGATCGCTTTGGGTAGTGACACAATGGTGGGCCGGACCCACGCAGCCAAACGCAGCCATTTTGACAAGCTCGTCCAAACCAATGTTCTGAAAGGCTGGGACAGGAGGGCCTACGTTTGGGGCCGAGCAGCCTTTTCTGCAAAATGTGGATAATAGAAACTCCTTTTGCTTGCCAACTGACTGGCGTGCCAGGTTCCTGCTGCTACACACAGTCTCACTTACTCCTACATCCGCTCCTCTAGTTTATGTGGATCCAGCTGGAGGGGGGCCATCTTGGCAAACTGCCTCAATGCAATCTTGGGTATATGCCCCTCCAGAGCGGCCTCTACCCAATCCTCTGCCTAGACCTTCCTCAGAGGACGCATTCTTTGGCGGATTCCAGGCTCTCATGCTCTCAAACCCGATGAAGGCTTACTTTAAGGACCTGTTCAAAGATATATATCCTAAACCTCTTGTGCCGTAACCTGCTCCTCCTTCTCCTCAGCAGGTTCCGGTAGTGCCTCCTGCGCTTCCAGTGGAGCCTCCTCCAACGCTGCCACCATTGCCTCCGCTTTCACCGGTTCTTGCGATGCCAGTTGTGCAAATGGCGATGCCCAAGGTGTCTGAGGTACTGTGTGTCACGGATCAGCCTACTATTCCTGCCAAAACAGACGAGGAGCATGCGGACCAGGATAGAGAAGATCCGCCCGACTCCATCAGAGCTTTTCGTGACCAGGTTTTGGAAATTATGGCATTGCTAGAAATTCAAATCTCGAGCCTCTGACTGCACAGGGGGGAGTTCTCTCAAGAGCTCTAACCCTTACATCACAGGAGCGCACAGGTCTTTTTCTTCAAAGAGATGTACTTGCCGAAACCCGTAAGGTCTGGGAAAAACCTAATTCCAGGCAGTATATAAGTGAAAAGATTGACGCTCGCTATAAGCTCCACGCATCGGAGGACATACCTTTGGCTGGTTGCCTCCCCGCTTCCTTCATCAACGGTAGTAGCAGCAGCTACACTACAGGCTAAGCCTTCTTCAACCTCCTCTACAGCTGCCTCACAGGTCTTATCCAAGGAGGACAGAATTCTGGATGGCATTGGGAAAAAAGTTTTCCAATGCAGATCTTCAGCTGCGTCAGGCGAATACTGAAGTAATTCTGTCCGCTGCCACCCTCGAGCTATGGAGAGAGCTTTCGGAGTTCCGAGATTGTATCCCACAGGGCTGGCTGGAAGATTTTAAAGAGGGCCTATCTGACACCAGGGTTCTGGCTCAGGACCTACTGGAGGCGGCCGCCCATCATGTGGACACGTCCGCTTGGGACCTTATGATCTGAATCCATATTTCCGGCCAGGCGTGGCTTCATGCTACAAAGTTCTCAAAGGAGGTTCAAGACAAAGTACTCAACCTTCGTTTTGAAGGGAAAGAGCTTTTCCACTCCTCCACTGACGAGGAACTCAGCAAGACAAAAGCAAGCACATTGATGGCTATATCTTTGTCAGTACTAGCAAAGGAGCCTCCACCTAAAGCGACCTATACACAAATGTCGAGGACCCAAACAAGATCCTTTTCACGTTTTAGAGGTTTCCCGGAGCGTCGAGCACGCCGATCAGAAGGCTCCTCTGGTGGGCCTCGATGCAAGCAGCAGAGACAAAGTGGCCGGTTTATCTCTCTGTCTTAGGCCTCCCCCTCTGCGATGGGAGCTTTCCCTCCCCCCACCCCTGATAAATCATCCAAATGTTGTTTTCCATCGTCACTGGATATTCCAGTGGGAGGACGTATATCGTATCTGGAGGCGTGGAAGACCATAACAGAAGACTGATGGGTTTTGTCTGCCGCTGAGCAGGCTTCCGTCTTCCCCTTCCTCATACCCCACCATCTCACCCTCCTCTTCAGCAGACTGGGTCTCCCTCCCTCAGAGCCGAGGTACAAAAACACTGGAACCTCAGAGCAGTGGAACCTGTCCCCTTGATGGAGCAAGGGGTGGGCTATTACTCCCGTCTGTTTACAGTGCCCAGACCCAACCAGACTGGCCGGCGCACTATCCTAGATCTCTCCAGCTTCAACCTTTTCCTTCCACCAAAGAAATTCAAGATGATCACGCCCAGCCAGGTAAGGTCCACTCTCGGGAAGGGCGTTTGGCTCAGTGTGGTGTATCTTCAGGATGCTTATATGCACATCCTAATTTGGGCCCCACATCAGAAATACCTTCGGTTTTCCGTGGGAACAGAACATTTCCAATATCGAGTGCTACCGTTTGGTCTCACCTCGGTGCCACAAGTCTTTACAAAGATGATGGCGGTCATCGCTGCGTTCCTCAGGCTGCAGGGAGTTCACGTCTATCCATATTTAGACGATTGGCTTCTGCATTGTCCTTGCCCCTATACTGCAGCAGTCAATCTTCCGTCTCTTCTCCAGCTCCTGTTCCAACTGGGGCTGTCGGTAAACTGGCCTTAATCGTCTGACGGTGGCTCAGGACCTGATATTCCTAGGTTTCCGTTGGGATGCTGTTGCCAGGGTTTTCCTAATGGAGGACAGGATTACTGATTTGTCAACAATGTGCCATCTTTTGCTAAAATCCTCCCACAGGTCAGTCTGGGAAATCCAAAGACTCCTCTGCCTCATGGCATCATGTGTTCTAGCTCTGCCTCTTGCAAGACTCAAAATGAGGCGCTCACAGCTGCTGGTCTCAATCTTTGGACCCAGACTCCAAAATTATACCGATCCCATATTCCATGACGTTGGATCTTCAATGGTGGGCAACCTCCAACAACCTCTCAGTGGGAACCTCCTTTCAGGAGCCTTTACCACAGATCAAAATCACAACCGACTCCTCTCTTCTGGGGTGGATGCTATGCTGGGTCATCTTGAAGTCTACGATCTTGGGACACCCCAAGACAGGGGGCCTCATTACGACCCTGGCGCTAAGTGTTTAACGGCGCCGTAAAAGGCTGCGGCGCCGTTAAACACTTAGCGCCTTACTACGAGGTCCCTTTGCGGGACCCGACCTTAACGGCTGGTCTACACCAGCTGTTAAATTAGGGACCCGCAAAGGGACCTTGGTGCTAAGTACGGTACCGCAATTTGCGGTACCGTACTTAGCGCCTTCCCCATTCCCATAGAGCCCTATGAGGCGAAAATGGGAATGGGGAAGGGCCATGGTTCAATGAGGAATTAGCGCCCCGCCAACCTTGGAATGGGGTGGTAATTCCTCATTGAACCATGGCGGACCCGTTACAACACCGGCACCAACCATGGTGCTAATAGCGCCATGATTTAGCGCCGGTGTTGTAATGAGGGCCAGGATGTCTTATATCAACTACCTGGAACTCTTGGCAGTTTTCCTGACATTGAAAGCTTTCCGGCCTTCCATCATCAATAAGGTAGTATGCATTCACACAGACAATTCTGTGGCTATGCTCTACTTGAACAAACAGGGGGGCATTTGGAATTCGACAGTCCAACACAATGTCACATTCTGGGATGGAACAATGTTGCGGTGGATTCGCTGAGCCGCCAGTCTATGGCGAACTACGAGTGGGAAATGAATAACGAGGTTCTCGCCAAACATTTCCAGCTATGGGGCACTCCAACCATGGACCTCTTTGCAATTGCAACCAACAGTAAACTGCCATATTATGCCTCCAGGGAGGCTTCACAGCATCTTCCTTGGGGGATGCGTCAGAGATTTCGTGGGACAACCTGAAGGCTTGTGCCTTCCCTCCTCTGCCGTTGATTTTTTGTTCTCTCTGGAAGCTCGGGAGTGCCTCCAACTGCACTCTCCTGTTAATAGCTCCATGGATAGCCAGCCAGGTTCTGGTTCTCTGAGCTTCAACACCTTTCAGTATGTGACCCAATCAGGTTATGGCAGATCCCCAGTCTCCTGCACCAGAGCACCGCCAGGTGTGGAACCCCACCCACAATCCTTCAACTTGGCAGCCTGGTACCGGAGTTCAAGTCCTTAGCGCAGTTAAACCTTTTGGAGGATAATATGCGCATAATCCAGGCGGCACTTAAGCCTTCTACAAGAGCACAGTACACAAGTAAATGGCTTCATTTTTGTAATTGGTGTCTTGCTAAAAAGCTTGATCCTCGGCATGCTTCTATTGACTTTGTACTGCCATTCATATCGGCACTTGTGGCCTCTGACATCCACGTCATATTGCAGAAGTTATCCTTCAGCCATTGCAGCTTATCGTTCAACAGGTAATTGCTCTTTTTCTCTAGCAAACCCAATAATCAAGAGACATTTCGCAGGTCTCCTTCACCTCTTTCCGCCATTCAGGCCTCACCCAAAATGGGATGTAAACATGGTGCTTACCACTCTGTGTCACAAGCCATTCAAACCACTGGCCACTACGGAGCTCAAGCTTCTCTCCTGCAAAGAGGCCTTCTTAATTGCAGTTACATCTGCTAGAAGAATAAGCAAGCTGCAAGCTCTCTCTGTCGTACACCTGTTCTTGACCTTTCACAAGGATAAGGTTTTGCTTCGCACTCTTCCTTCTTTCCTTCCGAAATGTTTCTCAGAGTTATGATGTGATATGACATTTATAACACGCCTATACACAAGTGTTTAAAGGCGCGATGAGGCAAGGGAGGGGGAACAGAGGGAGGACAGACAACGATCCTACTAGGCCAGGTGTCATTCAGATTGCGCAAGTACGTGGGAAGGGGACAGGCACAGGGCAGTACATGGGAATAGATAAACAATAAGTAAGTAACGTCCAGCATGTGGCAAGTGCAAGGGGTAAGTGTAGACAACTAAACCAGTCAGTCTACCTCCCGGTTTTCTTTCCGGACCCGGTCTCGGATGCAAAGAGGGTACTCCATAACCTGGATGCCAGAAACTCCCCACAACTCTTTGTTACTTTTGGGGACCCAATAGGGAAACCGGCTCCAAAAGCTTCCATTTCATGATGGATTGCTTCGTATATCTCAGTGGCCTATACAGTTCAAGAACTTCAGGCACCAAAGGGTGTTCATGCACATGTGGTCCGAAGCAAAGCAGCTGCTGTTGCCTTCCAGAAATATGTCCCTTGAGAGTCCATAGCCAAAGACTGCTACGTGGGCTTCTCCCTCGACTTTTTGTAGACACTATTGTCTTGACCTGAACTCCCTGGCTGATGCCCAGTTTGGCCAGGTAGTTCTTAACCTGTTCCAGTAAGGGACATTTCCATCCTCCTGTTTCTTTGGTTAGTGCACGAGAATCTCCCAAAAGTATGGAGAAAATGGGACGGGACGTAGGAGTCTAAAGTTACTCACAGTAGTGACTACCTTACTCCTAGTCCATAGTCCCCTTTCCTCCATACGCCTGCCTGCCTTCCCCTCTAAAAAGTTTCTTCTATTTGCTAATGGTACTTCTACTTTGGTGATAGAAAAGGACTGAAGGGCGATGCGCGGGGCAGAGCTCAGGAAGGCGGGGTTACAGCCGAGTGCTGTGGCCCTGCACAAAAATAAACGAAGGACAACAATTTGTTTGTGATGCTTTAAAGTGCTCTGGTCCCATCCCGAAGGACGGAATGTCCCAAAAGTATATAGGCAAGGGGACTATGGAGAAGTAAGGTTGTCACTACGGTGAGTAACTTTGTTATTTTATAAAGCAAAAGAGAAAAAGACAGATTAAGAACCATGTATGTCAAACCAATTCATTTTCCCTTTCCTTTGAAGTTTACCTGAAATACAACTGTGGATTGAGCAATATAAAATATGCTATATGTACATTTATGATTCAAGGATATTTCTCCACGACCACCTGTAAATAACACATGGGATTAAGCACAAGAATACAATATGGCACCTCTTTTAATCTCTGGCTGTAAATAGGCATGTAGGTTAAACATAACAAAATTCAACACAGCACTTTCAATCAAGAAACAAAAGAAACAAATTAATCATTGCTCCAAAGATTCAGCAATGAGACCAAAATGATAGAGTATACAGCTACCCCTCCCTCTTGTGTGCAGGCCTTGTGGTCCCTCTCAGACTCGTGCAGATGTTGAATGAATACTGCACTATGCAACACTCACCCTTCGGTGTTAAAAACCTGATAGTTTATTAAACAATTTCCAATTATAAATTATAAATACAACTCAGGAAACATATGTGGTCCATTTTGGACTTTCTATTCTGTGGGCCTTGGTTCATCGGTTTGTCTTTTGGGGGCAAGCCAGAGTATTTGTTTGAACTTGTCTTATTGTTTAGTCCATTTTTAGATTCCCTCTGGGGAAACCATTAACTGGTCGATTCATGGAAATAATGTGCGCTGAAGTTTTCAGCGCAAGCGTGCGAAAGTGTGCGAATCGCAGTGCCAGTGCGAAAATCGCAGCGAACCCCGCGCACAGCGATTCATGGAAGTCTGTGCACGAGGAAATTCCAGGATGTGCGCCAAAATACTGCTTGGCGCACGCTGGCGCACACGTCTTCAAACCACGTGCGCTAAGCGCACAGCGAAAGCGCACATAGCGCAGCGCACACAACAAAAGTAGGCGTAACACGGGGCGTGACACACTTAATGGGGAACAACGCGTGAAAATGTGGGCGTCACGGGGGAAGTACAGGAGGCAAGTGCGCGGAACGCCCACACTCTCGCCTACAACACGTATTCATGGAATCGAATAGGGCAAACCAGCGCACGGGCAAAGACGCGCACAGGCCTAAACACGTCCGCCACACGAAGGCAGGCGGTAGCGTCCCTGCGCATGAAAGAAATGTGCGCCAAAATGTGCGCTAACAAAAAGCACGTATATACAGCCATGATGAATGTCCCATACTGTGGCCCTCTAGGATAAATGAAGTGCAAAAGGGTACGCGACAAACACTGAAACCCGCTGTGTGAAAAATAGCGTGTGCGTGTATTTCGGGGGTGCGCGGGAAGTCCTACACGTGATTGGTCCTGGGGGAGCGGGTACGTGTATTTCAGGGGTTCGTGTGAAGTTTCACACGCGATTGGCCTTGGGCGAGCGGGGTACGTGTAAATCTGGGGTGCGCGGGAAGTTTCACACGCGATTGGCCTGGGTACGTCTATTTCAGGGGTCCGTGGGAAGTTTCACATGCGATTTTGCTGTCAGAGCGGGGAACGTGTATTTCGGGGGTGCGCGGGGAGTCCTACACGTGAATTGGCAGTGTGGGTCCCCCCAGGTGTCCCCTCTACCCCCTCCACGACCCCTGCAGGCAGCCCACACCACAGGGGACTACCCTGCACCCCTGGTCATGTCCCGCAGGCAACCCATCCACCATGGGCATGCCCCCCAGCCAAGGCACATGTCACCTTGCAATATGATATGATCAACAACTCATGTCCCCCCTGGACCCTCACCCCCCAGCAGTGCAGGGCCCCCTGCCAGCAGGCCCCCACTCATGTCCCACTCATGTCCCCCTGCACCCCCACCCCCCAGCAGTCAGGGGCACCTGCCAGCAGGCCCCCACTCATGTCCCCCAGCACCCCCACCCCTCAGCAGTCAGGGGCACCTGCCAGCAGGCCCCCACCAATGTCCCCTTGCACCCCCACCCCCCAGCAGTCAGGGGCACCTGCCAGCAGGCCCCCACTCATGTCCCACTCATGTCCCCTTGCACCCCGACCCCCCAGCAGTCAGGTGCACCTGCCAGCAGGCCCCACTCATGTCACACTCATGTCCCCCTGCATCCCCACACCCCAGCAGTCAGGGGCACCTGCCAGCAGGCCCCCACTCATGTCCCACTCATGTCTCCCTGTACCCCCACCCCCCAGCAGTCAGGGGCACCTGCCAGCAGGCCCCCACTCATGTCCCCCAGCACCCCCACCCCCCAGCAGTCAGGTGCACCTGCCAGCAGGCCCCCACTCATGTCCCCTTGCACCCCCACGCCCCCAGCAGTCAGGGGCACCTGCCAGCAGGCCCCCACTCATGTCCCACTCATGTCCCCCTGCACCCCCACCCCGCAGCAGTCAGGGGCACCTGCCAGCAGGCCCCCACTCATGTCCCCCAGCACCCCCACCCTCCAGCAGTCAGGTGCACCTGCCAGCAGGCTCCCACTCATGTCCCACTCATGTCCCCCTGCACCCCCACCCCGCAGCAGTCAGGGGCACCTGCCAGCAGGCCCCCACTCATGTCCCACTCATGTCCCCCTGCACCCCCACCCCGCCGCAGTCACGGGCACCTGCCAGCAGGCCCCCACTCATGTCCCACTCATGTCCCCCTGCACCCCCACCCCCCAGCAGTCAGGGGCACCTGCCAGCAGGCCCCCACTCATGTCCCACTCATGTCCCCCTGCACACCCACCCCCCAGCAGTCAGAAGCAGCACCCCCACCCCCCAGCAGTCGGGGGCACCTGCCAGCAGGCCCCCACTCATGTCCCACTCATGTCCCCCTGCACCCCCACTCCCCAGCAGTCAGGGCACCTGCCAGCAGGCTCCCACTCATGTCCCACTCATGTCCCCCTGCACCCCCACCCCGCAGCAGTCAGGGGCACCTGCCAGCAGGCCCCCACTCATGTCCCACTCATGTCCCCCTGCACCCCCACCCCGCCGCAGTCACGGGCACCTGCCAGCAGGCCCCCACTCATGTCCCACTCATGTCCCCCTGCACCCCCACCCCCCAGCAGTCAGGGGCACCTGCCAGCAGGCCCCCACTCATGTCCCACTCATGTCCCCCTGCACCCCCACCCCGCAGCAGTCAGGGGCACCTGCCAGCAGGCCCCCACTCATGTCCCCCAGCACCCCCACCCTCCAGCAGTCAGGTGCACCTGCCAGCAGGCTCCCACTCATGTCCCACTCATGTCCCCCTGCACCCCCACCCCGCAGCAGTCAGGGGCACCTGCCAGCAGGCCCCCACTCATGTCCCACTCATGTCCCCCTGCACCCCCACCCCGCCGCAGTCACGGGCACCTGCCAGCAGGCCCCCACTCATGTCCCACTCATGTCCCCCTGCACCCCCACCCCCCAGCAGTCAGGGGCACCTGCCAGCAGGCCCCCACTCATGTCCCACTCATGTCCCCCTGCACACCCACCCCCCAGCAGTCAGAAGCAGCACCCCCACCCCCCAGCAGTCGGGGGCACCTGCCAGCAGGCCCCCACTCATGTCCCACTCATGTCCCCCTGCACCCCCACTCCCCAGCAGTGCAGGGCACCTGCCAGCAGGCCCCCACTCATGTCCCACTCATGTCCCCCTGCACCCCCACCCCCCAGCAGTCAGGGGCACCTGCCAGCAGGCCCCCACTCATGTCCCCCAGCACCCCCACCCCCCAGCAGTCAGGTGCACCTGCCAGCAGGCTCCCACTCATGTCCCACTCATGTCCCCCTGCACACCCACCCCCCAGCAGTCATGGGCACCTGCCAGCAGGCCCCCACTCATGTCCCACTCATGTCCCCTTGCACCCCCACCCCCCAGCAGTCAGGGGCACCTGCCAGCAGGCCCCCACTCATTTCCCACTCATGTCCCCCTGCACCCCCACCCCCCAGCAGTCAGGGGCACCTGCCAGCAGGCCCCCACTCATGTCCCCCAGCACCCCCACCCCCCAGCAGTTAGGTGCACCTGCCAGCAGGCCCCCACTCATGTCCCCTTGCACCCCCATCAGTCAGGGGCACCTGCCAGCAGGCCCCCACTCGTGTCCCCCTGCACACCCACCCCCCAGCAGTCAGGGGCACCTGCCAGTAGGCCCCCACTCATGTCCCACTCATGTCCCCCTGCACCCCCACCCCCCAGCAGTGAAATGGCGATTCCATGACACAAACCAAAAGTCAACTATGTACATCAACACATGTCCGCCACACGAAGGCAGGCGGTAGCGTCCCTGCGCATTAAAAAAATGTGCGCTATCAAAAAGCACGTATATACAGCTCTGATGAATTTCCCATACTGTAGCCCACTAGGACAAATGACGTGCAAAGGGGTACGCAACAAACACGGACACCCGCTGTCTCAACAATAGCGTGTATTTCGTGGGTGCGCGGGAGGTTTCACACGCGATTGTGCCTGGGCGAGCGGGGTACGTGTACTTCAGGGGCTTGCGGGAAGTTGGGCTCGCGGGAAGTTGGGCTTGCGGGAAGTTGGGCTCGCGGGAAGATTTACACATGATTGAGCCTGTGCGAGCGGGGTACGTGTAAATCTGGGGTGGGCGGGGAAGTACAGGAGGCAAATGCGCGGAACGCCCACACGCACGCGCCAAAAAAGACGCGCTAATCCGGAAACACGTACGCCAGCAGGAAGCAGGCGTACGTGGACCTGCGCAGCATAAAAGTGCGCGCAAACAACAAGCAAGCTCAGACGCCAGGATGAACATACCGTTCCTAGCAGCAGTGGTCGTGGGATACCGCAGGAGGAGGAGGAGGATAGTCAGGCCCAGAATTTTCACACCCAGAACCAGCCTGTTTGGCATGCCTGATGACCAGGTGTATGGGAGGTACAGGTTTCCGCCTCACATAATACTCGACCTGGTCAGTGAGTGGGAGGATGACCTCACATCACCCACCCTCTGCTCCCAAGCACTCAGCCCCCTGGAGAAGGTCCTCAATGTACTGCACTTTTTGGCCACCGGATCATTTCAGTGGACAAGTGCCATAGTGGGGGGGTGGTCACAGGCCACGCAGTCACGCTGCCTACACCAGGTCTTGGCCATCATGACTGCACGCCCATCAGTGCGCAGGCACATATACCTGCCCACAACAACTGCAGAAAGGCAGGCTGTTGTCCAGGATTTCTACGGGGTGGCACAATTCCCCAAAGTCCTAGGTGCCATTGATTGCACCCATGTGGCCCTACGTCCTCCCAGGGCATCAGAGTACATCTATAGAAACCGCAAGCACTGGCATTCCATCAACGTGCAGGTAGTATGTGATGCCAAGGGAATCATCACCTCAGTATATGCCAACTATCCAGGGTCCACCCACGACAGTTTCATTTACAGAATGTCAACCCTAAACCGGGACCTAGAAGCTGGGCGGCATGGCGATACATGGCTGCTTGGTGAGTATAAATGCCACAGCACATGCATGCATGCCAGATACTGAGTCATGTCACAACCCCACTAATGATACACATCACCACCTCCCCAGGGGACAGTGCCTACCCTCTGAGCACCCACATGATGACGCCAATTCGGAACCCCACCACACCACCCGAGGTAAGATAAAACACAGCCCATATTGCAACCCGTGGCATAGTGGAGCGCACATCCGGAGTGCTCAAGTCACGCTTTTGCTCCCTTGACCGTTCTGGTGGGCAGCTGTTATACGCTCCTCCAGTAGTGTGCAGGATCATAGTGGCAGCATGTATCCTGCACAACGTTGCAACACGCCGGGGCCTGCTGGTGGACATGGTGGCGCCCCCACATCCCCAACCACATGCACGCCTGCTGCGCATTTTAGGGGAAAAGGCACGGGGTGAGGCAGCCTGAACACAGCTGGTGGCTAATTCCTTCACTTATAATCACACCCCTGTGGAGTGCACACAGCCCTGCCACATACCAGCTGACAATCAATGATGATGACATGAGAGACAGTCACCTGTCACAACCATATCATCCTGAGATTGGTCACCTGGAAGTGTCACAATGTGTGCATCCCTACCTACAGAAACACCACCAATGCTGTGTCATCAAAAGACACATATGCTGCTAAATGCATGACCCACTTGCAAAATACAACATGAGAACAGTGCCATGTCACCCAACCCCTCCCCAGCACCGCCACCCAACACACCATGGCATGTCATGCTATGTGAGAGCAAACAAAGCAATCCCAAAAACCTGACACAAGTGTCACAAAGTACAGTGTACCTAATGGAAACTGGCCACACACAATATGCTCCTAGTAATGTTAAACTAACAACACACATGACCAAATACTTACCAACTAAACAATGCATCTAGACAAGTTCAAACATTTCTAAAACATGACAGTACTAAGTTAAAGTAGTCGTAGTCATACAACCTGAATATGTCACCACATCGCCCCCTTCAAACTGTAGTCTTGCAGCCTTCAAAACTGGTCTGTGTACTGCATACAACATGAACTCCATCTCCAAAGTAGACGGCCTTGCGAAGACATGAGGAATGAACCTGCAAATTCAGAGGGAGACATGGAAGCAAAATCATACATTAATACACCATGCAGTGTACAATACAACAACTATATACATAAGGAATGTCTACACAGTATTGACTACAGACTGCCCACAGCCCAACGTCACTGTGTACATCACTGTCACTTGGTCACATCCTTTGCAAGCCCATGGAAACGGGAAGCAGGAGGGGTGTGTGTCTCACGAACCCAAGCATCTAACCCAAACTCAGGACAAGCCTGCATGTGCCCAGCCGGAATACAGTGGATGCCCACGGGAGCCACACAAGGCAACACACTGTCAATTTTTTTTTCCAAAATCAAAAATGGCCATGTGGTGGCCGGGGGGGGGGGGAGGCCACCCAGGAGGTCAGAGGACAGGGTGCGCACCAACAGCCACCTGTGTGGATGTTGGGAAAAAAAACACCTCCATGGGCTCATGGCCTGCACGGCTATGCCAATATGGGAGAACTGCTGCCGTCGCTCTCATGACCCTCTGCTGCTGCATCAGGAGGTGGTGGTGCTATGGGAGGCAGCCCACGCAAAGCCCTGGTATGGTCCTCCATGGCAGCAAGCATGCAGGTGTGGAAGGTCTCGTTCTGGAGGATTATAGTGCGGAGACCCCCATGCATCACCTGGCATGATGCCTGGATCTCCTCCCGAGTTGCCCGCATCTCAGCTGAGAGCGTACTTGTGAGGTGCTCCAGCCGCTGTTCTGCCCTAAAATTAGCGGAAGTCTCAAGCTCAAGAAGAATCTGCCTGAGGTTATGGAGTTCTTCACTCAGGGCTTCCCTTCCCATCTGTTGAGATGGATTGGTGCAGTCTCCAGTGCCGCCCGTCGGTCCCTGTTGGACGCCAACATGTCTTCCCTGTGTGATTGGCAAATGGAGTCTGTTGCCTGCTGTAGTTGCTCCATCTGCCTTTCAGGGGGGATAATGGAAGTGGCCACCCTCTCCATTGCCTGAGCCATCATTTCAACTGATGCTGCCTGTTGGGTTGCCATAGTGTACATGGAGTTCTCCCATACGCTATTGCCTGGTGGCGTACGTCCACCGTGTCGACGGGCACCACACCTGTTTGGGGCAAGGCGATGTGCACCTTGCTGTGCTGGCACCGCCTGAGGCTGCAGGACTGCATTCCCCCTCAGATCTGCTGGCCCAGGAACAGGATCAGATGCTGTGGAGTGTGACCCTGCATCCGTAACCACCAAAGGCGCCTCTACCAACACTGACATTCCCATAGAGGGATCTACCCCTGGTGCAGGTGGGTTGGACAGAACAGAATCCCTGCCAGAAACACTTACCTGTGACGGCACATAGGTCTCATCATCCGAATCAGCACCTGAATAGAGGTCTGGGGAGGTGCACCCAGAGACACCCCTGGAAAGTATGGTCTGCAGGAGGATTGGGTTCTCACCCACCACCACACCACGTCCCCCGCTGGTGCCCGGTCGTGCCTGGGATTCCTCCTGGGTCTGCACCATCTCCTCAACCTCAACAGCATCAAGTGCGTCATCCCCTGCAAAAACATGAAAGAGAAAAAATGGAAACAGGCATTAGCACCATAGCACACAAATAGGCCTGTCAAGCTACAGAACCAGTACATGATTCACACATGTCCCACATGACTATAACCCTTCCATACCTGCACTGTCACTGAGTAGTAAGGGGAGGCAAAAGGCAGACACTGATGACACCAATATGGGAGAGCAACACATTTGCTGCATGCTGGGTAGCACTGCCATCACACATTGGCCTGTGAGTGGCATGTCCAATACACATACATGACACATGGCAGCACACAGATGGCATTTAGCATAGCCATGGTACATTTGACAAGTACAGCCATATGTCAGTGATTGAGTACTGTCACCCATCCATGTGAGATGGACATGATGACATGAAAAATGCTGCATACTGTGACTAAATACACATGTGCCACTCACTGCAACAAATGCAAGGTACAAGAATACAGTAATAGTTGTCTGATCTATTTTTCGTCACATTGACATCACAGGAAACATCTGTCATTTTCCACATGCAAACAGGCACTCATCTAAACATTTGTGCTGGCCAATACTCCATCAGCCTGAATGGTCTCATTGTGTACATAACCAGGTAAAGCATTGCCCCAGTGTGGCCAGTAAACAATGACCGAAGCATATCACATATGTCACAATATGGTTGATAAATGTCTAGCAAAAAAGGGGAAAGTGGAAAATATTATCCTGAAGGCACACTTACAAATTCTGACCAATGTAGTTGCAAGATGGCAGTACAAGGTCAACTGCACAATTGTGGACCTAATAGGATACTGTGGGCAGAAGGGATGCAGTCATAGCCAAATACAAGGCACGTGATCCCATGTGAGGAAGGAAATGGGTGACCCATAACACTCTTGAGTACACACCCTCACCTGGCACTCAATCAGAACCCAAAATACATACACATGCACTACACACACACACGCATGGGCACTCACCGGACAATGCTTCGTAATCAGGTAGTTCTCCCACACCTCGGATCTGTTCCTCTGTGACGAAGGTCCCAGCAACAGACTCATGTTCAGTGAGTTCGTTGTCCTCTTGTGGAGACCCACCGCCAGTCACCAGAGTAGCGGCATGATTTGAGGCCAGCTTCTTCTTTGCTCTGCATTTCAGGTCGTTCCACCGCTTGTAGCAATCACCAGCTGAGCGCCTCACAAATCCAAGGGCACTTATGCGGTCTGCGATGATCTGCCAGTGTGCCTGACGTTGACCAGGTGTGGTCTTGCACCCTGCAGTCAACAGCATTTCGTGGCTATGTGCAGACACATAGCCCACAAGTGCATCAAGTTCCGAATCATTGAAGCAAGGCTTCCTTGAGGTACCGGAGTGTGTAGCCGTGCCTGGGGTCTCGGCCTGTTATGCCAGAGCACCCTTCTCCCTCTTTTTAGAAGGTGGAGCGGAGCCAGAGTGGCTAACGCTGCTCTGGTCAGTAGGGGCAGAAACACTGGTGGACTGGGTAGTTGGAGTGTGCGAATGCACAATGACCATAGGACTTGGTGCAAGCATTGTCTGAAGTGTGATGTTGGCAGGGGGAACATCAGTATGATGGACCAGGACCGACACTGTCCTGGTTGGGAGAGCCAAAGCTGGGGTGGATGGAGCTGCAGCTGCCCCTTCAGCCTCCCCACCCTGCCTACTTGGGGCAGCAGATGACATAGCTGCCCCAGATCCACGTGGCTTGGTGCCAACAACTTGCACCGCCACACGTGGCTTAGACTTGCTGACCTGGAAGTCAGCCAGGGAGTCATCCTGTGCCAGGTCAGGTGCCACAATGGCCTGGTCCAACAAGGGCTGAGCTGGGATGGTCTCAGCCACGTTTCCCTCAACCATGGGGGGGGGGGCATGGGTGTCCCTGATTGGTCCTCCACACATGGGGGTAAAGGGGCACCCTGCAAATCCCGGCCACGTCCCCTACCGCGCCCACCACGTCCACCTCTTGAAGGTCGGCCACTTTGCCTCCCTTACCGCTTGTTCGCCTCCCAACCATGGCACTGATGTTGTTGTGCGTATGGGAGGAGCAGTATGGGAGGAGCAGTAAACTATTGTCCTGGGCAATTGGGGGTCAAAGGGGTAGGGTACTAGATGGAATTTGTACCCTAGTGCTCTAACAAGGCTGTCTGTGACCCCTGGGGGAAGATTACGGGTCACGCAACGCACAGGCAGCCCAAAAACAAAAATAAAAGTGCACGCAACCCCTCGTAGACCACGTGCGTGGAAAAATGAACCCACACTACGCTGTGGCACCCAGAAACACAAAAATAAGCGTATGCGTAATACACACAGCCTACAATGACGTCTGAAGGGGAGTGCGACACACGGGGCAAGCACAGTTGCTAAGTACGTGCGGAACTCACCGTCTGCCTGGAATAAGAACGTGAAAAATACATGCATGCGCGCGTTGGCAACACCCCCGCCAAAAGAAGAATTGTACACTGTCTGAGGAGACAGGACAAAAGGAGAAGTGAACACTGTTTGAGGAAACAGGCCCAAAAAAAGTAGAAAAATGAAAGCTGTCAGAGGTAACAGGGAGTACGAACTTGAAACGCTGTGAAGTAATCACGTGTGAACCGACAAGAAGTACAGAATTCACCCACTCGCTCTCGACGAAAAGCACCTACAAGAAAATGGCGTTCTACACGTACCTTTTAAACCGGCCCACACGTACACGTCACTTATGCGTGTACGCGTCCTTTCCTCCAATTACACGCGCTGACACTCGGACGTGCAGCTTTTCCACGTGTGCTCTGTCATCACGTGCTATGAGGGAAACACCCGCGCGTGTCACGTCACAGACACGCTTACGCGCCAAGGGCCTTTGGTCCAATGAAATCGCGTACGTGCGCTGACGCGCTTACGCGCTAAGGGCCTTTCCTCGAATTACACGCTGACGTGCAAGATTTTCACGTGCCAAATCACTCCGTATCAAGCTGGCCACGCGTTCACACACGGAAGACCACGCTCCTGCCCAGAAGGCCGAATTACTGCCCCCAGAGCCCCGAGCACGCTCCCACCTGCCATCTGCTGCTGCCTGATTGCCTGCTGCCCACGTGCCCTGCCATTTGCTGCCTGCACGTCAGCCAGGGGTGCTGTTGCTGTGACCACCCCTGCTGGAACCGAAGACTCCCGACTGCTATTCCATCGCTCCACAGCCCAGCCCCAGGACCCAGTTGCCCACCCACACCTGCCTCTGGGGTTGTCATGTCGGGCACTACACCATCTGGCACCACTGGCAACCCCCAGCCAGAGAGGCAGAGGGGCACCAGCTTCACTGCCACCGAAGTTGGTGTCCTGGTGGAGCAAGTCCTGGGGCAGTATGATGCCCTCTTCGGAAGTTCGCGCGCCGACAAGGAAGGACGGACTTGGATCTGGACGGACATCGTGACTGCCATCAACGCAGAGGAGGTGGCAGTCTGCATATTCCATCATGTCAAGAAGCGCTGGGAGGACTTCAGCTCCAGGACCCTCAACAAGGCCCGGCGCCTCGCGGAGGGGGGCCGGGTCAGCCTGAGCAACATCCAGATGAGGGTCCTGGAATGCGTAGGCCCAGCGCTCCACGCCCAGATCCTTCGGAGGCAGACCTGTCTGGAGTTGAGCGGTAAGTGGCCAAGCATTGCTGTGTGAGACAGGGCATGTTGCAGTGTGCTGGTAGTCTGATACTTGCCTGTATGTGTGACATAGGCCATGTATGGATGTGTGTGTGCAGGGACATCATGGTCATGCATGTGGGACCAGTTATGTGTGAACCACATGGTAGGTGCATGTGTTTTAATGCAACATGGGGACCTCTATGCAGAATGCACACCTGAAAGCATGCCAGTCTCTGTTCCTGGACATGGAGGGGGGGTGAGGAATGGGTGCTGATGTCATATACATGTATGGTGCACATGTGTGTGTGTGTGTGCGCCAGAGAAGTGTGTGTTTGACTTTGAAACGCCATGGATGCATGTGACTTTGAAGGCAACATCTTGGTTTACAGGGGCCCTTGTACATGGGTGTTGATGTTGATTGCAGGCGCCAGGAGTGTTTCTGCATGTGTGTTGCATGAATTGACCCATGTGTTGTGGAAGGACAGGATGGAAGTGACATTTGACAGTGCCACTCATGTGTTATTGCTTCCTGTCTAGGGTATTTTGTGCTGTACCCTGATGCTTGTGTTCTATGTCTCCCTCTACGCAGCGTCAAGTGAAGAAGAGGGCAGAGACGGCGCTGTGGAGCCAAGCGGCGGGGATGCCTCCACCGGGTGGCGACGCATGGCCCAGCCACCCTCCCAGGAATTACCATCATCCGGGAGCGAGGGGGCTGGTGCCGCGTCTGCCACAACGGCTGTGACGGAAGGGCCGGGTGAGCCCCCACAGGGGCTTCCAATGGCGGAAGACGGTGTGGAGACATCCAGGTTGGTGGTCTCCACAGAGGAGGAGGAGCCCGCTACTGAGCCGCACATGGGGCCTGGTGGGGGTAGTACCACTGGTGCAAGTGGTGTAGTCCAGGGCCAGGGTCAGGAGGCAGCACAGGTCACCGCGGAGGGGCCTGTGCATGTCGCTGTTCTTGACCCTGTGACTGCACCATCATGCACCAGCAGGGAGGCCCTGTCCCAGGCCCGTCTGCAGGTGGGGGAAGAGTGCCATATCACCTGCCTCTCCACTACCTGCGGGCGAGGGGTCCCGTGACCGTATGGGATCCGTCCTGGTGGGTGTCGCGTTGCGCACGTGTGTCATTCGTGATGACGTGCATTTTCCCTGGGCGGAGAACGCATGCCATCACGAAGAGCAGCGTCGTGTCGTGGCACTGCTGGGAGGGGCCCTGGTCGGTGGGTTCCTACATGTGACGCGCACTTTGGCGGACCTCTCCTCCTCTGTGGAGGCTATGCGCCGGTCGTTCTCCACATCGTCTTCCGGCCCAGATTCCACCAGGGCCCCCTGTGGACCTGGCCTGACCAACACAGTCAGCTTGGTGGAGATCCCATCCCTGCCACAGTCGGGAGTTGGCGGTCCAGCAGGGGTGGACACCACAACTGGAAACCAGCAGATGGAGGATGTGCAGGCAACATCGGACAGGGCACATGGACAGCAGCAGCAGCAGCAGGAGCAGGCTGTAGGTGGGAGCAATGATGGCTCGGGGCCATCAACATCGGAGGGGCAGGCATCGGCCATAGGGCAGGAGGACCCAGGAATGGGAGTGTCTTCCGTGTGGCAGTGGTTGGGCCAGCAGATAGATGTGGAGCGGCAGCGGGCGGAAGAGGCACGGCTCACGATGGTCAGGGCAGAGAACTCCATGCGTAGGGCCCTGAGGCGGGCCGAGTGCCTAGAGGTCATTCGCAGGGACCTGGAGATCCAGATGTCATCGTCCCTGCGAACCCTCGTGGCCATGGAAGAGGACCGCCTCCGGGACATCGAGCAGGAGTTCGATGATGCCCTTGCCCGGGACATCAACAAGTGAGCCGTTGGACTTGCCCGCTGCCCTTGTAAATAGTTAGTTAGTATTAGGTTTCCTTTCGTTTTTTCTTTATTTTGGACCGCTTGGACAATGCACCACATTTTTGTTTATCGTTCTTTTATTAGGTAGTAGTTTTTGGTAGGTTTCATTTCTTAAGTTGGGCTCATGGACCCTGGATTCTTCAATTGTACATAGTTCTACATTGGATTCATCTTTTTTTATATTTTTTTTGTGTTCACCATGGAGCAATGGTTTTTACTTTTTATTTTCCCTTGGATTTGATTTTTTGAACTGTGACTTTGGACAACATTTCTTTTTGGATTTATTTTGCTTATGTTTTCTTGATTTTCATAATTTATCGGACATGGACCATTTATTTTGTTATTCCCATTGTTGTGTGTTTAATTTGATTTACGTTCATGTAATCTTTAATATATATTTTTTTATACTTCCATTTGTGGTATTATCTCATTGGTTTCATGCATGTCATGATATGGGTTTTGACATTCACTTGCACCCATTGTGTGTGTGTGACGGACATGTGTTCATTTACATACTTGCCATTGGGGTTGTATCATGTAATTGGCATTTCTATGTGCGTGGATGCAATACTTGGGTAGGACTTTTGCACGTGGTTGCTGGCCATAAGGACCAGCGATCTAGATTGTGATGACATGTTGGCTGGGGGACATGTGTTTGGGCCTGCTGGCAGGTGCCCTGCACTGCTGGGGGGTGGGGGTGCAAGGGACATGTGTGGGGGCCTGCTGGCAGGTGCCCTGCACTGCTGGGGGGTGGGGGTGCAGGGGACATGTGTGGGGGCCTGCTGGCAGGTGCCCTGCACTGCTGGGGGTGGGGGTGCAAGGGGACATGAGTGGGACATGAGTGGGGGCCTGCAGGCAGGTGCCCTGCACTGCTGGGGGGTGGGGTGTTGGGGGGACATGAGTGGGGGCCTGCTGGCAGGTACCCTGCACTGCTTGGGGCGTGGGGGTGCAAGGGGACATGAGTGGGGGCCTGCTGGCAGGTGCCCTGCACTGCTGGGGGGTGGGGGTGCTGGGGGACATGAATGGGGGCCTGCTGGCAGGTGCCCTGCACTGTTTGGGGGGTGGGTGTGCAAGGGGACATGAGTGGGGGCCTGCTGGCAGGTGCCCTGCACTGCTGGGGGTGCAAGGGGACATGAGTGGGGGCCTGCTGGCAGGTGCCCTACACTGCTGCGGGGTGGGGGTGCAAGGGGACATGAGTGGGGGCCTGCTGGCAGGTGCCCTGCACTGCTGGGGGGTGGGGGTGCAAGGGGACATGAGTGGGGGCCTACTGGCAGGTGCCCTGCACTGCTGCGGGGTGGGGGTGCCAGGGGACATGAGTGGGGGCCTGCTGGCAGGTGCCCCTGACTGCTGGGGGTGGGGGTGCTGGGGGACATGAGTGGGGGCCTGCAGGCAGGTGCCCTGCACTGCTGGGGGGTGGGGGTGCTGGGGGACATGAGTGGGGGCCTGCTGGCAGGTGCCCTGCACTGCTTGGGGGATGGGGGTGCAAGGGGACATGAGTGGGGGCCTGCTGGCAGCTGCCCTGCACTGCTTGGGGGGGTGGGGGCGCTGGAGGACATGAGTGGGGGCCTGCTGGCAGGTGCCCTGCACTGCTAGGGGGTGGGGGTGCAAGGGGGTAATGCGTTGGTGATCACTAGTGCAAGGTGACATGTGGCTTGGCTGGGGGGGCATGCCCATGTTGGATGGGCTGCCTGCGGGACATGACCAGGGGTGCAGGGTAGTCCCCTGTGGTGTGGTCTGCCTGCAGGGGCCGTGGAGGGTGTAGAGGGAACACCTGGGAGGACCCACACTGCCAATTTACGTGTAGGACTCCCCTGCACCCCCGAAATACAGGTACCCCACCCGCACAGGGCCTATCGCGTGTGAAACTTCACGCTCACCCCAGTAATACACATACCCTGCTGAAATCGCGTGTGGAACTTCCCGCGCACACCAGAAATACATGTACCTTGCTGAAATCGTGTGTGGAACTTCCCGCGCACCCCTGTAATACACGTACCCTGCTGAAATCGCATGTTAAACTTCCCCGCACCCTAGAAATACACGTACCCTGCTGAAATTGCGTGTGGGTCTTCCTGCGCACCCCAGTAATACACGTACCCTGCTGCAATCATGTGTTAAACTTCCCCGCACCCCAGAAATACACGTACCCTGCTGAAATCGCGTGTGCCACTTGCCGCGCACCCCAGTAATACACGTTCCCCGCTCTGCGTTTGCTGTTTGGCAGCCCTGTATACTGGTCCAGGGTTGGCGCAGCCCTTTGCGCTGAATTGGGAATTTTGGTGGCTTTTCCTTGTGCGAGGGCGTTCTTGGGGGTGTAACTGGTGCTGCTGCAGGGTCGCTGCGCCACTCTGCGCCACGGCTGGTTTTGGAGGCTAAAATCCATGAATACGCTGTGCGCGGATATCGATTTTAGCGCACGCGGCTAGCACAGACATTCGCACGCGCACACTGTGCGCCAGCCGCGTGCGCCACTTTTGTATGAAATTCTATGGATTACCCTATAAGTCTTTTTGAGGCCCTTTACTGATGTGCTGACTTTACCCATTCATCCTGGTGACGGTCAGGAGCCTCCAATAGATAACTCTCAGATTCAGAGGATCCTTCCCTTTCACCCTCCTCACCTTGTTCTTCAGAAGAATTCTCTGGAGTCTCACTCTTCTTCCTTCTCCTCCTTCAGACTTCTTGACCTTCTTTTCCTTTTTATCGAAGAGATAAGGGCGAGCTCCTCCAGAGGCCACTTTGCCTGGATGTGAAACACGCTAGGCAGTGGGGACTCTGAGGAGCCAACCCCTACCAGGGAAAAAGCCTTATGGAAGAGTAAACCCTAGGATTCTGTTGGAGCTGCGAGTTTCTTAATGTGGATGAACTCCAGATGAAAGAAGTACACAGCTTCTCATGAGAGTATTGGGTGTGAATTGGCTGGAGGTTGCAGTTCCACTGGGCACGTCTGGTTACCCTCAATCCAGTATAGGGTAAGGGTGTGTCCAACCAGTAGGAGTGAGTGTAGCCCAATAACAGCCCACCAAAAGGAGCACACACACAGATAATGCAGGCATGTAAGAACGGCAAGACAAATGAGTAAGGAAAAATGCTCCGGCAGCAGAGGATAAACACAGCAGCTCAGCGAGTCTCCCGAAGGACAGGAGAGCGCCATAGCAGATAGTGAAGGGAATCAGAAAGAAAGGAAACACAGCGTACCGCAAGGTACACAAGGAGGGATAGAATACCAACCGCAGAAGCGGAATGAAATTGTGAGGACGGCGCCTCTGTGGAAGACAGAATGCTGGGAGGATTGAAGGAAAGCACAACAGGAGACACATAGCAAGCTAGAGAGCGAACTACGGGCGTCTAACCTGAGAATCAGGTTGCAACTCTCAGACCGGCGGGTTGGAAGCCGGTTTGTAGTGGCCGCGGCCATCTTAGAAATAAACTAGACCGCTAGATAGAGCCGCGGGATGGAACATTGCGGAACAATCAATGGAGTCGCCAGCGTCTCCACAAACTCCACGGGCAGTGCATGACAGTATGACCTCCTCCTCATCGGGAGTGGATGCAGTCTATGAAACTGATGTATAAGTCGGGGGGCATGAATGTTGCATATGGGTTCCCAAGTTCTTCCCGCTGTGGAGTACCCTTTCCAATGCACGAGGTACTGTAATGTTCCTCTCTTATATCTGGAATCAATGAGTCTTGATACTTCGTAGTCCTCAGGTGCACTGTCCTTGGGAATCCCTTGTCCCTTTACCTTATGTGAATATGGGCCGGTGTGTATACACCTTAAGGAGGGAGTTATGGAATACTGGGTGTATTCTCCTTAACCTGTGTGGTAGTGTCAGCCGAAAGGCCACTGGGTTTACCTTGGACTCAATGGAGAAAAGACCGATAAAGCGAGGGGAGAACTTGCCAGCGTGAACCCATCTAGGGAGGAACTTTGTAGACAACCAGACTTTAGTCCCTTTGTCCCAAGTGGGATTTTGTCTTCTGCTCTTCAACCTATGTCATGTAGTTCTTCTCACTTTTAGACTTCTAGACTTCTAGCTTCTTGACTTCATAGCAGTGGAACCTGTTCCCCTAGGGGCGCAAGGGGAGGGGTTTTATTAACATCTGTTTACAGTGCCCAAACCCAACCAGGCTGGCTTGTGCACTATCCTCGACCTCTCCCAAGTTCAATTTCTTCCAACCCCAAGAGAAATTCAAGATGATTACGCCCTGCCAGATAAAGTCCTCTCTCGGGAAGGGCGATTGGCTCAGCATAGTAGACCTTCAGGATGCTTACATGCATATTCTGATCTGGAGCCCGCACCAATAATATCTGCGGTTCTCCGTGGGAGCGGACCACTTCCATTATCATGTGCTTCCGTTTGGTCTCAGTTCAGCACTGCGTGTCTTTACGAAGATGATGTCGGTCGTTGCGGCGTTCCTCAGACTCTGGGGATTCATGTATATTCATATTTGAACGATTGGCTCCTGCGCAGTCCTTGCCCACAAGCCTCCACCAATCTTCAGTCACTTCTTCAGCTCTTGTTCCATCTTGGGCTGTCAGTGAACTGGCGGAAAACTTCGATAACGGTCTCTCAAGACCTGATCTTTCTGAGTTTCTGTTTGGACACCATCAGTAACAGAGTCTTCCTGACGGAGGACAGGATTACAGACCTTTCAGCCACATGCCAGCTCTTCCTGCAGTCCTCCCACATGTTGGCCCGGTGGTTCCAGAGACTTCTGGGCCTCATGGCCTCTTGTGTGTTAGCTCTACCACTTGCAAATGAGACGCACTCAGTTTGCTCTTCGGAGTTGCTGGTCCCAGGCTATGGACCCTGTTTCCAAGATGATTCCGGTTCCGTCCTGCATGATGGCAGATCTTCAATGGTGGTCATCCGCTGACAACCTCTCAGTGGGGTCCTCCTTCCAGGAGCCAATGCCACAAGTAACGGTTACCACTGACTCCTCCCTCTTGGGTTAAGGTGCTACTCTGCTCCGCCTCAAGGTGTTTGATTTTGTGGACGCCCCAAGAGAGGCACTTCCATATCAATTACCTGGTGCTCCTGGCAGTTTTTCTGGTGCTCAAGGCTTTCAAGCCCTCGATCACCAACAGAGTGGTACGAATATGCACTTACAATTCTGTGGCGATGTTTTACATCAACAAACAGGGGATCACCAAGTCTCCCCTCCTGGTGGACCTGGCTATCCAAATCTGAAATTGGGCCATCCAGCACAATTTCTGGCTCCCAAGCTGTGCATATCCCGGGCCACATCCATGTGACTGCAGACGCGCTCAGCCGTCAGTCTACCGTGAGTTATGAATGGGAGTTGAACACGGATGTTCTCAAAGAGATCTATCAGCAATGGGGCACCCCGGAGGTGGACCTTTTTGCAACATCTTCGAACAAGAAACTTCCTCTTTATACTTCCAGGGACGGGCTTGGAGTGTCCTCCTTG